>NC_048219.1:87649867-87784989 GCF_002007445.2 Ailuropoda melanoleuca
ATTTTATTTATTTATTTGACAGAGATAGAGACAGCCAGCGAGAGAGGGAACACAAGCAGGGGGAGTGGGAGAGGAAGAAGCAGGCTCACAGCGGAGGAGCCTGATGTGGGGCTCGGATCCCACAACGCCGGGATCACGCCCTGAGCCGAAGGCAGACGCTTAACCGCTGTGCCACCCAGGCGCCCCTGTGAAAGACTTTTCTTGACAGAAAGTTTTGGATGCAATACTGGTCAGTGGGAAGTGCAGTCTGCTATCTTATATTTTGATATTCCACAAATCTGAGGGTCTGGAACCATTTCTGCAGCTTTGGCTTCTGAAATGTAGCTATTCCTTTAACTGTTTACTTTTTTTTGGCAAAGATTTTAACTTTTTATTATTGTTTTTTAAAACAATAGAGTTTGGGGCACCTGGGTGGTTCAGTTAAGTGTCTGCTTTAGGCTCAGGTCATGATTTGGGGGGTCCTGGGGTTGAGCCCTGCATGGGGCTTCTTGCTAAGCAGGGAGTCTGCTCCTCCTTTTCCCTCTTCCTCTGCCCCTCCCCCTGCTTATACACATGTTCTTTCTCTCTCTGTCTCTCAGTAAATAAATAAAATCTTTAAAAAGAGGGTACCTGGGTGGCTTAGTCGGTTGAGCGTCTGCCTTCGGCTCAGGTAAGGGTCCTGGGATCAAGCCCTACATGGGGCTCCTTGCTCAGCGGGGAGCCTGCTTGTCCCTCTGCCGGCCACTCCCCCTGCTTGTGCTCTCTCTGTTGATCAAATAAATAAATAAAATCTTTAAAATAAATAAGTAAATACAACAACAGAGGTCAACCACAGATGTAGACCTCCAGCAATAAAAGCAGTATCTCAAGTGCCAGATACTTAGCAAATTAGGTTTCCTACCTAATTATGCCAGTGTATTAGTTCTAAGTATCTGTGATGTGATCCAAAAGCCTAAAAACAAAAAACACAAATGCCTAAAAACAGCTGGCGCAATTAATTATTTTCTTTGTAATCCATCTTTGTAGCAGATATGTAGGCTAGACATGTAGAATATGTAACAATACTGCCATAGGCATAAAGCATTTTAATTACGTATCATACATATGCAAAGGAGTGATAACAGGTGGACTAGATACAGATTCTAACTTTGAGTATGAAGATGGTTTTTGCCTGTAAGTCCCTAGTTTACATTCAGCTCTTTTTTTTTTTTCAAGATTTTATTTATTTATTTGACAGAGAGAGAGACAGCCTGTGAGAGGGAACACAGGCAGGGGGAGTGGGAGAGGAAGAAGCAGGCTCCCAGTGGAGGAGCCCGATGTGGGGCTCAATCCCGGGACTCTGGGATCCGAAGGCAGACGCTTAACGACTGAGCCACCCAGGCGCCCCTACATTCAGCTCTTTTAACAGGTATTTGTTGAATACCTAATGTACCAAGCACTGGGGATACAGCACATGAACAAAATGGAGAAAAATTTTTGCCCTCTCAGAGCTTATACTCCAGTAAGGGGCGACAACAAACAAAATAAGTAAAATATTAAATATATTAGAAGGTAAAAATATTAGAAGTGGTGTAGAGAAATATAAAGTGGGGAAGGGAAACACAAGAGTATAGGGGTTTGCAGTTTTAAATTAGGTGGTAAGAGAAGGCCTCACTTGGAAGGTGACATTTGAGCAGGGAGATGAGGTATTGCAATATAGATAATGAGAGTGTGAGGAGAGAATGTTCCAGCACAGAGAGGACAAAAAAATACAAAGGTCCTGGGGTTAGTGTGTACCTGGGGAGTTTGAGGAAGAGCAAGAAAGCTTTTGTGGCTGGAAAGGAGTAGTTACAATGAGGTTTAGCAGACGAATTTAGAGATTATGGTGGGTGATGATGGTAGGAGGGGCATATCGCAATCTTTGATAGGTATTGTAAGGACTTTGGCTTTCATTCTGAATGAGATGGGGAGCTATTTGAGCAGAGGAATGACCTGAACTGATTTTTTTTTTTTAAGTAAGCTCTAGGCCCAGTGTGGGGCTTGAACTCATGACGCTGAGATCAAGAGTCACATGCTCTATGGACTGAGCCAGGCAGGCACCCCATGATTTATGTTTTTAAAAGGTCATTCTGCGGGGTGCCTGGGTTGCTTAGTAGGTTAAGCATCTGCCTTCCGTTCAGCTTATGATCTTAGGGTCCTGGGATCGAGTCCTGCATCGGGCTCCTTGCTCAGTGGGGAGCCTGCTTCTCCCTCTGCCTGCTGCTCACCCTGCTTGTGCTCTCTCTCTCTCTACAAATAAATAAATAAAACCTTAAAAAAAGGTCATTCTGGTTGCTGTAGAAACAGGGGTACCAGTTAGGTGGCTGTTGTAGTAATCCTGGGTTAAGATGTTGGTGGTTTGCACCAGGTTGTGGCCTGTGGAAGTGATAAGTAATTTAATTCTGGATCTATTTTGCATGTAGCTCTAACTGGATTTCTAGGTGGATTAAACATGGGTTAAGAGAGAGAGGGATGTAATCAAGAATGACTCTGGTTTTTTTTGCCTGACTAGAAAGAGTTGATGTATATTAATATGGGGAAGGGTGTAAGTGGAGCAGATTTCAGGAGGAAGATCAGAAGTTTAGTTTTGAATGTTAGGTTTGTGTAGTCCATATTTTAATATATCTTTATTGAGAGTGCCTTGGTTGAGTGACTGTCTTCAACTTGGGTCATGATTCCAGGGTGCTGGGATCCAGCCCTGCATCAGGCTCCCCCTGCTCTGCAGGGAGCCTGCTTCTCCCTCTCCCTCTGCCTGCCACTCCCCCTGCCTGTGCTCTCTCTGTCAAATAAAAAAATAAAATCTTAAAAAAAAAATCTTTATTGAGATATAATTCACAAATAAAAAATTCATTCATTTAAACCGTGCAGTTCAGTTGTTTTAGTACATTCACAAAATTGTGCAACAGTCACTACAGGATGTCTGTTTCGTGTGTAGATTGTCTTTGGAGTCACAGGGCTGGAAGAGAGAGATCTACGTGGGAGTTAAGCATAGATAGAGAAGTAAGTATAGTAAGAGTAGTAAGTGTAGATAGAGAAGAGGTCCAGACCGAAGGCTCTGGGGCATTCAGTATTTTAGATACTTCTTTCTGCTTATTTGGTCTAATGTGTTCTTGGCTTAGGTTCTTTTTGAGGGTCAAGGTAAACTTTATGTCAGATCCCCAAAGAAGTAATAAATCTATCTTGAGCTCTTGAGTGTTTCTACTCTCTTGGTTTAGACTAAATGGCATTTCTGGATTTGTTAGGCAGTAGTATCATAAATACCAACTATAAAATTATTGCCTAATGGTTCTCTCCTTCTCCTGTGGATGCTTAGGTCATTTTTTTTTCATGCCATTGCCCTAAATTCATAGAGATGTAGATAATATTTTCCATGTTTCCTGACAGTGTTTTAAAACATGAATTACCTAATTATGACATATGATTACTGTGATGGTATATACTAAACGAGTTATTTTACTTGGATTATGAGACTTTACTATCAGTCATTATGTTCTTCTTTTAGCTGTGTTGTCTCTCAAATGCAGAAGGGTGATAGTATAAACATGGCCCTAGGTGGATATGAAGCATTATATATGACATAGTTTTGTTATACATTCCATAGTAAGGTAAATGTTAAATTATGTAGCAAGTAAACATTCCTATAACTTAAAGTGTGAAGCAATATTGACCAACTTCAAATGGTTCTTTGGTATGGAAAGTAAAATTTCATTGGCGTGGAAAAATACTGATTTAAAATTTGATCAGATAGGTCACACCAAAATTATAGGTTTGTCTGCAGAGAAGGGGTGAGTGTATGTATGTGTATAATTTTTTTTAAGATTTTATTTATTTATTTATTTAAAGGTTTTATTTCTTTATTTGAGAGAGCAAGAGACAGCATGAGCAGGGGGAGGGGCAACATGAGAGGGAGAAGCAGACTCCCAGCTGGGCAAGGACCCTCAGGCAGTGCTGGATCCCAGGACCCCGGGATCATGACCTGAGCTGAAGGCAGCTGCTTAACCAATTGAGCTACCCAGACACCCCAGGATTTTATTTATTTTTTATTTGAGAGAGAGAGAGATTGCGAGCTCTTGAGCAAGCATGACCGGGGGAGGGGCAGGGGATGTTGGAGAGGGACAGGTGGACTCCCTGCTGAGCAGGGAGCGGGTGTGCCTACCTGTGGCTGGATCCCAGAACCCCGTGATCCTGACCTGAGCTAAAGTAAGACACTTAACCAAATGAGCCACCCAAGGTGCCCCTGTATGTGTACAATTTCTTAGGGAGTAGAGGGTAACTGATTTTAAGTGATCTGGCTTCCTGCTTTTCATAAACTAATACATAATAGATAACATCCAAACTCCTTTTCTTCTAAGCTTTTGTCACTCAGTTATGATATTTGTTTTAAAATTTCAACTAACTGAGAAGTAAGGATACAAAAGGTTTTTTAAGGTGTAGAAGGAGCTCAGAGACCCTAGTAAAAATTACTCCAGAACTTAGTGTTGTACAAACCAGCTAGACTGAATTTCTCATCTGTTTGTCAAGGAAACAAAAAGAAGTTGGTGTTTTGTAGTGTTTTCAGATCCCACTGCCCCCACAGATTTTAATTATAGAACATTGGAGAAATGCACATCTTGTGAAGAAAGTAATAGAACCTAGTTACTCTTTTTGGAAAAAGGCAACAATTCCATCTGTGCTTTGGAACAGTAAAGTTTTTCTAACTAAGATAAGACGGTTAAAAAAACCTACTTTTTATTCTTTTTTTACAAACATTGAAATAGAGTCTCTTTGATGAAAGAAATGAAGAGTTCAATATGCTGGGTTTATTTTGTTTTGGCCTTTATCTTTTCTTCCTCTTCTTCCTTCCACTTCACTCTCTCGTGGTTAGTTTCACTTACTTTCACTCTATGGTTTTTGGTACCCACTAGCAGAGAGTGTGTTTCTTTATTACCCTTTAGTAAAAGTTGTACTGTTACAGGGGGAAAGATCTTTTATTTATTTATTTTTTAAAAAGATTTTTTTTTAAAGATTTTATTTATTTATTTGACAGAGATAGAGACAGCCAGCGAGAGAGGGAACACAAGCAGGGGGAGTGGGAGAGGAAGAAGCAGGCTCCCAGCAGAGGAGCCTGATGTGGGGCTCGATCCCATAACACCGGGATCACGCCCTGAGCCGAAGGCAGACGCTTAACTGCTGTGCCACCCAGGCGCCCCTATTTTTAAAAAGATTTTATTTATTTGAAATAGGGAGCCAGACCACGAGCCGGGAGACAGAGGGAGGGGGAGAAGCACGCTCCCCATTGAGCAGGGAGCCTGACATGGGGCTCAATCCCAAGACCCTGGGATCATGACCTTAGCCGAAGGCAGATGCTTAACCAACTGAGCCACTCAGGTGCCCCTGGAAAAGATCTTTTAATGTTAGGAATTACAGCTTAACATTTGTAAAAAGAATTATTTATTTATTTGTCTATTGAAGTTTATGTATTTATGTAATCCCTACACCCAGCGTGGGGCTCAAGCTCATGATTCCAGGATCAAGAGTAACATGCTTCTCCGACTGAGCCAGCCAGGCACCCACCATTTTTTATTTTAAAAAGACTAGAATGGATCCTGTACTGTTTTTGTGTTCCCTTTACCATCAGGATAATTTTAAAACAGTAGCATAGTGTGTTATTTTAAAATGATGATCTCTGTGTCCAGGAGGCAGTCACTATTACTCAAATTATTAAAATTTATAGTGTGTTCCTATGTCCAAAGATAGAGAATTTAGAAAATGAAATTAGAAATATTGAGTGCTTACTCTGTGTAAAACTCTGTACTGGAATTATAAGGAACTTAACTCTTAGTAACTTAGGAATTGGACAAAAATAACTGCTTCTGGAAAGTAGTACTGTATGAAGTTTTTATATGCTGTACAGTTTAAGGTTTTTGTTTTTTTAATTTGAAAGAGAGAGAGAGGCAGACACTTAACGGGCTGAGCTACCCAGCCGCCCCCTATATGCTGTAACAGTTTAGAAGAGGGTATCACTTTTTGGTTGGGGTGAAAGTGTCATAGATATACATATATTACCTATAATCTTGACATCAATGCTGCAAGATATGAGTTATCACCACTTTAAAATTTTATAAATTGAGGGAAGTTAATTGATTATTTGAGGAAATTGTCAGAACATTTATTGCATAGGAAAAGGAAACGAAGGGCGCCTGGGTGGCTCAGTCGGTTGAGTGTCTGCCTTCGGCTCAGGTCATGATCCCAGACTCCCAGGATTGAGCCCTGCATCAGGCTCCCTGCTTGGCAGGGAGTCTGCTTCTCCCTCTGCCCCTCACCCTGCTCGTGTGCGCGCTCTCTCTCTCAAATAGATAAAGAAAAATCTTTTTTTTTTTTTAAGATTTTATTTATTTATTTGACAGAGAGAGACAGCCAGCGAGAGAGGGAACACAAGCAGGGGGAGTGGGAGAGGGAAAAGCAGGCTTCCAGCAGTGGAGCCCGATGTGGGGCTCGATCCCAGAATGCCAGGATCACGCCCTGAGCCGAAGGCAGACGCTTAACGACTGCGCCACCCAGGCACCCCCAAAATAAAATCTTTAAAAAAAATAAATAAATAGGGTGCCTGGGTGACTCAGCCTGTTAGGCGTCATCTGCCTTCAGCTCAGGTCATGATCCCAGGGTCCTGGGATCTAACCCTGTGTCGAGCTCCCTGCTTAGCGGGGAGTCTGCTTCTCCCTCTCCCCCCACCCCTGCTCATGCTCTCTTCCTCTCTCAAATAAAAAATCTTAAAAAAAAAATAGCTAACATATACCAAATTCTTATGTGATGTCATTTAATATAACAGCTCATGAGGTAAGTACTGTATATAATTTTTATTACTGAGTAAGTGTATTAGTAATGTAAATGTGAAGTTAACTACACTGGTTACGGACAAAATAAAACAAATGATAATAAGTGAAGTACTTGAAGTCTCAGTGAGGGAAAATAAATTGAAGGTACAGGGGTAGTAAACAGTAGAGCCAGGATTCAAATCTAAGCAGTCTTTTTTTTTTTTTTTAAGATTTTATTTCTTTTATTTATTTGTCGGGGGGGTGCAGGCAGAGGGAGATGCAGGCTCCCTGCTGAGCGAGGAGCCTGATGTGGGACATTATCCCAGGACCCTGGGATCATGACCTGAGCTGAAGGCAGACACTTAACTGACTGAGCCACCCAGGCATCCTTTTTTTTTTTTTTTTAAATGAGGGGGTAGGGGCAGAAGGAGAGAATCTTAAGCAGGCTCTATGCCCAGCACAGAGCGCAACACAGGGCTCGATCTCACAACCCTGAGATTGTGACCTAAGCTGAAATCAAGAGTCGGATGCTTAACCTACTGCGCCACCCAGGCACCACCAAATCTTTTTTTTTTTTTTAAAGATTTTTAAAATTTATTTGAGAGAGTGTGAGTGAGCATGAGATGGGGTGGGGGGGGGAGGAGCAGAGGGAGAGAGAAACCTAAGCAGATTCCTTGTTGAGCACGGAGCCCATCCTGGGGCTCGATCCCATGACCCTGGGATCACAACTTGAGCTGAAACCAAGAGTTGGATGCTTAACTGATTGTGCCACCCAGGAGTGCCCAAATCTAAGCAGTCTTGGCTCCAGAGTCTATACTCCACCATTGTGCTAGACTGCTTCCCACTTCTTCCCAAGTTTATTGGTATTTTAGTGTTCCATAGGCAGTATGGTGTATGTAGTAAATGGTTTCCATACAGCCTTGTGCTCATTTTTTCCAGCTTTATTGAGATATATTTGATGTATAACATTGTGTAAGTTTGAGGTGTATAATGTGATGACTTGGTACACATATATATTGCAAAATAATTACCACAATAAGGTTAGTTAGCATTTCTGTCACCTCATATAATTACCTTTTTGTTGTTTTTTTATTTTTTATTTTTTTAAAGATTTTATGTATTTATTTTAGAGAGAGAGAGCATGCGCATGCACGCAGACGAGTGTGGAGAGGAGCAGTGGGAGAGGGAGAGAATTTAAGTAGGCTCATACCCAGTGTGGAGCCCAATTTAGGGCTTGAACTCAGTACCCTAAGATCAAGACCTGAGCAGAGATCAAGAATCAGTCAGTTGGTTGCTTAACCAACTGAGCTGCCTAGGTACCCCACCTTTTTTGTTGTTGTTGTGAGAACATTTAAGATTTACTCTCTTAGCATCTTTCAAGTATTGTTAACTATAGATTAATGCTGTATGTTAGATCCCCAGAATCTTATTCATCTTATAATTGGAAGTTTGTACACTTTGACCAGCATTTCCCCATTTCCTCCATTCTCTAGCCTCTGGCATCCACCATTCTACTGTTTGTGTGAGTTCATATACCGGCGTATTTTGATGATTTCACAGAACTGTGAAGTTGAAAACAACTTATTAATTCTTATATAGCAATAAATCGAATATAGAAGCAGATATGAGATCCTAGTTGTTTTCTATTAGACATTAGATTTTCAAAAAATGTAAAACAGTGCTACTCACCTCACTAAATTTTGTTTTACAAAATGTAGGGTTTTTTTAAAGAATATTTATTTTTAAATCTTTTTTTTTTTTTAAGATTTTATTTATTCATTCAACAGAGATAGAGACAGCCAGAGAGAGAGGGAACACAAGCAGGGGGAGTGGGAGAGGAAAGCAGGCTCACAGCAGAGGAGCCTGATGTGGGGCTCGATCCCACAACGCCGGGATCACGCCCTGAGCCGAAGGCAGACGCTCAACCGCTGTGCCACCCAGGCGCCCCTAAAGAATATTTATTTTTATTTGATAGAGAGGGGCCCTTGCACACATGTGCGTCCTAGTGAGTGGGGGGAGGGGCAGAAGGAGAGAATCTTCAAGCAGACTCCATGCTGATGTGGCTCGACCTCATGACCCATCAGATCATGACCCATGAGATCATAACCTGAGCCAAAACTAAGAGTCAGACGCTTAACTGACTGAGCCAGCTAGGCACCCCAAAAATGTAGTTATTTTTAATAAAAATTGTATATAACATTAACTGTAATGGTTTTATTGTTGCTTTTAGTGAATTAGTGGATTTTTAGAATGCTTAGTTTTAATTTCTGATGCAGTAGATAACGTAGATTTAACCACATAACCAAAACCAGTTTGGTGCCTTCAATAATTTTTTTTTTTTTAAAGATTTTATTTATTTATTTGACAGAGACAGAGACAGCCAGCGAGAGAGGGAACACAAGCAGGGGGAGTGGGAGAGGAAGAAGCAGGCTCACAGCAGAGGAGCCTGATGTGGGGCTCGATCCCATAACGCCGGGATCACGCCCTGAGCTGAAGGCAGACGCTTAACCGCTGTGCCACCCAGGCGCCCCGCCTTCAATAATTTTTAAGAGTATAAAGGGATCCTGAAACGGAAAGGTTTGAGAACCACTGCTTTATAATATGGAATGACCTTAATCAGGTTTCTGCAGGGTGCATATCCATTGTCTCTTACCTGAATACTGCATATTGCTCGTTGACTTCCAGGCTTTATCAGTCATTTAATTATTATCATTATCTTAACTTGAGAGATCATAAATTTGCCAACTTTTTATTTTGCCAAATAAGGATATAAAAATACACTACCATTTATATTATCACTACGATTTTATAAATTACCACTTTATATGAAAAATTTGCCTTGATGTTCTTGTCTTTCAGGTCTTAGCTCAAATGTCTTCCTTCTCCTTAGAGGTTGACCCTTCACCCTAGCCAAGAGCCTACCCCCATACCCCCTGTCAATCACTCTCTTATTACATTACCTTTTAAATTTTGTTCACAGTTTTTTTCTTTATTGTATACAATACTACTTATTGAGAGGCATGTGTTGTCCCCCCCCCAACCAGAGTGTAAGTCCTTGACAGCAGGAAATTGGTTTTGGCTACCACTACATCCTCAGCACCTTGAAGAGGGTTGGGACGTAGAAGGTCCTTAATTAATGAATCTTCCTTAAATCTGACCCCAGACCACACTTTGGAGAATTGCTGCTATACAGTTTATACACAGTTTTGTTAGATTTCTATATAGGAGCATTATGTAGTGGTTAATTGGCAAAGAACATGAGTTTTGGACTCAAATAGGCCTTGCAGTTGTTACTTCTTAAAGCCTTTAAATGGTGGGGGGTGTTCCTGGGTGACCCAGTTGATTAAGTGTTCAGCTCAGGTTATGATCTCAGGGTTGTGAGAGCCAGCCCTACACTGAGCATGGAGCCTGCTTGGGATTCTCTCTCCCCCTCTGGCCTTCTCACCTCTCTCTCCCTCTCAAAAAAAAAAAAAAAAGCCTTTAAATGGGGGATAATAATAGTATAGCTCACCTTATATGATTGTTGGTGGTATTAAAAAAGATAATTCAGGGGCATCTGGGTTGATTCAGGGGCAGTTGGTTAAGTGGCAGACTCTTGATTTTAGCTCAGGTCATGACCTCAGGGTGGTGGGGTTGAGCCCCATGTGCAGTCCGCTTGAGATTCTCTCCCTTTGACCCTCCCCCCATTTGCCCACCATCACTAGCTCTCTCTTTGAAACAAATAAAATTTTTTTTTTTAAAGAGAATTCATATGAAGTACTTTGCAGACTGCCTGACATTTAGGAACTCAACAAATGGTAACTGTTGTCATATTTGGTAGTTATCTAGTTGTATTTGAGGGACGAGACAAGCCTAGGGTCCTCCTACTATGCCACCATCTTATTAGCTCCTACTATTGTCATTTTAAAAATTTTTTTAAAGATTTTTTTCTTTTTATGTGTAAGTAATCTCTACACCAACATGGGGCTCAAACTTAGAGCCCGAAGATCAAGAGTCACACACTCCACAGACTAAGCCAGCCAGGCTTCCCCCCACTATTGTCATTTCTGTTTTTTTTTTAAGGAGTTATTATTTATTTAAGAGAGAGAGAGCCGGGGGTGGGGGGAAAGGAGGGACAGAGAGAGAGAGAGGGAGAGAAACTCAAGCAGACTCTGCATTGAATGCAGAGCCCTACACAGGGGTTGATTTCATGGCCCTGAGATCATGACCTGAGCCGAAACTAAGAGTCTGAAGCTTAACAGACTGTGCCACCCAGGCACCCCTATTGTCATTTTTATTTTTATTATTTTTTTAAAGACGTATTTATTTATTTTAGAGAGAGAGAGCATGTGCAAGCGTGGAGAGGGCGAGGGGCAGAGGGAGACAGAATCTTAAGCAGACTCTATGCTGAGTGGGAGTCCCACATGGGGCTGGATCTCACAACCCTGAGATCACGACCTGAGTGGAAACAGAGTTGGACAATTAACTGACTGTGCCACCCAGGCGCCTGTTGTCATTTTTAAATGCAGTTATGCTATGTAACACTTTTTATACTATGTTTCATGCAATTTTGTCTACTTAAGCTTTAATTTCTTCCAGTTAATCCTACATACTGTAGGTGAAATTTTAAGGTTAATAATCCAAAGGAATGAATGTGAAGTTTTTAGTCCTTTCTTATTAACACTACTGAGTATCCAAAGAATACGTAATTCAGAAACTGTTTACCTATTTTGATTATTTCGAGCAGCTGTTCTTCCTTTTTTTTTTTTTTTTAAGATTTTATTTATTTAACAGAGAGAGCATAAGCAGGGAGAGCGGCAGAGGGAGAGGCAGAAGCAGTCTCCCACTGAACAGGGATCCTGATGTGGGGCGGATCACAGGACCCTGGAATCATGACCTGAGCAGATGCTTAGCTGACTGAGCCACCCAGGCGCCCTCAAGGAAGAGATTTCAAAGGGACAGCAATATCTTTAGTGTTGCTGGAGTAAAAAAATAAATAACCTGTCGTAGGGCACGTGGCTGGCTCAGTTGGTAGAGCATGTGACTCTTGATTTCAGGTTGTGAATTTGAGACCCACACTGGGCATAGAGATTACTTAATAAAATAAGAACCTGTTGAAAACAAGGGTTTTTGTTTTTGTTTTTTCTAAAGATTTTATTTGTTAGACAGAGAGAGAGACAGCGAGAGAAGGAACACAAGCAGGGGGAATGGGAGAGGGAGAAGTAGGTTCCCCACTGAGCAAGGAGCCCGATGTGGGACTTGATCCCAGGACCCTGGGATCTTGACCTGAGCTGAAGGCAGACGCCTAATGACTGAGCCACCCAGGCGCCCCGAAAACACGGGGTTTCTAAAAATTGAAGTTGGAGTAATAAAGACCAAATATCAATCATATTTTATTTAAATTTTTAAAATTTAAGTTAAAGATTTTTTTAAAAAGAAAATTTCAAATGAAGACAACATTTTGGAAGATGGACTTCATTTTATAAGACTTTTAAAATCTGATAATAGAAAAATGACGTTTTTCAAATCCATTTATAGGGCATCCTTCTACATACATACTGTGGTTAATATGAGCTAAGCTAAGAGTTCATTTCTGGGGGCAGTTGGGTGGGTTAGTCGTTAAGCGTCTGCCTTCGGCTCGGGGCGTGATCCCGGCATTCTGGGATCGAGCCCCACATCAGGCTCTTCTGGGAGCCTGCTTCTTCCTCTTCCACTCCCCCAGCCTGTGTTCCCTCTCTTGCTGGCTGTCTCTCTCTCTGTCAAATAAATAAATACAATCTTTAAAAAAAAAAAAGTTCATTTCTGTCCTGTTAGGTTTCTCAAATTGCCATGTGTAGTTCATATGTATAAACAGACAGATTTGGATAAGATACAGAGAAAATAAAACGTGGCAGTGAACGAAAATAACAGTATGACTTTGTACAAACTATAGCATTTCCCGAAAAGTGATGTCAAGATGTCAGTGTCAAAGTTTAGGAACTACCAAATTAGTGTTACACCTTGTTTCGTGCTGTTGCACTTTAGTGTGGTTAATAAAGTGCTTCATGAATTTCCAAGAGGCATGGGGGATAAGATATTCAGCATTTTCCAAACTTATTTGACCATGGAATCGCTTTCTTTTCTAACCATCTCATGAGTAGTGTTCCATGAAACACCCTTTGGGAAGCTTTGTTAAGGAAGTTTTTGAAGGAAACCTCCAATTAAAGAACAGAACCCATTTATATTTGTGTATAGTAAGAAAGGCGTCATGGAGGATACAGGTGATTTTTTTTTTTCTTTTTTAAGATTTATTTATTTGAGAGAGAGTGTGTGTGAACCGGGGGAGGGACAGAGGGAGAGGGAGAAAGAGGCAGAGAAGCAGACTCTCTGCTGAGCGTGAAGCACCACGTGGGGCTGGATCCCAGGATCCTGAGATCATGACCCGAGCCGAAACCAGGAGTCAGAGGCTTAACTGACAAAGCCACCCAGACACCCCAACAGGTGTTCAGAAAAGGTTTAAAGCAGGTGAAAGAAGGCATCCCAAATATAAACAAAGGTGTGAAAGAATCAGAAGCCGGGAGTGACAACAAGTTTGGATGGAAAAGACAAAGAGAAGGAATAAAAGGCTTAATTTTTACAACATAAAGGGGAAAAAGTATGTTGAAAAAAAAAGTACAAATAGATGCAAAAGCTAAATTAGATAGTGATTGTAACACTGGGCCAAAAGTTTTTTTGTAATACTGGTATTAATATAATTCTGGGTTTTATTAAAGGTTTTATTTTTTATTTTTATTTATTGATTTTTTAAAAGATTTTATTTATTTACTTGAGAGACAACAAGCGAGAGAATATGAGTTGGGTGAGAGGGAGAGGGAGAAGCAGACTTCCTGCTGAGCAGCGAACCAAACAGAGGGCTCGATTCTGGGGCTCCAGGATCATGACCTGAGCTGAAGGTAGACACCTGACTGAGCCACCCAGGTACCCCTACTAAAGCTTTTAAAATGCAAAAATTGAAATCAAATTAGTGAAGCAGGGAATTTAATATAGTTCATATTTTAAAAATTATCATTGAAACTAAAAAATATTAATTTATACAATATTAAATAATAGATAATCTTCTAATGTAAATCATTAGCTGCTCCTGGCTTTGCTGCTTCCTTTGACTTTGGTCTTTTTCCCTGAGACACACTTTGATTGCCCTGTGTGATATAGCTGGTTGGGTTGGACTCAAGTATCTATTTGCCAGATTTAACTCCCCTGACTAGTGCTTTGAGAACCATCTGCCTCTGTTCAGTAGCTCAAAATTGCTGAAGTTTTGACTTTTTTTCTTGGCCATCTTGGGAAGGATTGCCCTAGTGGAGGTCTAAAACCTTTTTTTCCCCAAGGAGAGATCCTTTGGGTTCTTGCCCTCAGGTATAGACGCACGCTGTAAGTGAGGAGTGGAGAGGATTGAGTCAGGGGAGTTTCTTGAGCTGGGTAGTAAATAGGGTAAGGAGTTTGTGGTGAAAGTGAGATGGGTGGAGATGGGTAAGTAGGTGAGGAAGAGCTAAAGATAACCAAGGAAGACAAGTGGAGCTGCTTTTGTATAATGCCAACCAAAATGTTGTATTTTGGTATTTAAAATAGCACTGTAAGCTGTAATACCTGAAACTGATATTATAGTTACTGAAAATAATGTATTTGGGAGATATGGAAGGAGACCATTATAATAATGCAACAAATGACCAAGATTTGAATTAGTATAGTGGTAGTAGGGAAGGCAGAAAACATTTAAGAGGTATTTAAAATGTGGATTTGATAGAACTGGATGACCAGTTGGATGTTGGGGATAAGAGGAAAGCTTGGAAGATAGAGTCCATGGATTCTGTCTTGGGTGGCAGGGAATTTGGGAGGAAGAGACAGATAACAAAAGACATAGATAAGAACTTGAACATGGAGTTGGAGTGTCTGGAGAGCATTTGAGAAGAGTTGTTTGGTAGATAATTAGCCCTATAGATGGTACTTATAATCCTGATATTAGCTAATATTTATTGACAGTTATGGATTTGACGCTGTCCTAGGAATTTTACATGTATTATGTAATCTTGACAACAATCTTTGAATGGGTAGATACTATTGTTATCCTGTTGTATATGAGGAAAGCAGTGTTTGGAAAGGGTCATGCAGTTGGAAATAGGGCTGGGCTTTGAAACTCCCTCTGACTCACTTAAGAAAGATGTTCATAATCACTATATTGTATTTGGGAGGGAGCTTTGAACTAGAGGTATAGACTTGAGAACTGTAAATATATTGGTAGTGTTAATGGATGAACACTTCAAAGAACAGTGAGAAGAGAATAGGGCCAATGAAAGAATTTTGGGAAACACCAGTTTCAGAGGTTAGCAGAAGAAAAGGTGTCCTAAGTAGATGAGAGGATCAGAACAAAGTGATTTTTCAGAAACTAAGGAAAGAAAGTCTGTCAGAGGAATTTCGGTGGAGCGTGATTCTGGGAAGGAGCATGATTATATTGGGCAGAAGTGGAAGTAGAAGGACTTCTGTTTCTGGTGATATGACATTAGATTTTTCAGGATCCTTCCACTAAAAAAAACAACTAAATCCTACAGAAATTGCAACAAATACAGTTTTTTAAAATAAAATAAACTTTTAATTTAATTTTATTTTTTAAAAAGGTTTTATTTATTTGAGAGAGTGTGCACATTTAAGCAGGGGGAGGGGCAGAGGGAAAGGGAGAGAATCTCAGGCAGACTCCATGCTGATTGTGGAGCCCAGTGTAGGGTTCGATCCCTCAACCCTGAGATCATGACCAGAGCTGAAATCAAGAGTCAGATGCTTACGGGACACCTGGGTGGCTCAGTTGTCTAAGTGTCTGCCTTTGGCTCAGGTCATGATTCGAGGGTCCTGGGATCTAGTCCCACGTCAGGAGCTTGCTTCTCATCTGCCTGCCACTCCCCCTGCTTGTGCGCGCTCTCCCTCTCTGACAAATAATAAAATCTTTTTTTTTTTTTTAAGATTTTATTTATTTATTTGACGGAGAGAGAGGCCGCGCGCGAGAGAACACAAGCAGGGGGAGTGGGAGAGGGAAAAGCAGGCTTCCCGCTGAGCAGGGAGCCCAATGCAGGGCTCGATCCCAGAACGCTGGGATCATGACCTGAGCCGAAGGCCGATGCTTAATGACTGAGCCACCCAGGCGCCCCAATAATAAAATCCTTTTAAAAAAAAAAAAGAGAGAGATGCTTAACTGACTGAGGCACCCAGGCACCCCAATAAACTCTTTATTTTAGAATATCTTGAGATTTACAGAAAAGTTACAAAGGTTGTAGCACCCAGTTTCTGCTCTTTTTAACATCTTACAATAGTATGGTGCCTTTGTTACAACTAATGAACTAATATTGACACATAATTATTAACTGGAGTCTTTATTTTTTGCCTAATGTCTTTTTTTTTAAAAGGTATTCTTGAGCTTTTTTTTTTTTAATATTTCATTTATTTATTTGACATAGGGAGAGAGAGTGAGCGAGCACAAGCAAGGGGAGGAGCAGGCAGAGGGAGAGGGAGAAGCAGGCTCTGTGCTGAGCAAGGAGCCTGACGTAGAACTTGATCCCAGGACCCTGGGACCATGACCTAAGTTGAAGGCAGACACTTAACTGACTGAGCCACCCAGGTGTCCCAACACATTTATATTACATATATATAAATATAAATATAAATATATATATATGACATTTTGTTTATCCAATGTATTCCTTTATTTTCCTTAAGATTTTATTTATTTATTTGAGAGAGAGAGCAAGCATGAGTCGGGGGCAGAGGGAGAGGGAGAAGCAGACTCCCCACTAAGCAGGGAGCCTGATGTAGGGCTTGATCCCCAGGACCCTGAGATCATGAGCTGAGCCGAAGGCAGACGCTTAACTAACTAAACCATCCAGGTGCCCCTAACCAATATGTTCTTAAAAGAGGACTAACTGTAGATACAGAGATTTTAAAAAGTTACAAACAAATACAAGTTCAACTTTACATTAATAATTTTGAAAGCCTAGGGCACCTGGGTGGTTCAGCGGGTTAAGCGTTTTCCTTTGGCTCGGGTCATGATCTTGGGGTCTTGGGATCAAGTACCTTGTCTGGCTCCCTGCTCAATGGGGAGTCTGCTTCTCCCTCTCCGTTTGCCCCTCCCCCCACTTGTGCTTACTCTCTCTCTCAAAAAAAAATAAAATCTTAAAAAATAAAAATTTTGAAAGCCAGAGGAAATGGAAAAAGTGTCCATGAAAAATATTAATTCTTTTGGTTCAAGAAGTAGAAAACCTGGGGCGCCTGGGTGGCTCAGTTGTTAAGCATCTGCCTTCGGCTCAGGGCGTGATCCCGGAGTCCTGGGATCGAGCCCCACATCAGGCTCCTCTGCTGGGAGCCTGCTTCTTCTTCTCCCACTCCCCCTGCTTCACTCTCTTGCTGGCTGTCTCTCTCTCTCTGTCAAATAAATAAATAAAATCTTTAAAAAAAAAAAAAAAGGTACTCCCTTCCCACGCAAACCAAAATTNCCTCAGACCCAGCTGATTTAGCAGCCATACTTGTGTGATCCATGTATATGTGTTTGCCTTTTTTTTTTTTTTTGAGAGGGAGAGAGAATCTTAAGCAGGCTCCTTGCCCAGTGCAGAGCCTGACATGGGTTTCAGTCTCACAACCCTGAGATCCTAACCTGAGCTGAAATCAAGAGTTGGACGCTTAACTGACTGAGCCACCCAGCCACCCCTAAGGTCATTTTTTTTTTAATTTTTAAGATTTTTATTTATATTTATGTGAGAGAGAGAGACCACAAGCAAGGGGAGCTGAAGAGGGAGAGGGAGAAACCGGCTCCTGCTCAGCAGGAAGCCTGATGTGGGACTCGATCCCAGGACCCTGAAATCGTGACCCGAGCCACCCAGACATCCCCTCCAAGGTCATTTTAGATGGAAGGAATAATATGAACGTTTTTTTTTAAAGTTTTATTTATTTATTTTAAAGTAATGTATACCTAACATGGGGCTCGAACTCATGATCTGGAGATCAAGAGTTGAATGTTCTTTGGACTGAGCAGAACAATTTTTTAAAGATGTAATTTCTTATTTTGTGTGAGAGAGAGAGTGTGCATGTTGGGGGGGAGGGGCAGAGAGAGAGAGAATCCCAAGAAGACTCCGTGCTTAGTGTGGAGTCCTATGCAGGGCTCAATCCCATGACCCTGAGATCACAACTTGAGCCAATCCTCAAACAACTGCACCACCCAGGTGCTCCCTCCCCTCCCCAACAATTTCTTAAATCCATGAGCAAACAGCTCAGCTATGTGATTAACCAACATTTTTTTTTTTTAAAGATTTTTTTTTTTTTAAGATTTTTTTTTTTTTTTTTTTTTCGACAGAGATAGAGACAGCCAGCGAGAGAGAGAACACAAGTAGGGGGGGGGGGAGAGGAAGAAGCAGGCTCATAGCAGAAGAGCCTGACGTGGGGCTCGATCCCATAACGCCGGGATCACGCCCTGAGCCGAAGGCAGACGCTTAACCGCTGTGCCACCCAGGCGCCCCTGTGATTAACCAACATTGAATCATGTTTGAGTAGAGTTTGGGTTATAATAAACTTTTTCAAACATTTTGCTGATTAAATGATATGTGCATAGTTCTTATTCTGCATGGTTATTAGGTATAAGCAATTAAACAACTCATATAAATCTCTATACTTAGTGTTACTGCAAACAAACCAAACATTTCTGAGGTCAGCTGAAAAGAAAACAATTAACTTGAAGCTCTAAGACTTCTTTGAAGATGAGAGTTCCCAGGTGACCGGGCCTCTGATTTTTTGGCAGCCTAGATGTTTCATGAGCCTCCTAGATGTTGTTAGGAGCCAGAACAGAGCAAGGGGGTCCCTAGGACTGGAGGAGGTAAAAACCATAAAGTCTTTTTCTTTCCATTTTCAGAGGCCAGAGTTAAAAATAAGAAACTATTGTCATACATATCTTAATTTAGTTTAATTAGATGGCATTTTTTCCTGTACTTACCTGACATATACCAGCTTAGAAAGAAAGAAAACTGGGAGAAAACAACTACTCTTAGTTAAGTATTTGACCTGCTCTGTAATAGTAGTATGTACTACAAACAGATATTTCACATATATTATTTATTTCCTTCCAAAAGTCTTTTGAACTGTTCTGTTCTTTTTTTTTTTTTTTTTTTTAAGTTTTTTTTTTTTTGNTTTATTTGAGAGAGAGAGAAAGAAAGAGTACGAGGAGCTGGATGTGGGGCTCGATCCCCAAGTCAGATGTTTAACGGACTGAGCCATCCAGGCACCCCTGTTATGTTCATTTTAAGATATGGAAATTAAGGCTCAGAGACCTATAATTTTAGTCAAGATCATGACCCAGTTAGTTACTGAGGTAGAATTTGAATTAATGTCTGTCTGGGTCCAATTTCTGTTTTCTTTCTACAATACCATCCTCTGAAAGGAATGAGAATTCTGATATGTGGATTTGAGACAGGACTATTCTTAGCACCCAAGGTGGGACAGATGAGGTTATTTATTTGATATTCCTCTTTCCATCAGCATTTTCATAATGGTGAAGTTAGGTCAAACTTTGAAAGAGTAAATGTTATAAAAGAGCCATGGGGCAGATTGTTTAAGACTCTATAGTAATAGACTTATAGAAGATGGACTTGGTTAACAAGGGACAGGAATAAGAAATTCCTTCTCCTTCACATCTTAGGTCATTCTTTGGTGTCATGTAGGGGACCCCAGAACATTTGAGGTTAATTGATAGGAAAAGAGAAACAGGTAGTTTGGAGCAATGGGAGAAGATGAGGCCTGGATGGGGGTGATTTTAGAGGGAGGCCTTGGTTAGTATTTGTTTATCCAATAGAAGGTATTCTATACCTGCTAAATAGCTGACTGGCATTGAGATACAAAGCCACTGTGCTTGATCAAGGAGCTCATGGTCTGGTGGGGAGACGTTTTTAATGGATATTTTCAGCTCCAAGTCAACATCGGTGCACAATGTGTTTTAGCAGTATTAAGGAAGGGCATAAGGTGTAGCAGCATAGTGGAATTTTCTTTTTAATTTTTTTTTAAAGATTTTATTTATTTATTTGACAGAGATAGAGATAGCCAGCGAGAGAGGGAACACGAGCAGGGGGAGTGGGAGAGGAAGAAGCAGGCTCATAGCGGAGGAGCCTGATGTGGGGCTTGATCCCACAACGCCGGGATCACGCCCTGAGCCGAAGGCAGACGCTCAACCGCTGTGCCACCCAGGCGCCCCTCTTTTTAATTTTTAATATATTGTTTTAAATAAGTAAATAAATACATCCCCAAATCAAATTCCAAAAAGTATACAGTAAAAAATTAATTCCTTTATCGTAACTGCCCCTGCCCCTCTTGGCCTCTTGGTGTCTTTATGTCGAGGCTAACCGTTTGTTGTTATCTTCTCAGAGGTATTCTCTATGAATATAAAATATACGCCTGTTTGTACTTTTTGTGTACCTTAGTGACATACTACACCGTTGTGCTTTTTGCTTTAGATCTTGGAGAAGGTTCTAAATGAACTATTGAATGTCCTTGTGTTTAATAGTTATGTGCTATTCAGTCGGATTTAGCCAATCTCCTGTAATGGACTTTCAGGATATTTCCAGGCTTTTGTTGGTATTAGTACTGCAGAGAGTATTTTTTTTTTTTTTAAGATTTTTTATTTTACTTATGTGACAGAGAGACAGCCAGCGAGAGAGGGAACACAGCAGGGGAGAGGGAGAGGAAGAAGCAGGCTCCCAGCCGAGGAGCCTGACGTGGGACTCGATCCCGGAACGCCGGGATCACGCCCTGAGCCGAAGGCAGTCGCTTTAACGACTGCGCTACCCAGGCGCCCCTGCAGAGAGTATTTTTATACATAGTTTTGTACATGGGGGCAGGCATATCTGTGAGATGAATTCTCAGCAGTCTGGAGAATGCATTGAAGGGTGGTGAAACTAGAGGCAGGGATCAGTTATTAGGAAGCACTGATGATGAAAAACTGAAGTGAGACAGTGGCAAAAGGAGTGGGCAGGGAGAGAGTGAATTACAAATCATGTATTCCATAAATTTTAAGATGTACGTTGTTTCTTCATGTTTTAACAAGTTTGAAATGAGTGTGTGTTTTACAGTCGATGGTTTCATTCAGTTCATGGTTAGTACTTTGTAAGTTTCTTTTATTTTTTTTTAAAGATTTTATTTATTTATTTGAGAGAGAGAGAGCACACAGAGGGAGAGGGAGAGGGAGAAGCAGACTCCCAGCCGAGCAGGAATTCCCAGTGCAGGGCTCCATCCCAGGACCCAGGGATCATGACCTGAACTGAAGGCAGATGCTTTAATCGACTGATCCACCCAGATGCCCCAGTACTTTGTAAGTTTCTTGGTGATTTGGTGCATGTTATAAACAATGGTATCTTTTTTTAATTTTTTAATTTTTTTAATGATTTTTTATTATATTATGTTAGTCACCATACAGTACATCCCCGGTTTCCAATGTAAAGTTCGATGCTTCATTAGTTGCGTATAACACCCAGTGCATCATGCAATACGTGCCCTCCTTACTACCCATCACTGGTCTATCCCAGTCCCCACCCCCCTCCCCTTTGAGGCCCTCAGTTTGTTTCTCATAGTCCATAGTCTCTCATGTTTCATTCCCCCTTCTGATTACCCCCCTTTCTTTATCCCTTTCTTCCCCTACCGATCATCCTAGTTCTTATGTTCCATAGATGAGAGAAATCATATGATAATTGTCTTTCTCTGCTTGACTTATTTCACTTAGCATTATCTCCTCCAGTGCCGTCCATGTTGCAGCAAATGTTGAGAATTCGTTCTTTCTGATAGCTGAGTAATATTCCATTGTATATATGGACCACAGCTTCTTAATCCAGTCATCTGTTGAAGGGCATCTCGGCTCCTTCCATGATTTGGCTATTGTGGACAATGCAGCTATGAACATTGGGGTGCATATGGCCCTTCTCTTTAGTGGGATCATGCCCTCAGCCAAAGGCAGACGCGTAACGACTGAACCACCCAGGCGCCCCTCAATTTTTAACTTTTTAAGGGACCTCCACACTGTTTTCCAGAGTGGCTGTACCAACTTGCATTCCCACCAACAATGTAGGAGGGATCCCCTTTCTCCACATCCTCTCCAACAATTGTTGTTTCTTGCCTTGTCTATTTTTGCCATTCTAACTGGAGTAAGGTGGTATCTCAGTGTGGTTTTGATTTGAATTTCCCTGATGGCTAATGATTTTGAACATTTTTTCATGTGTCTGTTAGCCATTTGTATGTCTTCATTGGAAAAGTGTCTGTTCATATCTTCTGCCCATTTTTTGATTTGTTTATTTGTTTCTCGTGTATTGAGTTTGAGAAGTTCTTTGTAGATCTTGGATACCAGTCCTTTATCTGTAGTGTCCTTTGCAAATATATTCTCCCATTCCGTGGGCTGCCTCTTATTTTTTTTGACTGTTTCCTTGGCTGTGCAGAAGCTTTTTATCTTGATGAAGTCCCGTAAGTTCATTTTATCTTTTGTTTCTCTTGCCTTTGGAGATGTGTCATGAAAAAGGTTGCTTTGGCCGATGTTGTAGAGGTTGCTGCCTATGTTCTCCTCTAGAATTTTGGTGGATTCCTGTCTCACTAAACAATGGTATCTTAAATTCAGTAAAATACAGTAAAAAAGAGAAAGGATTGACAGGAGTTAGATGTAGAAAATAAGGGAAACTTGGAGTCAGGTCAATGAACCTTCTTTGTTTTCTTCACTTTCAGTATATAAACCATTTTACGGTTTTCTGTATGGTCTTCATATTTGATTAATGGTTACAAAAATTTTGTGAATTTAATAAACCAGTTCCACTATTGGTGTACATTTAGATTTTAACTTTCTTTTGGCTGTTTACAGATCACTGATAGCCCTGAACAGTTTTCTGTTTAGAATTAGGGAAGGTTTGATTTTGTAGATTTCTAGATAATTGTGTAAAATGATATTTAACAAATACCCTGAGTGGCAAATTGCTTACAGAACTTCTGAGTTGATACCTTGTGAATATTAAGAGACTACTTTGAAATTTTTAGTTTAGGTGTGGCTCTTTCAGTGTACATTGAAATCATTTTACTCAGGACGCAGGTTCTAAAATCAGGACTTAAGAGAGAAGGTTAGCCTTAAAATTGTTCACTAATTACAATATTCACGGGGTTTTTGTTTTTTGTTTTTTTGTAAACACCTTGAACAGAAATATATATATGATGAATACTGTAATTGGTTGTATATAATTCCATAGAATGAGTCATTCAGAAATTAAATCAATTGAGTGTTTTGATGCTTGGGACACCAGCAAATTTAGGGAGATAAAACTTGTCAGTTCTTTTGTTTTTCTTCATCTTTGTAAAGATAATCTCATTTCTTCCAGTTCTTTGTCAGTATTTATCTGTGGTCTCCAGTTTTGAAATGTAATTGTCTTTGCCCTTAAACATTTAACTTTTAAGTTTTGGGTTTTTTTAAAGATTTTTTTTTTTTTTTTTTGACAGAGTGAGCACAAGCAAGGGGAACAGGAGGCAGAGGGAGAGGGAGAAGAAGTAGGCTCCCTGCTGAGCAGGGAGCCTGATGCGGGTTGATCCCAGGGCCCTGAGATCATGACCTGAGCCCAAAACAGATGCTTAACTGACTGAGCCACCCAGGTGCCCCTGAGTTGTTTTTAGATCGGTATTTCTTGACTTATTAAAAATATTTTTATTTCTTTCATTTTTTTGAGGAAGCTCTACACCCAGTGTGGAGCTTGTGCCCCTGTTTTTCCTTTCAACATCCTTGTTTTACAAATGAAGTCATTCCAAAGCTAGTTAAAATTAATCCTTTTCAAGGGTTACAGTCCAGGTCTTCTGACTCATGCTTGTGCCCTTTGCATTATACCATAATGCTTATTCTCTCTAATGGAAAGACCACTCAGGTTGAAAACAGTTTCTTTTTAATGTCTGTTGCCTTCACCCATTTTTGGAACAAGGCAAGGCAGACATCAAATATTAATATTAACTCAAGTTAAAAACATCTAACCCTTCTGGGGTGCCTGGGTGGCATAGTTGGTTAAGCATCCCAACTCTGGATTTTGGCTCAGGTCATGATCTCAGGGTGGTGGGATCAAGTCCCACATCGGACTCTGTGCTCAGCATAAAGTCTGCTTGAGATTCCCTCTGTCCCTTCTGCTTATGCTCTCTCTCTCTAAAATAAATGAATCTTTAAAAAAAAAAATCATCTAACCCTTTTGCCACCAGGTTAGCAGGTTTATTTTGAATAATTTACTTATTACTATTTATTTTAAATCAGTGGCCCATCTTTTACTTTTTTAAAAAAATTTTATTTATTTATTAGCGCACATGAGCAGGGAGAGGGGCAGAGGAAGAGGGATGGGAATACGCAGACTCCCCACCTAAGGTGGAGTCCGCCACAGGGCTAGATCCCAGGACTCCGAGATCATGACCCCAGCCAAAGTCAGATGCTTCACCAGCTGAGTCACCCAGCTGCCCTGGCCCGTCTTTTCCTATTGTCAGTCTCTTTCCCCTTCTTCATAATGATAAAAAGAGGGTTGAATTCTTAGTTTGTAGATTGTTGAGGAATTGCTGTTGTGAGAACACTGATTTTATATCTAAATGATCTTCTGCAACAACCCCTAGAATACCTAACTGTACCTTAAATGAAGCCTATCCTTTATAGTTACACGTAAGCCAGCTGCCCTCTGGGATTATGAACCCAACTGAATAGAAGACTACTCGTTTTTCATTCCTTTTCTTTTCCTTGTATTTTGTTATCTTTCTTTCTAATTTATTCATTCAGGGGATAGTTACTGAAAGCCTACTATGTGTTAGACATAGTCCTAGATCCTGAGAATTCAATAATAGGCAAAAATCCTTGCTTTCAGGAGGCTTATATTCTCATGGGGGGAGACAGACCAAAAGAAATTAAATTGTATAGTATATTGGGAAATTATGTGGTAAGGGGAAAGTAAAGGAGGGGCGATAGGAGTGTTGGTGTTTGATGTTACAATTTTTCCTGTTCAGGGAAGTACAAGAAGTCACTCAGAAAGCGACGTTGGGCAAAGATTTAAAGGCAATGAGAGGGCGTCTGGGTGGCTCAGTCGGTTGAGCATCTGCCTTCGGCTTGTGTCATAATCCTGGGGTCCTGGGATTGAGCCCCACATCAGGTTCCCTGCTCAGTGGAGTCTGCTTCTGCCTCTGCCTCCCGCTCCCCCTGCTTGTGCTATGCTCGCGCTCTCTCTTTCTCTCAAATAAATAACAAAAAATTAATTAATTAAAAATAAAGGCAATGAGAGAGTGAACCATGAGATTGTATGGGAAAAGAATGTTCCAAGCAGAGGGAGCAGGCAGCTTAAAGGACCCTGAGGCGGGTGTGACCCTGAGTATGCCAGGTGTGTTGTAGGTCTTACTTCAGTAAGGTGGCTAGAATGGCTGAAATAGAATGAATGGTGATCAGGACAGAGGATCAGAGATGATGTGGGGCCAGATTGTTTAGGACCTATAAGTGATTGTAAGGACTTTGATCTTTAAGGAGGGGGAAACCATTATTGGAGGGATTTAAATAGTGGAGTAAATATGATTAGATTTATATTTTATATAAAATATAAAAATATAAAATTTATAAGATTTATATAAATATAAAATATAAACCTTATATTTTTAAAGGATTTTAAAAGGATCACTCTTCTGAGTTGAGGTTAGACGAAAGTGAGGCAAAGGTAGAAGCAGGGAGACCAGTTAGGAGGCTACTACAATAATTCAAGCAAAAGATGATTATGACTTAGACCAGTACAGTGGTAAGTAGTAGTTAGAGTCCCAGCTTTTTTAATTTGCTAGTTTTAAATCATTTCAAATTTAAAGTTGTGATGTATTGCAAAGACCTCCTGTGTACCTTTCACCCAGATTCCCTAGTAATTAACGTTTTATCTCTGTTTGCTCTCTTATTGCTCTCACCATGCACACACATTTTTTTTCTGGAACTATTTGAGAGTATGATGCAGACATGATGCCCTCCCTATTTAATACTTCATTGTCCATTTCCTAAAATAAAAAAGCTATTCTCCTATAGTTGCATTAATAACCTTGGGTTGCCATAACAAAATACCACAAATTGTGTGGCTTAAACAAGAGAAGTGTATTTTCTCACATTTCTGAGGTGAAATGTGGAAAGCTCAAGATCAAGTTTCCATTTCTGGTGAAAGCTCTCTTCCTGACTTTTATATATATATATATATATATATATATATATATATATATACACACACACACACACACGTTTTAAGATTTTATGTATGTATGTATTGATGAGAGAGAGAGCGAGCACACACGGCGCACGTGCGAGGTTGCATCAGCCAGGAGAAGGGCAGAGAGAGAGAATCTCAAGCAGATTCTGTGCTGAGTGCAGAGCCCGATAGAGCGCTTGATCTCAGGATCTGACCTGAGCCAAAAC
This sequence comes from Ailuropoda melanoleuca, assembly GCF_002007445.2. Classification (NCBI taxonomy): domain Eukaryota; kingdom Metazoa; phylum Chordata; class Mammalia; order Carnivora; family Ursidae; genus Ailuropoda; species Ailuropoda melanoleuca. The sequence continues at coordinate 87,676,100 of NC_048219.1, forward strand.
CAGGAGTCAAATGCTGAACTGACTGAGCCACCCAGGCGCTGTGGTTGAATTTTGCCATTTATCCCAAAATGGTCTTTAAAGGTCCAGGGTCATGTGTTGCAGTTAGTTGTCATGTCTTATTTTCCTTCAGTCTGAACAGTCTTTCCTTACCTTTCATGACCTTGCCATTTTTGAAGGATATGGACCAGTAACTTACAAACTATCCATAAATTTGTATTTGATTTTTCCTTATTGTTAGATTCAGGTCATGCAGTTTTGGACAAACATACTGTAGAAATGATGCTGTGTTCTTAACTCATTATATTATATTTGGAGGAACATAATGTCGATATGCCTCATAATAGTGATGTTAACTTTTATCACTTGGTTTAGATGGGTTTTGCCTGTAAGGTTTCTCTACTGTAAAGTGAGTATTTTGTGGGGAAGTAGTTTGAGACTTTATAAATTTCTGGTTTTGCATTAAACTTTCTCTTGCTAGCTTTGGGATCTTTTGATTATTGTTGCTTGAGTCGGTTCTTATCGTGATGGTTGCCAAACACTATTTTTTTAAATGCCGCCATTCCTTATATATTTACTAGTTGGCATTCGATTGATTATAAGGCAGAGCTTCCCCCTTCACCGGTTGGTTTATTTATTTACATCAGTATGTATTCATGGATTGCTATTTTATTCAGTGCTTATAATAATTTACTATTACTGATTTTGACACTTGTCCATTCCATAGATCTGGCCAGTGGGAACCCCTAGAAGGTAGTGCCTGTATCCTTTTGACATCATTCTTTGAGCACATTTTTACTTTCTGGTGCAAGATGTTCCAAGCTCTTGTACCTTCTTTCCTGGCCTGAAATCAGATATTTCTCCCAGAAGCCCTGGTTTTTCTTTGAAACCAAGATCTAGATATTAGATACTGGCATACTATTACTTCTAGGCCTTTCAATGGAGATTAGGAAATAGTTGTATTTACACATATACACACACATTCATTCCCCTTATATTTCTATACATACCTATGAGGTTTACACCAAGACTTCCAGTTACAATCCAGCACAACAGGGTTTATTCTAATCTTCTCCCTTTCTACATTTGTAATTTCCTAAGTTTGTATGTGTTTTGAAGGTAGCATTAATGAGATCTGCATTGTGAATTTGGATGTGGAGTATGAAAGAGAAAGAGTAGTCAAAGATGACTCAAGATTTTTGGCTGAAAAAAGCCACCAGAAGAAATGCCATTTACTGAGGTGGAGAAGACTATAGGAGGAGACAGTTTGGAGGAAGAGATCAGAAGGTCACGTGTTGAGTCTGAACTGTGTATTAGACATGCATGAAGAGGTGTTGGGGAAGTAGTTGGATATTTGAGTCTACAGTTCAAAGGAGAGGTCTGGGCTGAAAAGCAGATCACTTCAAGACAACTAGTTCAACTTTCAGGGCCAAAAAGCTTATATTTCCTTATAGCCTGTTATTATGGAAGCAGCAAATATGTATTGTAGAAAATTAGAATACAGGCAAGCAAAAGGAAAATAGAGATCAATACTGTTAATTCCATATCCTTTCTGATCTCTTTCACAAATTTTTTTTCTAACATGAAATCTCTCTTCTAATTACTATTTTTTTCAGTTGATAGTTTTTTATTTCCAGTTCAGTAAATTTTCATTTTATCTAATCCCAGACCATATTCAGATTTCTTTCGTTGATTCAGGAATGTCATTTATAGGTGGTTGGTCAAAACCTATGTGCAATTTAGGGACACCGAGTAATTACATCAGATTACTTTGTCCTGGGACACCTGGGTGGCTCAGTCGGTTAAGCGTCTGCCATCGGCTCAGATCATGATCCCAGGGTCCTGGGATCGAGTCCTGCATCAGGCTCCTTGGTCAGCAGGGAGCCTGCTTCTCCCTCCCTCTCTTCCCCTCCCCCCATTCATGCTCTCTTTCTGTCAAATATTTAAAATCTTAAAAAAAAAAAAATTACTCTGTCCCTTGAGTCTCTTAATCTCTCCATTTCATTTTATGCCACTGATTTGTTGATGAGACTGGGCCAGTTGCCCTGCAGAATATCTCACCTTATAGATTTGTCTGGTTGCTTCCTTACAGTGTTATTAGCTCTTTTCATTATTTCTAACAAAATTATCTGCAGCTTTTTCTAAAATACCCTTCTATATAAAAACTTTTCGTGGTTTCTTGTGAGCCACAGAATAAAGGCTTTCTTGGCTCAATATTTAATAACCATCAGAATTTGTATCTTTGTCTATTCTCCCATCGCTCTTCCAGCCAAACCTTCTTGGTCAGACACAAGTAGAAATAGGTAGTAATTAAGAATGTAGACTTCAAGCCAAACTGTCTATATTTAAATTCCTGTTTCAGAACCTACTAGATGTGACAATTCACATCGTTCCATCTCTTAAATGGAGATAACAGTACCCACCTCATAGGGTTGTTGTAAGGATATCAGTTAATATTTGTATCTTTAAAGCAGTGTCTAGCATATAGAAAATGTTATAAGTGTTATTAAATAAGTTTAAAATCTATACAAAACAAAAGACACTCATTGCCCAGTCCTTTTCAGCACCTGTACTCATGACTTGTTCTTCCTGGAGTGCTCTTTCCCTTTCTTCCTGTCTACAAAAATTCAACTTCTTCATCAGACATTTAACTAATATTATTTGAGCACCTGCCAGATACTCAATTAGTCATTGAGGTCATAGCCGTAAACAAGACAGAATTCCAGCCTTTAGGGAGCTTATACTCTAGTGGAAGATGCATACAAGTACACTACTGTGTGATAAGTGCATGACTCGTGTACCTTCAGGATGCACTAAAGGCCTTGTCTTACAGAGTCAGGGGAAGCTTCATGCAAGATGAGATATGTAAGCTGAGAGTTGAAGGAAGAAAAAGAATTAGCCTGTTGAAATGGGTGGCAAGACACAGGAAGGGAGGTGGGGCTTGGCTTTGAAAACAAAGTATAGTTCACTAAACTGCAGCTTTAAGGGAGAGTGGCTGAAGTTGAGGCTAAACAAGTAAGCAAGAACTAGGTTGCAGAGGGTTTGGAAAAGCATTGGAGATGGGTCTTCTCAAATCCCACTGCCTTTAGGCATCATCTTAGACTACATTAGCCAATTTTTCTCATTTCCTCCTGACGTTCTATAGTGATTTGACTGTAGAGTGTAGGGTTTGCGTTGGGAAGAAGTTGCATTAAAATACTTGGGGGTGGTTTGGGGAAGAAGTAGTGATAAGATGGGGGCAAAATCTGACATGAATTAAGTTTAAAATTTTGGACTTCTCCTATGGATGAGTAGAAAACACAAGATATTCAGAATGGGATAGCTTAGAAAAGGAAAATTCTGAGAGAGAAAGAGAGAGTGCACGTGCAAGGTTTCTGGGAACTGTGAGTATTTCATTAAAGATAGAACTTTGAGAGGGAAGAGATGAGATTGAAAGAGAAGGTAAGATCCAGATCATAAATGGAGACTAAGGTGTTCAGGCGTTTTCTAGTAAGCATTTGGAAATCATTGATGGATTCGATATGAGAAACAAATTGGATAATGTTTGCATATTAGAAGTGAATTTAACAATCTAGAGAGTAAATTTGAAGAGACTTAAGTCTAGAGGCAAGATAACCAGTAGGAGGGTACTGCAGTAGTAGTCCAGGTGGAAGGTGGTGACAAACCCAGCAAAGAGCAATAGTAGAAAGAGAAGGAAAAGAGGAGATAAATTTTACAGATAGTATTGGAGACAAAATTGGCTGGACTTGGAGATGTATCATATGTGGTGAGGGTCAGGTAGGGAGGAGGAAGAGTCAAAAAAAGATTGCTGGGGTGCCTGGATGCCTCAGTCGTTAAGCGTCTGCCTTCGGCTCAGGGCGTGATCCTGGTGTTCTGGGATCGAGCCCGCATCAGGCTCCTCTGCTGGGAGCCTGCTTCTTCCTCTCCCACTCCCCCTGCTTGTGTTCCCTCTCTCACTGGCTGTCTCTCTCTCTGTCAAATAAATAAATAAATCTTAAAAAAAAAAAAAAGATTGCTAAAATTCTGGCTAAATACAATAGGAGTAACAGATGGAAGTGGGGGACGATTATTAATACTGAAAAATCAAGCTCAAGGTGCCTCTGAGACTTGTGCATGGATGTGTGCATTGACTGATAAAGGGAAAGCCAAGCTTGTTATCTATAGACATGGGAGTCATTGATGCATAGGTGGAGAAGAGTTAAGTAGTGTATAAAACCCCAAAGCGAATAACTGACAAGAGTCAGGAATGGAACAAATAATCTAACTTAAAACCTGAAATCTTATAACATGATGCCATGGGTAAATGGAGAAGAGTGCTTAGGAGAGAACCCTGGGGAGCTTCAACATTTAAAGGAGGATGGTCACAGGTGGAGCTGCCTGTCTACACATGCCCACCCATGTATATATCTAGAAGGAATCAGAGAGGTAGGAAAACCAGGAAAGTGCTTATGACAGAAACCAAAGCAGTATTACCATAACAGATTATTCTGTGTGCCAGAAGCCACAAAGAAATAACATTTTAAAATTTTTCATCAGGTTTAATAAGTTGGAATTTATTGGCAATTGCTGTTTGAGTGGAGTGATGGCAACATAAATGAGATGGCATAATTTATATAAAGCTCTTGAGCATAGTAGATTGCATATTTCAAGTACAGTAAAACAAAAGTAGCTCCTGTAGTTAGGAGTTAATAGGAGTTAAAGTGGAGACAGCGAGAACTCGGGTTTAACTCCTCACGTAAGTTGATTTGGTTGGGTTTAAATATGGTTACATGTTTTTGAGAGAACAGCATCTCCATCTCACGATTTCTGATGAGAATGAAGAGCATGTGGAAGGGCTGTAGCCTCGTAATGTTGAGGGCCCGGCTGAGGGAGACTAGATTTATATGGTTTCCATCCTGGTGGTATGATTCTTCTTCAGCAGAACCCAGGAGCAGAAATAAAGGTGCAGTAAAGGCATTCAGTTAGGTTGATCTAGATTTAGGATTTTGTTGAATGCATGTGATAGAAAGCCTAAATCGGCGGGTGGGGGGAGAGGAGGAAAAGAAAATGAAGGTTTTAATAAAAGAGTGGTTTAAGGGGCACCTGTGTGGCTCAGTGGGTAAAATGTCTGACTCTTGATATTGGCTCAGGTCATGATCTTGGCGTTGTGAGATCGAGACCTGAGTTGGGCTCTGTGCTGGGCATGGGCTCTGCACTGGGCATGGACCCTGCTTAGGATTCTCTGTCCCTCTGCTTGCAGGCACGNCTCTCTGTAAAAAAAAAAAAAAAAAAAAAAAGTGATTTGAATAATAGATCAAAGACTGGAATTGATAGAGAAAAAATTGAGTACTTAAAGTGACTGTAAAGTTAGGAAAAATATAGAACTGAAATCTTGATAAAAGTGACAAATATAAGGGGAATGGGAGGCTGTAAAATCCCCCAGAAAAGGGGATTTTAAAATGTGCAGAGGAATGGTTCCTGGAGGTCACTGAATTTTAAGATCAAGATAGTGAGAGACTAGATCATTTGTCTGTTTATTCTCCATTCATGTAATAGTGGTTACACAGCTTGAGAACACTGTATTTGAAATAAGTTGAGCAAAATATAATTAGACTCATTTGGTTTTATTTATTGTCTTTTGTCATCTCTAGCTGCCTATCCCCACCGTTTGAATCTCTTTTACCTCGCCAATGATGTCATACAGAACTGCAAAAGGAAAAATGCAATCATTTTCCGTGAATCGTTTGCTGATGTCCTTCCTGAAGCAGCTGCTCTAGTGAAGTAAGTAAATTCTTACTGCTTTGGGGGTCTAAGCTCCGAAAATTAAGAATTTTAGTTTTCCTTTTTACCTGTTAGTAAGAACTGTTAATAGTTGTACATGCTTGAAGATCCAAGGATATTTTGCCCAAATTGTTCATGTAACTTTCCCACTAATACACATATTTTTCTTTTAAAAATTCTTTCTCTCTCTCTTTTTTTTAAAGTTTTATTTATTTGTCAGAGAGAGAGACACAGAGAGAGGGAACACAAGCAGGGGGAGTGGGAGAGGGAGAAGCAGGCTCCCTGCTGAGCAGGGAGCCCAGTGCAGGACTCCATCCCAGGATACTGGGATCATGATCTGGGCTGAAGGCAGACGCTTAATGACTGAGCCACCCAGGTGCCCCTCTCTCTCTCTCTCTCTTTTTTTTTTAAGATTTTATTTATTGGGGCTCCTGGGTGGCTCAGTTAGTTGGGTGTCTGCCTTCTGCTCAGGTCATGATCCCAGGGTCCTGGAGTCCAGCCCCACGTGGGGCTCCCTGCTCAGCAGGGAGTCTGTTTCTCCTTCTCCCTCTGCCTCCCGCTCCCCCTGCTTGTGTGCTCACTCTTTCTCTGTCAAATGAATAAATGAAATCTTTAAAAAAAAAAAGATTTTATTTATTCTCTCTCTTTTTGGAAGGTTGTTTGTTATTTACCCTCTCTGCCTCTTCTCTCCTACCTTGACCATATATATCTCCTGGTCATACATACTCCTTGCTTGGAATGTCTCTCCTATTCCTTTCTCTGTTTTCATATTTTTTTTAATACATATCCTTTCTTCTTTCAGTCTTCTTGAAATCTTGCCCCCTCTATAATATCTGTGTAATTAAAGAGAAATGGGAATTTTTATTCTGAACTTCGTATTGATTTATTCCATCCTTAATGAAATTGTACCCAGCATTTCCCAAAGTGCTGGAATACTTAATTTGATGTTATTTTTACTCTGTTTTAATAGTGTCTTCCTTGTGTTTCATCCATATTTGCAAGTTGTTTATTTGGTGCAAGAGACATATACACACAATTGGAGGATAAATGATTGTGTAGAACAATCAAAATTGCTAAGTATTTCCTCAAATTATATATTGATTAGCATATTATATACTTATATAAATATGGGAACATTGCACATTGTCGATCCATTTGTTAGTATTAACCCATTCAAAATTGAATGATCCTCTTTCCTTTCGATTATTAACTTGAGGTGTTTATTTTGATAGTACGTGAATGTGCTAAAAGATTTATACATGATGTAAGAACATAAAATAGGGGCGCCCAGCTGGCTCAGTAGGTAGAACATGGGACTCTTGATCTCAGAGTTGTGAGTTCAAGCCCCACATTGGGTGTAGAGATTATTTAAAAATAAAATCTTAAAAAGAAAAAAAAAGAAGTACATAAAATAATAATGGTAACATCTAGCGTTTATTGAACACTTGCAATTGACGAGATACTATGTGCTTTAAGTCACTGAATTCTGAGAGCAGCTTTTTAACGTGGCTACTACTATTGTCCCCATTTAAGGAGGAGGTAACTGGTTTAGAGAGATTCAGTAGCTTGCCTAAGTTCTCATAGTTGGGAGGGTTGGGAAGAGGGCAGGGAGGGACAGAATTCCCACCCAAGCCTGTCTAGACCCCAAAAGCCCATGTTCTTTGCCACTTAACCGCAGTCTGTGTTGTTTCTTTACATATATAAATTCAGTGTAATTTAGAGTAAGAAAAGCAGTATGCTGGATGGTCTCCACTTAGTTTCTACTGTAAATATCACTATAGTCTTTTTATAACTTACCTAGCGTTTCCTAGACTTAGATTTTGTGACCTAGATCATGGGTTAATATAGTGTTGTCAGCTTTTATTTTACTGGGCAAAGATAGTTTTTAAAACAACTGCTTTGTATTACTGTAACTAATTTCACAGAAAAAAGTGGAAGGATATAATCTCAGAATAAAGTTCAGTCCTTTATTTTTTTATTATTTTTTTTAAGATTTTATTTATTTATTTGAGATGGGGAGGGGCAGAGGGAGAAGGACAAACAGAGTGACTCCTTGCTGAGTGTGAAGCCATACACAGGGCTACCTCCCAGGACCCTGAGACCATTACCTGAGCTGAAGTCAGATACTTAACCAACTGAGCCACCATGCACCCCAAGTTCAGACCTTTAAATTAAAATTTCAAGTGCTGGAAGTGTGCCTTTTATTTCCCCCCAAAGATTTCATTTATTTAGAGAGAATGAATGAGCAGGGGGGAGGTAGAGGAAGGGGGACAAGCAGACTGCCTGCTGAGCAGGGAGCCTGACTAGACTAAGGTCTCAATCCCAGGACCCTGGGGTCATGACGTGAGCCAAAGGCAGATGCTCAGGCAACTGAGGTGCCCCAGTGCTGAAGATGTTCTTAACTCAATGAGGGTGTCTTCAGAAACCTGTAGTAAACGTAAGACTTAACAATGAAGCAATAAAAGCATTCCAGTACAGGGGTGTCTTCTGACATCATTCGTATTTGCCATTATGCTGGAGATCCCGTTCATTTCTAAATAAATAAATAAAAAGAGTACTTTTACAAGAGACAGGATTATCATTATTTGCAGATAATGGGATTACCTACATCAGGGTGGGCAACCTTTTTCTGTAAAGGGCCAGATAGCAAGTATTTTAAGCTCTGTAGGCCATAGGTTCTCTGTTGCCATTACTCAATTCTGCTATTCTGGCATGAAAGCAGCTATAGATAGCAGGTAAACAAATGGGTGTGGCTGTGTTCCAATAAGATTTTATTTACAACAACAGGCAGCTGGCCTGAAGTTCATAGTTTGCTGACTGCTGGCTCACATAAAGTCAACTAATAAGAGAGGTCATTTAAATAGTTGGATTCAAGTTCAAGTGCTAGGCATAACCAATTAAAAATGTAATTAGGAGAAAAGATTCCTTTTGCAACAAAAAGTACTGCCCCCCAGAATAAAAGAGATCCCACTCAAGAGTAAATGTATTAAGAAGTATGTTAAGGCTTTTATAAAGAAAACTTTTTTAGACTTTACTAAAGGGTAGTAAAGATTTGGATAAATGAAAAGATACATTATGTACCATTTTGAAGAGAAAGATTTGGTATTGTTAAAAATATGATTCCCATTATGTAATCTATAAATTCATTGTAATCCCAGTCAAAATCTCAATAGGGTTTAACGTGGAAGGATAAAATATATAATACAATTGTTTCAAAGAATAGTAAGGCTAGATTTCCCCTATCAGTTATTAATATAGATTTTTAAACTCTAATAGAAGCAGAAGACTATATCAGTGAAATAATATATTCTTGTTTATAAACAAATTAATTATACAGTATATGATAAACGAGGGGATCGTAAGGCATGAACTTCAGTATTCCATAAACATCCCTATCCCAACCACTAGTACCTTCTTTTAAATTTCTATTCACAAATATACTTTAGATAAAATTCTACCCTCCTGTGAATTCTTTTCTCTTAATCTATGGCTATTTTTAAAATCCGTTTAATTCAGGAGGGGCAAATGACTAGAGTTCCAGGCAGGTCACATTTAGGGAGGTGGGTTGAATGTGAAGAAAACCCATCTAAAAGCAGCAGCAGCTACTCAGCCCTAGCCTGTGGCCATAAAGCAGTAGATGTCCAGTGTTAACCCGTACTGCCAGACCTTCCAAGGACTTTTTCACCTTTTTTTTTTTTTAAGATTTTATTTATTTATTTGAGAGAAAGAGCACGAGCAGGGGAAGGGGCCGAGGGAGATGGAGAAGCAGGCTCCCCACTGAGCAGGGAGCCCGATGCGGAGCTATAGGACCCTGAGATCATGACCTAAGCTGAAGACAGACATTTAACTGATTGAACCATACAGGTGCCCCAAGACCTTCTCACTTTTTAAGCTAGGTCAAAACCTGGATTTTTATACGAAGTCTCCCAATTTTTAAATGTGTGAAGCTAAATCACATTTTTAAAAAAGGTTACTGCTAGCCAAACAAAACACATCTCTTGACTAAATTTGAACCATAGGTAACCTGTTAGAGTCTTCTGCATTAGGGCGTGCCGTTTATTCCTTTAATCGCTTTAAGGAGTTACTTGGTTTCATGTGACTAAAAGTTTCACCCTACTTCTTTTTGTGAATTACTGCCTCATTATTATATGATGATACTCAGCTCAGAACATCTAAAACAATAATATACCTTACATTTGTATAAAGCCCTGCTCCCACAGCTTGTGTGAAAATAGGTTATAAATTGAAAATTGTTATACAAATGGTATTTGAAACTCACAGTAACCAACTTTGCAGGTAAGCAAATTGAATTTTATTATTTCTTTTTACAAAATGAGAAAACTGAAGCCCGGAGCAGTTAAGAAGTTACCCAAACTAGGGGCGCCTGGGTGGCATAGCGGTTAAAGCGTCTGCCTTCGGCTCAGGGCGTGATCCCGGCGTTGCGGGATCGAGCCCCACATCGGGCTCCTCCACTATGAGCCTGCTTCTTCCTCTCCCACTCTCCCTGCTTGTGTTCCCTCTCTCGCTGGCTGTCTCTATCTCTGTCGAATAAAGAAATAAAATCTTTAAAAAAATAAAAAAAAGAAGTTACCCAAACTAAAATGTCAATTTAGTAAAGAGGTGAGAATAAATTGAGATTTTTCTGACTCTTAGTCTCCTGTTATTTCTATCTGACAATACAGTCTGCCTAAACTTAACTTAGTTTTTCATCTTATAATGGCCCCTTAGTAATTTTAAATTCTTGTCCCTTCATTTCTTTCTTTTTTTTTTTTAAGATTTTATTTATTTATTTGAGAGACAGAGAGAGCACACAAAGGAAGAGGGAGAAGGAGAAGCCGACTCCCCGCTGAGCAGGGATTCCCAATTCAGGGCTCGATCCCAGGACCCAGGGATCATGACCTGAGCCGAAGGCAGATGCTTAACCCACTGAGGCACCCAGGCACCCCAGAGAGAAGCTGACTCCCCACTGAGCAGAGAGCCTGACATGGGGCTCGACCCCAGGACCCAGGGATCATGACCTGAGCTAAAGGCAGACACAACCTACTGAGGCACCCAGGCACCCCCTCATTTTTTTTTTTTTAAGATTTTATTTATTTGACAGAGAGAGACACAGCAAGAAGAGGGAACACAAGCAGGGGGAGTGGGAGAGGGAGAAGCAGGCTTCCCGTTGAGCAAGGAGCCCAACGCAGGGCTCAATCCCAGGACCCTGGGATCATGACCTGAGCCGAAGGCAGACACTTAACAACTGAGCTACCCAGGCGCCCCGGCCCCTCATTTCTTAGTCACTTACCAGAGACTTATTGTTTTCCTGTTCCTTCCTCCTTTTCTGTCTTTAAATTCCCATTATCATCTCTATTCGATATATTTTTATATCAAATATATATTTTATATGACATATATAAATATATATTTATATATTTTATACTGCTTATCTGATATAAACCTGTTTTTTTTTTAATCTGTATAAATCTGCCAGTAATAGTATCCACCCCACAGAGCCTGGGAACTACTAAATGAGTAAATACTATGATATAGAGTGAGTGCTTAGAATAGTGAGTGGCATATAATAAACACCTAATAAATGTTAGCTGCTGCTGTGATGATGAGGTTGATAATGATGATTGCCCCTACAATTATTATTAACAAATTAATGTTACCAAATCACTGCTCTGATCATTCTTTAAAAAAATATTTTTATATTACTGTATAATGAATTCTTTTCCATGTTTGTTATTTTCTTTTTTGACTGTCAAACCAACTATTTAATAGAATTGGGGCAAAGAGTATTATCCTCATTTTACAGATAAGGATACTGATAATAAAGTAAATGATACAAAACTACTTTAAGATAGGTGATTGAACATTTAAAAAAATAAAAAAGAATGAGATCGTGCCAGTAGCCATCGTTGGGTTTTTTCACTGTGCAGTCGCATTATCTAAGCTCCTTGGGAAGGCACTTAATGCCCTTCCAGTCAGATGTCAACTTCCCACCCTTGTCACTAGCTCTCCCAGGTCCCAGTAATGAGCCATTGCTCTAGCCAAACACTCACGTGATGTGTCCTAATACAAGTGCTTGTGAATTTTTCTTCCTGGAATATTTTTCCTTTCTTGAGAAGCAGTGAAACTTAGAAGTTAAGAATCCAAGTTTTTGGAATCAGGCTGCCTAGGTTTAAATCCTTGTTAACCACTTGTTAAACTAATTATTTAATTTTTCTGTGCTTTAGTTCTCTCACCTATAAATGAGAACAATAGTACATCTTGTATCTTAGGGTTGTTGTGAGGTAACCCTCGCAAGCTAATGTATGGAAAGCACTTATAAAAGTACCTGGAACACAAGAGACGTCAAAAATTAATGAGCTAAGTATCTATCTCAAGAAGTTCACAAAAGAAGAACAAAATAGCCGAAGGAAGGAAGAAAAGATATATAATAAGAGCAGACACTCATGAAATTTAAAAAAGGCAAACACAAAGTGGGGAACTTAGAATAGTCGAATTTGTAAAGGAAGCAGAATGTTAGTTGCCAGGGACTGGAGGGAGGGGAAATGGCAAGTTTAATAGATGTAGAGTTTCAGTTTTGCAAGATGAACAGAGGCCTGGAGATGGATGGTGATGGTTGCACAATGATATGAATATACTTTTTTTTTAAAGATTTTATTTATTTATTTGACAGAAAGCACGCACACAAGCAGGGGGAGCGGGAGAGGGAGAAGCAGGCTCCCTGCTCAGCAGGGGGCCTGCCGCAGGCTCCATCCCAGGACACTGAACCGACCGAGCCAGCCCGGCACACTGATGAAAGGATATACTTAATCCTGCTGAACTTTTCACTTAAAAAATGGTTCAGATGATAAATTTTATATGTTAATTTTTACCATGGTAAAAAGAAAATTGGGGGGAAAAAACGTAACAAGACCGAACAAACATACAATAGAAGGATTCAACAAAGGAAACATTGTTTTGTTGTTGTTGTTGTTGTTGTTGTTTTTGAGGAAATAATAAAACTGATAAACTTTAGATGAGATTGACCAAGAAAAAAGAAGGCATAAATAAACTGTATTAGAAATGTAGAAAGTAGGGGCGCCTGGGTGGCTCAGTCGTTAAGCGTCTGCCTTTGGCTCAGGGCATGATCCCAGGGTCCTGGGATCGAGCCCTACATCGGGCTCCCTGCGCTCCTGGGAGCCTGCTTCTTCCTCTCCCACTCCCCCTGCTTGTGTTCCCTCTCTTGCTGGCTGTGTCTCTCTTTGTCAAATAAATAAATAAATAAATAAAATCTTTTAAAAAAATGTAGAAGTTAGATGTGTTACCAATATCAACAGCTTTATTCCAATAAATTTAAAGATATAGACAAAATGGTAAAGTTCCTCAAAAATACAAGTGACTAAATGGCTCAGATAAAAAACTGAGGACCTTATAATCCTGTAACCGTTGAATAAATTCAGCCCGTCCTCAGAAATCTTCCCATAAGAACATCCCCTGGTTTTGCCATGGGTTTGCCACCAGAACACAAGTGTCGTGAAAACCACTGCTAAAGCCACGCCAGAATGGTAAAGGAAAAGATTTATATCAACATTGTTGTCACTGGAAAACAAGTCCACCACTACTGGCCATTTGATCACAAATGTGATGGGATCAAAAAATTTGAGAAGGTGGCTGCTGGGATGGGAATAGGCTCCTTCAGGTATGCCTGGGTCTTGGATAAACTGAAAACTGAATGTGAGCATGGTATCACCATTGATTCCTCCCGGTCGAAATTAAAGAGCAGCAAGTATTATGTGACCCTCAGTGATGCCCCAGGACACAGACTTTATCAAAACCATGATTGCAGGTACTTCTCAGGCTGACTGTGCTGTCCTGTTTATTACTGTTGGTGTTTGGTGAATTTGAAGAAGGTAACTCCAAGAATCGGCAGACTCATGAGCATGCCCTTTTGGCTTACACACTGGGTATGACATGACTATTTGTTGGTGTTAATAAGATGGATTCTATAAAGCCACAGCACAGCCAGAAGAGATATAAGGAAATCATTAAGAAGGTCAGCACCCACATTAAGAAAATTGGCTCCCACCCTGACAGAGTAGCATTTGTACTAGTTTCTGGTTGGAATAGTGACAACATGCTGGACCCAAGTACTAATACACCTTGGTTCAAGGGATAAGAAAGTCCCCCGGGAAGATGGCCATGCCAGTGGAACCATGCTCCTTGAAGCTGTGGATTGCCTTCTCTCAGGAACTTGTCCAGCTGACAGGCCCTTGCATCTGCCACTCTTAAGATGACTACAAAATAAGTGGTACTGATACTGTCCCAGTTGGCCAACTAGATACTAGTATTCTCAAACCCAACATAGTGGTCACCTTTGCTCTGGTCAGTGTTACACCTGAAGTAGAGTCTTTTGAAATGCACTGTGAAATTCTGAGTGAAGCTCTTCCTGGGAACAGCGTGGGCTTCAGTGTCAAGGATGTGCCTGTCAGAGATGTTTATCATGGCTCAAGTGGTTATCCTGAACTGTCTGGGCCAAATCAGGGCTGGTTATGCATCAGTGCCGGATTGTCACACAGCTCACATGCTTATAATATGTTTGCTGAGCTGGAGGACAAGATTAATTACCATCCTGGTGAGAAGCTGGAAGATGGCCCCAAACTCTTGAAATTGTTAATACTATTTTTGGCAAACCCAGTATGTCAGGAGCTTCTCTGACTATCCTCTTCTGAGATATTTTTTGTTATTGTTTTGCTATTTGTGGTATGAGGTGGACCATTGCTATGGGTGTTACCAAAGCAGTGGACAAGAAGGCTGTTGGACATGGCAAGATCACCAGTCGGCTCTGTCTCGAAAGCTCAGGAGGCTAAATGAATTTTATCCCTAATACCTGCCACCCTGTTTTAAGATTTTATTTAGGGGCACCTGGGTGGCTCAGTCGGTTAAGTGTCTGCCTTCGGCTCAGGTCATGATCCCAGGCTCCCGGGATCGAGCCCAGCGTCAGGCTCCTTGCTCAGTGGGGAGCCTGCTTCTCCATTCTCCCTCTCCTACTCCGCTTGTGCTCGCTATCAAATAAATAAAATCTTTTTTAAAAATAAAGATTTTAGGGGCGCCTGGGTGGCACAGCAGTTAAGCGTCTGCCTTCAGCTCAGGGCGTGATCCCAGCGTTATGGGATCGAGCCCCACATCAGGCTCTTCCGCTATGAGCCTGCTTCTTCCTCTCCCACTCCCCCTGCTTGTGTTCCCTCTCTCTCTGGCTGTCTCTATCTCTGTCGAATAAATTAAAAAAATCTTTAAAAAAAAAATAAAAAATAAAGATTTTATTTATTTGAAAAAGGGAGAGAGCACAAACAGGAGGAGGGGCATAGGGAGAGAGAGAAGCAGACTCCCCACCAAGCAGGGAGCCCAGCGCAGGGGCCCGATCCCAGGACCCTGGGATCATGACCTTAGCCACCCCAGCGCCCCCTTGTCACTCTGTTCTTAATCAGTGGTAGGAAAACTGTCTCAAAACTCTTTGTCTCAGTTGGCTATAAGTTTAATAATAAAAGACCAGGGGGCACCTGGGTAGCTCAGTCAGTTAAGTGTCTGCTTTCAGCTCAGGTCATGATCCTGGGTTTCTGGGATTGAGCCCCACATCAGGCTCTCTGCTCAGCAGGGATCCTGCGTCTCCCTCTCCCTCTGCCTGCCGCTCTGCCTGCTTGTGTGCTCTCTCTTTCTCCCTGTCAAATAAATGGATGAAATCTTAAAAAAAAATTTTTTTTTAAATAAAAGACTGGTTAATGCCCATAAAAAATAAAATCTATTCAAGTTATTGCTTATATGATAATAAAAGCTACAGGACAAAAGAAAAAAGGCTGGTTAATGTAACAGTGCATCATAAAACCTTCAGAATGAAGGGAGAATATTTTGTAGACCATTTTTTTATGTGTGGCAGTTTTAAGTTACTAGTTTTCAAAATCAGTACTTTCCAGTGGAAGCAACCTGACCAAAAATCTGTCACAGAATTTTGAGACCCATTAAAACAAAGTTTAATGAGAAAAAAAAAAATCCTTGACCTAGGTGCTTCACCAGCAAGTTCACCAGTTACTGAAGGAAGAAATAATTCCAGTCATACTCACAGTTGTTGAGAGAACAGAGAAAGAATGCTCTTCAGCTTTACCTTAATGGCACTAGCATAACCTCGATGCCAAAGTTTAACTGGGAAATATGAGGAAAGAAAAGTACAAACTGATCTTATGAACAGCCTGAGTCTAGTGGAACATAAAGAGTATAGTACATCGTAACTATGTGGGGTTTATCCGTGGAATGGAAGCATGGTTTAATACAGAGTAAATTCATCCAATTCACTATGCTTAAGAATAAAAAGAGAAAAATTGTATGATGATCTTAAAAGGTGCAGAAAAAGTAAGTAAAAAATCCGTTCAATATAAAACAAACCAGGAATAGAAAGGAATTTCTCCAGTCTAGTAACCTATATCTTCCAAAAATAAAAACCTACAGCAAACATGCTATATATGAGG
The DNA here is from genome assembly GCF_002007445.2 of Ailuropoda melanoleuca. Classification (NCBI taxonomy): domain Eukaryota; kingdom Metazoa; phylum Chordata; class Mammalia; order Carnivora; family Ursidae; genus Ailuropoda; species Ailuropoda melanoleuca. The sequence continues at coordinate 87,692,350 of NC_048219.1, forward strand.
AACAAAACAAGGGTGATGCCCAGTATCAACATTTCTGTTCAACTTTGTCATGGAGTTCCTAGCCAGAAGGGAGAGAGGGAGGAAGCAAAAGTGTATAAATGAAAGGATTGGGAAGGAAAAAAACAAAATTGTCATTAATTGCAGATGATATGATTAGCAAGGTTGTTAGACCCAAATCAATAATAATAAAATTAATTATTTTAGCTGTATACCAGAAGCAAAGTAAGAACATTAAAAAAAATTAATTCTTTATACTGGGGAGGTGGGGGAGAGATCTAGTTGATTCTTATTATTCATAGTAATTATGTTCCGTGAAGTTGCCATGAACAGTGAATTAGTGAATACTGAATCATTGCTCCTAGGGCAAATACAGGGTTAAGTTCCTGGTCACAATATTTTTGTCAACTGATCAATACATAACCTTAGTTAATGTAGGTTTCTGTGTACAGATACCTTATTTAATATATATTAATATATTTTGATTAACATTGAATTCATGGCTAACAGCCCTATATAATGCTTGAACAAAGTCTATCTAATACATGTGTTTTCTGTGTAAGGCACATCACAGCCTTCTTGTGCTTAGGAGCTCTAGACAGAAGAACTTGAGCACTATGCTTGGGGGCCATTTTAAACAGCAAAATCATCACTCAGAAGCACAACAATGCAAAGACATGTGGCACTGAATAGACGATCAAAAGGATCCTTGTTTTAGTATGATAGCTGAAACAAGATGGCAGAGCGTCACCTTGTTTGACCTCATCTGAGAACATGCCATCAGCCAACTTGAAGTTTTCACCATTCTGTATGTGTCTAGGAATGACTGAAAAAACAAAACATTGCTTTTGGGTTACAAATAAATTTTAGCAAGTAAGTGAATTTGCAAATGGGGAATCCAGGATTGAGATTAATGAGGATCGACTGTGTGTAGAAATAATCTTTAAAAGGATTAGTGTAAGACCTCTATGGAAAAGATTATAAAACATAATTGAGAAACATTGTAGAAAACCTAAATAGGCATTTGTGGATAGGGAAGACTCAGTATTTAACAATGTCGATTCTTCCCAAATTGATTTATAAATCCAGTGCAATCTTTTTTTTTNTTTTTTTAGATTTTACTTTTTTTTTTTTTTTAAAGATTTTATTTATTTATTCGACACAGAGAGAGACAGCCAGCGAGAGAGGGAACAACAAGCAGGGGGAATGGGACAGGAAGAAGCAGGCTCATAGCAGAAGAGCCTGATGTGGGGCTCGATCCCATAACACTGTGATCACGCCCTGAGCCAAAGGCAGACGCTTAACCATTGTGCCACCCAGGCGCCCCTAAGATTTTACTTTTTAAGTTCTGTCTGTACCCAGCATCGGTCTCAAACTCACAGCCCTGAGGTCAGGAGTCACATGCTCCACAGACTGAGCCAGCCTGGTGCCCCAATTCAGGGCAATCTTAATTAAGATCTCAGTAAAGGTACCCTCCCCCCTTTTTGCAGATTGGCTCTGAATTTTATGTGGAAGTGCAGAGAGTGCAGAGAGTTCTCCTTCCCCTCCGCCAGAAAGAGAAAGCCAGAAACTGTTAAAGAATAACAAGGTGGAAGGACTGACTCTACCAGATTTCAAGCCTTATTATAAAGCTGTAATAAATAAAGCAGTATGGTATTAGCCCAAGATGGCCAAAGAAGCTGGTGGAATATAATACAAAGTCTAGACACAGACCAATGTATGTGTATACTATATCCGTCTATGAAACTATGGGTAGTGGAAAAGGAACTTTTTTCTTATAACTATTGCCCAGGCAGTTGGTTATTTATATATATGTATATAAAATTAGATCATATATATGTGTATATATATGTATGTATATATGTATATGTGTATATGATTAGATCTCATTCATACCATACACGAAAATTAGTTGCTTGTTAAATACAAAAGAACCAGAGGCCCCTGGGTGGCTTAGTTAAAATCCAACTCTTGATCTCGGCTCAGGTCTTGTTCTCAGGGTCATGAGTTCAAGCCCTGTGTTGGGCTCCACACTGGGCTTGGAGTGTACTTTAAAAAAAAAAAAAAAAAAGGGAACTTAAAGAAAAAAAAAGAACTATAAATCTTTTTGAAGGAGAATATCATGACCTTACCCCAAAAGATTGATAAATTCGACTACTTTAAAACAAAGACCTTCTGTTTATTGAAAGACACCATAAAGAGTGAAAAGACAAGCCACAGAGTGGGAGAAAATATCTGCGGTGCAGTCAACAAAGGGTTCATATCCAGAATACACAAATAACAAAATAACAACAAAAAAAAGACAAAAAAAATTAGAAGGTTTTACCTGGCACTTACCATATTAGAAATTAAAACAAATTGTTTAAGTATTAATCACCTTTAAAGCAATAAACAAATAATTGGGGCACCTGGGTGGCTCATTCGGTTAAGCGTCTGACTCTTGATTTTAGTTCAGGCCATGATCTCGGGGTTGTGAGATCGCGTCCCAAGACGGGCTTCGTGCTGGGCGTTGAGCTTAAGATTCTCTCTCTCCTCTCCCTCTGCCCCTCCTCCACCTCTCAAAAAACAACAAAATTTTTTAAAAAATTTTAATGAGGGGCGCCTGGGTGGCACAGTCAGTTAAGCGTCAGACTGTTGGTTTTGGCTCAGTTGGTGATCTCATGGTCATAGGATCGAGCCCTGCATCAGTCTCCACACACAGCACAGAGTCTGCTTGAGATTCTGTCCCTCTCCCTCTGCCCCTTCTGCTTGTGTTCTCTTTCATAAATAGATAAATTTTTAAAAGAATTTTTATTGAGAAGAGCTCATTTTTTTGCCGATCTCTTTAATATCTGGTACAGTGGTGCAGTAGAGATCTAATTTTACAGTGTACAGTTAAATTCTGTTCTCTGCTTCTGCATTCAGTTTGTTGTGATATCACATTATATAGCCTTAGAACTGCTGAGGTATGTGTATCATTACATACGGTGTAAGTCAAGTTCCAGTCGGGAGAGGGAAACGCACACACCAGTAATTTAAATAGGAAAATCTAATGTAAAGAATTGTTAAGTAGGTAAAATGTAGCTAACTACTACTAGAAGGAATAAGAGAACTCTAAGGTATAATGGGATAATACGTGCTGAAAGCAGCTACTACCTCTGGACCTGAGGGAAAAGTGAAGAAAGAGCCCTCCTGTCCTCCCAACTGAGATTCAGACCTGAGGAAAGAGTGGATTGCTGCAAGAATATGCTACCTGCCATTGTAGCGGCAGAGACTGGCTGGGGAGCCCTCATCACTGATGGCAAAAACAACACTCCGCTGTGCTCAAACCCTGCCAGGAAGCCTATATGCTGTTGAGCCATTTGAGAACAGAACACCAAAAGAATCCCAACTGCTTCTTTGAGCCTGTCAGTGTGGCTCTAGGGACCTCTATTGGCAGAGACTAACACTGAGCGTAGGGGAAATAAAGTTTGCAGTCTGGCTCTTGTACCACAAAGAAGGGTGGGTTTAGAGCTGAGAGGCAATACATTAATAACTAGCACATATACTTACCAGATAGGGAATACATTTTAAAGTCCACCAATACCAACATTAGCAGGACTGTGGCACAGTGGAAGCTCTCGTATGCTGTTGGTCTAAGGGTTGCTTGGTATAAAATAACCTTCTTTTGAAAAGTTTGTTATGTACACACTATGATCTTTGGATTTCACCCCAAGGCTTTTACTCCTGAGAAACTTGCATAGATACAGCAAAATCAATGGCAGAAAATTTTTATAGCAACATTGTTCTTGGTAATAAAAATTTGGAAACAATCCAGATGTTTTTCTGCAGTAAAATGAATGTGTTGTGGCATATTGGAATAACCAGACAGCAAAGCATATTAATGAATTTCAGTTACATGCAACAACATAGATAAATCTCACAAAATATTGATTGCAAGTACAAAGGAATACTTATGCATATATGATATGATTCCTTTATATAAAATTCAAGTTTGACAAAAAGAAACTATTATTAATTTAAATAGGACCTACATGTTAGAACCATAAAGAAAAGTAAGAAAACAATTACCACAGAAGTCCACCATGTTAGGTAGTTAAGTGGATGGTGCTTTTGAAAGGGTCCACTTGAGTCCTCTGGGGAGCTGGCAGTATTTTATTTCTTGTGATTACATGGGTACTCACTTTTTAATTATATGTTGAATAATTTTATATATGTATGTTTTAAGCAGGTTTTCTGTCATGTTCATTTCATAATCTCAAAATGTAACCATTTTATTTTTTTAAGATTTTATTTATTTGAGAGAGAGAATGCAAGCGGGGGGCCGGGGGAGGAGCGGAGGAAGAAGAACAGGCAGACTCTGTGCTGGGCGCAGAGCCTGACGCGGGGCTTGATCTCATGACACTGAGATCATGACCTGAAGCTGAAATCAGGTCAGACGCTTGACTGAGCCACCCAAGGGCCCCCACCACTTTAAAAGATTAAAATTGAGCACAAAAAAGACTTACTTAGACTAAATCTGAATTTTAAATTGCAATTTTCAGTGAATAGAAGAAGTTGGTTCCTTTTGAAAATTGAATTGGCAGCCTTAAAGGGCAAGTTGTATAATAAACCATAGAGCAGTGTAGTATTCACACTTAGGTGACAAGCTCTGTAAGATACTGCTTCCTCCATCCCTTCTTTGAGATTCTGTATCAAGAAATTTTCCCTTCCTGACATCTTTGTTTCAGTCTGCATTAAGGTATACCTTGTCTCTTCTTCTATCCTGGCACCTAACACACTACTTTGTAATTGATAGAAGTGCTTTTTATCACCAGTTTCTGCCCCCCTGACTTTGAGCTGCTGCTCTCAGCATAATGCCAGGCACTTCCTAGGTGATTGGTAAATGCCTGTACAATGGATGACTGATGATTGGATGGGATGGAGATACTGTGGAGTGCTGAAAAGCAGCGTGTCTTTATACAGGCCCCAGATATTCCTAGGTGGGTCCATGGGTGTAGTTTAAAGGGTCTTCGTTTATGAGAAATAAAATTTTAAATTTTATTTTATAATAATTTAAAATTCAATTATCTATTATACTATTTAGTATCATCTGTATGATTAACAGTTCTGCAATTCGTTTTCAGTGGCTGTGTTAATGTGTTTGTCATCGCATTTTTTTTCTTTGTTTTTTGGGGGGGTTGTGTGATTGCATTTTGGCATGAGGTGATATTATTTTATGGGAAGCTAATGAGAACAGATTAAAGATGGCTTTAATATATACATAATTGTTTGTATCCAGTGAAGGCAGTAATGATTTCACTTTACACTATGGAAAATATTTTCAGTAGTTTAAATGGAGAAAAATGGTGAAATAATTGAATAGTAAGGATATTACAGAGTTGGTAAATTTAAAACAACATATACATTATCATGCTCACATTGTAATATATTTCAACAAAATATCTTTTATCCCTTTAATGTCAGTATGAATGGTATTTGCATTATACTTAATTTGTAAATTCTAATTTGTAATTTCTATAGAATTTATAAGAGCTATAGAATGTAATCAATAGGATCATACAAGGGTAAAAAGATATATGGAGACTTTGCAGTCATCTTCATAGGAAATCCAAGAGAATTCACAGACTAAAAAGACTTTAGCAGGGTTCCTGGGTACAAATCAACATCTCGGAATCAACAGCATTTCAATACATCAGAAACAACCAGTCAAAAAATATAATAGAAAAACAGATGTTGTTAATAGTAACAACAAAAGCTATGTAAAGTATCTAGAATAAAAGCATGTTGGGGCGCCTGGGTGGCACAGTGGTTAAGCGTCTGCCTTCGGCTCAGGGCGTGATCCTGGTGTTATGGGATTGAGCCCCACATCAGGCTCTTCCGCTATGAGCCTGCTTCTTCTCTCCCATCCCCCTGCTTCTGTTCCCTCTCTCGCTGGCTGTCTCTATCTCTGTCGAATAAATAAATAAAATCTAAAAAAAAAAAAAAACAAAACAAAACAAAAAATAAAAGCATGTTAAGACCTTTCTGGAGAAAATTACAAACTGTTACAAAAAGATGATATCAGCATGTAAATACAGTACACTTTAATAAAAATCCCAATAAGACATTTTAAGAAACTTGTTATACTGATTCTAAAATTCACATAGGGGATGCCTGAGTGGCTAAGTTGGTTAAGTTTCTGCCTTCGGCTCAGGTCGTGATCCCGGGGTCCTGGCATCGAGCCCCATGTCTGGCTCTCTGCTCAGCCAGGAGCCTGCTTCTCTCTCTCCCTCTGCTTCTCCCCCTGTTCTCTCTCTCTCTCTGTCAAATAAATAAATAAAATCTAAAAATAAAATAAAAAAATAAAATTCCAGTGTCTAGGAGTAGACATTGTTGACTGTTGATAAGACTTGATAAACGGCAAGTAGGACTTAACCTATGAAATACCAAGATTTATTATTTGGCTATTATAATTATAAAAGAATGTGATATCAGTATAAGGATAGATTAAAGGAACAGAGAAAGCCCAGAAATGGTATATACAGGACCTTTGTAAATGGTAGAAGTTGCATTGCAAATCATTGGAGGAAAGATGAACTCTTCAGTAAGTGAGTCTGAGACATACGCTTTCCATCCAGAAAAAATACAATTAATTGTTAAATGTTTTTCTAAACCATATACACAAATATGTTCCAAGTGAATTACCTTAGTGTATAAAATAAAACTTTTAAAATGTTAGAGAGAAATATGTTTTTATGACTCTAAAGGTTAAAAGCTCTTGTAGAGGGCACCTGGGTGGCTCAGGTGGTTGAGTGTCCGACTCTTGATTTCAGCTCAGGTCATGATCTCACAGTTGTGAGATCAAGCCCCAAGTCAGGCTCCATGCTGAGTGTGGAGCCAGCTTAAGATTACCTTTCTCCCTCTCCGTCTGCCCCTCCCTGCCTTCCCTCTCTCTCTCTCTCTTTTTTTTTTTTTTAAAGACTTTATTTATTTGACAGAGACAGACAGCCAGCGAGAGAGGGAACACAAGCAGGGGGGAGTGGGAGAGGAAGAAGCAGGCTCCCAGTGGATCAGGGAGCCCAATGCGGGGCTCGATCCTACGACTCTGGGATCATGACCTGAGCCAAAGGCAGACGCCCAATGACTGAGCCACCCAGGNCCTGAGCCCCCCAGGCGCCCCCCCCCCCCGCCTTCCCTCTCTTAAAAAAAAAAAGCTCTTACAGAGAAACAAAAGTACTTAAGAATTTAATGACATCAAAATTAGACTTCTGGGGGCACCTACGTAGCTCAGTCGGTTGAGCATCTGCCTTCAGCTCGAGTCATTATCCCAGGGTCCTGGGATCAGTCCCCAAGTCAGGCTCTCTGCTTGGTGGAGAGCCTGCTTCTCCTTCTCCCTCTGTCTGCCTATCTTCCTACTTGTACTCACTCTCTCTGTGTCAAATAAATATAATCTTAAAAAAAAGTTAGACTTCTGCATTATAGAAAACATCATAAAAATAAAGACAAGTAACACACTAGGGAAGATATTTGTTATAGACAAATAGAAAAGTTGTATAAATGGGGATCACTTAGGAGACACAGAATAGCAAGTTTTTAGAGATAAAATCTAATTTTTGAGCTTGTCCAAGTTTTTTTAAATGTTGACCATTTCCTTAAGTTGATCTATTACTTAGTCTTCCATTCAGTTAGTTAGCAAATATTTACTAAGAACCTATAAGACATAGCACATGACATCCCAGAAATAAGAGCTTGGAAAAGAAAAGATATTCCCCTGAGTGAGATACAAGATTATGCTGTTTAGCTTGTTTATTTTAACTGTGATACTTGGGCGCCTCCTCCTGTACTCTTCATCAGCTTTACTCTTTGAAATAATTTGTTAACACCTTGCTGTTTTAAAGGCAGGTGGGGGGTGCTAGCAAAGGAAGCATCTGTTGACTGTCTTAACACTTCTGCAAGGTCAGCCAGTTGTTTGTTACTTATAAGTCAACAACAAAGTTTATAATTAATTTTTTATGTTATATGTCGTAATAATTGTACGTTTTATAGAAATTGATATTGTGATCAGTAATGGCTAAAATAGAGACCTAGAATAACATGGTGAGTAAAACTGCTATTCTGGATTTTATTTTGGTTTTATTTTCAGAGAGTTCCTAAATATGAGAGATGGTTGAATTGTAAAAGTTTGAGAGTTCTGTGTTTATATAACTAAGGAACGAATCTAGCTAAGAGTTTTAGAGCTAACAAATTATCTAGTAAAATCATTTTTACAAATGAAGAAAGCTAGGGGCGCCGGGCTGGCTCAGTTGGTAGAGCATATGACTCTTGATCTCGGGGTTGAGTTTGAGCCCCATGTTGAGTATAGAGATTACTTAAAAAAAAAGAATCTTTAAAAAAACCACACAAAAACAAATGAAGAAGCCTAGCCCCCAAAAGACTTCTTACTAAAACGGAACTAAAACCTCTAGTTTCTCCATCTAGGGCTACTTTTACTGTACTATACCCTAGTCTTAATTATATGTTTTCTTAGCAGTTGCTGTTTTTCTAGCATATTTTACTTGAGGACCTCATAGTGAATAGTTTGGTTTGACAATAACAAAATCCAATGGTTATTCAGTTCCTATTTAGTGAGCACCTTATAGTTGCCAAAGAAACAACAATAAATAAGTTCTCTCTGTTCTGAAGAAGCTCTGTAGTCTAGTTGGAAAGAAAGACAGTTATAGATATTTTGATTTGACTACTGGCCAGATGGCCGATCATCAGTTCCAGTTTTTTTGTGTTTTTTTTTCCCAGATTGTATTTATTTATTTGAGAGAGTGTGTGATGAGAGAGCACAAGCGGGGAGGAGGAGGGGGTTAGGGCAGAGGGAGAAGGAGAAGCAGACTCCACTCTCAGCAGGGAGCCCAACATAGGGCTTGATCCCAGGACCCTGAGGTCATGACCTAAACAAAGTTAGGTCTTTTTTTTTTTTAATAAAACAATTACATTCTTGACAGAATGTAAACTGCACCAGCAACAATGGACATATTAGAAAATGAGAGCTGACGGTAACCAGTATGCCTATGTCAGTGCTACCGTGCGGTCTGGCAGTTAGACTGGGACTCTGGAGAAAAGGGGTAAAGTGGTTTTGAGTCATAAGCACTCCCTGGTTTATGATATAAATTTTCTCTCGAGGAGTACATTTCTTATCTAGACCACCAGGAATCCCATAGATTAAGATCAGACAAATACATGCTTACAATCCAAAAACCACCAAACACTTTGGAAAACAAACCACCATGAAGGAGAATTAGCAGATTTATCCCCCCCCCCCAACAATGAGCTTTAGATAATAGAATTATCAGACAGAATATATAAACAACTATGTAAGAAATGTTAAAGATTGACATGAACAATGGATAGGATATTTGGACAGATTATAAAGAACCAACAGGAATTATAGAAAGAAAAAAGATTAAGCTAGAAATTTGTTCTGAAGAAATTAGAATGCAGCAATTAGAAGGAAGTGGAAAAATGATCAGAATGAGAGACCTAATTAACACCAATTTAGCTTCCAGGAGGAGAGAACATTTGAGTTCTTCTGAGGAGGTAATAGCTGAGAACTCTCTGAAAGTGATGAAAAACATGAATCTGCAGTTACAGCAACCACAACATACACTAAACAGGATAATTAAAAAAAAATTCACACCTAGTCATTGTAATGAAATTACAAAACCAAACCAAACCAGAAAATAACAAGTGTCAGGATTGGGGGGAAACTTCCGTTTCTGATAGAAATGTAAAATGGTGCAACAGCTATGGAAAACAGTTTGATGGTTCCTCAAAAACATAGAATTTCTGTCTGATCCAGCAGTTCTGCTTCTGGGTATATACTCCCCAGAAATGAATGCTGGGACTCAAACAAGTATTTGTACACCAGTGTTCAAAATGGCATTATTCACAATAGCCGAAAGGTAGAAGCAATTTCCAGAGGAATGGATATGCAAAATGTGGTATACATAAAATGGAATATCATTTAACTTTAAAAAGGAAAGAATTCTGGGGGCGCCTGGGTAGAGCAGTCGTTAAGCGTCTGCCTGCGGCTCAGGGCGTGATCCCGGAATTCCGGGATCGAGTCCCACATCAGGCTCCTCTGCTATGAGCCTGCTTCTTCCTCTCCCACTTCCCCTGCTTGTGTTCCCTCTCTCGCTGGCTATCTCTCTGTCACATAAATAAATAAAATATTTAAAAAAAAAAAAAAGGAAAGAATTCTGGCATATGCTACAACATGGATGAACCTTGAACACATTATGTAAAGTGAAATAAGCTAGTCACAAAGTACAAGTGTTATATGATTCCACTTAGATGAACTACAGTAATGAAATTTATAGACAGAAAGTACAGTTGGTGATTGCGGGGGGAAAGGGGAGATAATGTTCAGTGGGTATAGAGTTTGAGTTTTGCAAGGTGAAGAGAGTTGTAGAGATTGTACAACAGTGTAAACGTTGTATGTAAATGTGTATATCCATAGAGACAGAAAGTAGGTGAAAAGTTGTCAGGTGCTGGGGGAGACAATACTGGGGAGTTAATTATTTAATGGGTACAGAGTTTCTGTTTAGGATAATGAAAAATTGTGAAAATAGATAGTGGTGGTGGTTGTATAACATTGTAAATGTAATTAGGGGGCGCCTGGGTGGCACAGCGGTTAAGCATCTGCCTTCGGCTCAGGGCGTGATCCTGGCGTTATGGGAGAGCCCCACATCAGGCTCCTCCGCTAGGAGCCTGCTTCTTCCTCTCCCACTCCCCCTGCTTGTGTACCCTCTCTCACTGGCTGTCTCTATCTCTGTCAAATAAATAAATAAAATCTTTAAAAAAAAAACACACAGGGGCGCCTGGGTGGCACAGCGGATAAGCGTCTGCCTTCGGCTCAGGGCGTGATCCCGGCGTTATGGGATCGAGTCCCACATCAGGCTCCTCCGCTATGAGCCTGCTTCTTCCTCTCCCATTCCCCCTACTTGTGATCCCTCTCTCACTGGCTGTCTCTATCTCTGTCAAATAAATAAATAAAAAATCTTAAAAAAAAATAAATAAATAAAAAATAAAAAATAAAAAAAAACACACAAAACATTGTAAATGTAATTAATGCCGCTGAGTTGTACATTTTAAAAATGGTTAAAATGGCAAGTTTTATTCTACCACAATAAAAAATAAACAAAAAACAATGCCAAAGAGAAAAGACAGAAAGACAGATCACATACAGAAGACTATGATTAGATTGACAACACACTTCTCCATAGCAACTATGGAAACCAGATGGCAGTTATGAAAAGTATTTCATAGCATTTATAGAAAATAGCTGTCAATATTGTTGATATAGATTTGCATACAAAGCAGAACTACTTTTGAGAACCATTCAAGGGGCACCTGGGTGGCTCAGTCAGTTAAGTGTCTGCCTTCGGCTCAGGTCATGACCCCAGGGTCCTGGGATCGAGTCCTGCATCGGGCTTCTTGCTCAGCGGGGAGCCTGCTTTTCCCTCTGCCTGCCACTCCCCCTGCTTGTTCTCCCTCTCTCTCCTGACAAATAAAATCTTAAAAAAAAAAAAAATTCAAACCATATAAAGATACTTCCAGAGAAACAAAAGCTGAGATAATTTACCATCAACAAACTTCTGAATCAGTTTTAGTGTGAGAAGTTAGCAGTAGGAGGGATGGTGAGTCATACTGGTAATAAAATAAATAAATGAAATATCTAGGAATAGCCTTAACAGGAATTATATTGAAACCTTTATGAATAAATTGTATTTGGGAATGTTGAATATAAATTCATAAATATTAATGTTTTGCTGCAATGAAGAATAATGTATTAATACCACACATCAATGTTAATAGGTAATACTTTCTCCAAATTCATATGTCAGCCTAATATAATTCAAATTAAAAATACCAAAATTTCCTCTCTTTTGGAACTTAACATTAAGTTTACTCTGGAAAAATAAGCAAGTGAGAATATAAGAAATGTTTTGAAATGCAGTTGTAATGAGGGAAGATAAGCTACAGTTTTGAAGATAATACAGTGCAGTTGACCCTTGAACAACATGGGTTTGAACTGCTTGAGTCCACTTATATCTGGATTTTTTTCAATTAGTACAGCACTGTAAATGTATTTTCATTATGATTATAATATTTTTTCTAGCTTACTTTATTGTAAGAATACAGTATATAATACACATACAGAATACATGTTAATCAACTCTTTATGTTTTTGGTAAGTCGACAGTAGGTTCTTAGTAGTTAAGTTTTTGGGGAGTCAGAAGTTACGCGTGGATTTTCAGCTGCAGGGGATTGGGGTCGACACCCCTAAATACCCCCTACATTGTTCAAGTGTCAACTGTATAATGTAAGAATGAATTAACAGAACAGAATTCACAGTCTAGAAAAAGACTAATAATTGAATATATGCTAGTGAAAGCAGTAAATCAGTAAGGAAAAGAGAAGGTATAATATTGGAACAATTAATAGGAAATCTGTTTAGATTAGCACTTGATTTTACATTCTGTACCCAGTAGATATTAAATGAATTATGCAACTGAATTTTTTTTTTAAGATTTTATTTATTTATTTGACAGAGAGCGAGCCAGCAAGAGAGGGAACACAGGCAGGGGAGCAGGAGAGGAAGAAGATGCTCCCAGTGGAGGAGCCCCATATGGGTCTTGATCCCACGACTCTGGGATCACGCCCTGAGCCGAAGGCAGATGCTTAACGACTGAGCCACCCATGCGCTCCTCAACTGAATGTTTTTTTTAACATTAATCAGTAAAACAGAGATAAAAAGAAAATAAGTTATAATTTTTTAAGTCTCTCGTAGGCTTCCTATACTTAAAAAGTGGCAGTAGAGAAGAGCAATTTTATTTTAACAAGACTACATTTTAAAATTATGTTTTAAAGTGCAAAGTGGCAAAAGATTTGTAATGTTGACAAAATAATATTTTATATATAAAACGTATAATTATTTAATCCTTAGATAAACACTAAAATGCTAGTGAGTACATAGGCACAGTTCACAAGAGAAAATACTGCCTTATTGCATTGATCAGGCTTAGTGTTATTAAAGATGAGATATCCAGCGATTGTGTGTGTCCTGATGGGATGCAGTATGAAGTATATAGTATTGTTTATTCAATATTTGCTCCCCAAAATTTGAACATGTATAAATCCAACTAATTTTCGTCTGGAGGAGATTTAGGCATTAGTGTAACAAGTTAAAATGGAAGCAAATAAGTAAAGCTAGATAATGTGGAATGTTCTGCTGGACAGCCAACCCCTGGACTGCAACATCAGTGAGTGGCATGGGAAAAATACTGAGAACAATTTAATCTAATTGCTCTAGATTAAAAGAGATTTAAGAGACATAACCAGGGGTGTCTGGGTGGTGCAGTCGTTAAGCGTCTACCTTTGGCTCAAGGCGTGATCCCAGCATTCTGGGATTGATCCCCGCATCAGGCTTCTCCGCTGGAGCCTGCTTCTTCCTCTCCCACTCCCCCTCCTTGTGTTCCCTCTCTCGCTGGCTGTCCCTCTCTCTCTCTGTCAAATAAATAAATAAAATCTTAAAAAAAAAGAGAGAGACATAACCAAATGCAATGTGTCGGCCTTCTTTGGATCCCAATTCAAGCAAACCAACCATAAATTGACATTTTTGAAACATCTAAGAAATTTTAATGTGTTAACTATACTTCAGTTAAAAATAATAATAAAGTGTGTAAACTGTACTGCAATTTAGAAAAGTTAAAATCCTGGGATTGAGCCCTGGGTCAGGCTCCCTGCTCAGCGGGGAGTCTGCTTCTCCTCCTCCCTCTCTCCCTCCCCTCAGCTTGTGCTCTCTCTTGAGCGCACTCTCTCTGTGTCTCTCTCAAATTAGTAAAATCTTAAAAAAAAATTTTTTTTTCATTTTATTAAATTTCCCTTCCCTTCCCTTGTGGGATGCCAGTTGTACCAATGAACACACTGACTAACCATCATAACTTCATATGCATCAGAAAGCACAGTGTGCTGTCATAGCCTCATCTATGTCATTGATAAAAAAGTATTAAATAAGAATTTAAGATTTTAAAGATTTTATTTGTATTATTTGAGAGAGAGCTCGCATTTGCATGTATGTGTGCACAAGCTGGGGAGGGGCAGAGGGAGAGAATCTCGAGCAGACTCTGTGCTGATCCCAACACAGGGCTCCATCTCACAACCCTGAGATCATGACCTGAGCTGAAACCAAGAGTCAGATGCTTAACTGACTGAGCTACGCAGGCACCTCAGAATATCTAAGAGCTTAGTGTGTTAACTGTACTTCCACTAAAATAATAATAAAATGTGTCAAATGTATTTCAATTTAAAAATTTTTTAATAAAAAATTTAGAGGGGCACCTGGGTGGTTCAGTCGGTTGGTTAAGCGTCTGCCTTCGGCTCAGGTCATGATCCCAGGGTCCTGGGATTCAGCCCCACATCGGGCTCCCTGCTGAGCAGGGAGCCCGCTTCTCCCTCTGCCTCTGCTGCTCCCCATACTTGTGCTTTCTCTCACTCTCTTTCCTGCCTTCTGTCAAATAAATAAGTAAAATCTTTAAAAAAACTTTTAAGATTTTAGTCCTACTAGACACTGTAGAAAAAAATGTCTTGAACATCAGAAGACATTTGGAAAATAATTTTGTTGACAACTTTATTTTCAGATTTCTAGTTTAAGATATAAATTAACATTTTTATATGTCTGTGTCACCTTTTTCTTTATCCTCAGGGATCCATCTGTCTCTAAGTCTATAGAACGAATCTTCAAAATCTGGGAAGATAGAAATGTGTACCCAGAAGAAATGATTGTGGCATTGAGAGAAGCTTTGAGTAAGTGTATTTTCTCTTCTCAAAGAAAAAATTGAGTCCTTGAGTCTTTAAAATTATAGATATTTTATAGATCTGGTCCTGTTGTCTAATAATGAAAAATAAAGTTCTGGATTGGGTCCTATTTATTTAAAATTAAATACTTAAAAAATCTGTTAGAATTAAAATTTAAATAGAATTGGTTTGAAGAGGGTTGGATTTTGTTTGTATTGACTAGAGAAAGTCAAGCATATTAAATGATGATGACCATCTGGTCATTTTCCTGCATTTGTTTTACTTTGAGTGTTTTAAACTGTTCAATTTTTTGTATGTTTAATAGTTCCTGCCCTGTCCTCTTACTGTTGGAGAATTTTTTAATGGGGTTTCAGTTTCCACTGAATTATTTGATATTAAGCACATATTGGCATTCTTTAGTCTTTGTTTTGGTTTAGATTTGCAGTAAGTTTTGTACCTGTTTTTAAAATGTTATTTATTTTTTGTGTATCAGATGCATGTAATTGAATCATTAAATAAAAGTTGGTGGTGATATCTGATACCATTGACCATTATTTGACTAGAAATTTGCTTTAAAAATAACATCTTCTAAGAAGCTGTTAAATTCTTCATTTTCAAATGTGTTAACTGGTATTTTTAAGCTTCCTGCCCTGTTCTACTCAAAATCAGTAATTTTATTTATTATAGAAATAAATCATGTTTATTTGACAGCTTCTTAGATTGGTGGGTATTTCTGTTTTTTTTTATAAAAATGAAAGAAAAAGAAAGAAAGAAAGAAACAACACACAGTCTCGGATTGCCTTTTTTCAATGCTACAACTTTGACACTGAAGTGGACAAACAGAACAGCTTCCCATAATGCCAGATTGCAAAAACTGAAATGTTTTCCAGGTACCACTTTCAAAACTCAGAAGCAGCTGAAAGAAAATCTGAACAAACAACCGAATAAGCAGTGGAAGAAATCACAAAGTAAGGAACAAAATCTCAACTAATATAAAATTACCTCCTCTTTTTGGAGCAGAAGAAAATGTAGACCATTTGACATCGTACCTGGCATAAACCATGGGGAAGCCTGTGTTTTCCAGGCCTGGGAGAGTGACCCAGTGACTTATACTAAACAAGCCATCATGGAGTTACTTCTTTAAAAAAAAAAAAAACAAAAAAAAACAAAACAAAAACAAACCTTACTTTTAAACAAAGGAAATACAGAAAAAAGGGTTTTAATGAGTGAAGATTCAAGAGTAGTTGGGGGAGTGAAAGAAGAAAAAAGATGCTTGGTAGTGCTCAGGCTAACTCTTAGGTTGAAAGTTATAAGAAGTTATAGGCAGCTGACATTAAACAACAGAGCTGAAGAGGAGACTAGGCATTAAGAAGCATTTGTTTGGGAGCCATGAAATCCTTCAGATTTGGGGATACATTCTACCAGATTAGACATGGGGCTCAAATCCTGGCCAGAAGCTCATTCTCTAATGGGATCTCCTTTTATGTTTATCATGTTCACCCAGCATGAGATCAAGGGAGTGGAATACTGCATGTGATAGACTGCTGTGGGCCAAACTGAGGAATATTGAGAAAGACTTGAAGGTGTGGAGGGAACAAGGTAGAAGACAGTGAGAATTAGGAGGTAAAACAAGACACTTGGGATGGTTTTACTCCAGCAAGCATATGATATTCATCATGATTAAGGAAGTTCTCTGACATCCTTTTGATCATAAGTTGCATGCTTAGGAACAGCAAGAGTCATCATTTCAGCCAAAGTTGAACCACAGTGGTAATGTACTTAGAACTTTCCCTGCCTGTTTTTGCTGTGAATTGAGTCAGCAGAAAAAGAAATCCAAAGCTAAATCATAGGAATAGAGTTGATGTTTATAAGTAATTTTCTTCAGCCAGTGCTCAGGATTAATTGGATGTCCTGCTCCTGAACACTTTTAATTTGAGGCATTGAGATCCTCTTAAACTCAGACTAGGAAAAAAGGTACTCCATGTATCTCAGTATCTCCAAATCAATAATTCTAGGACTTAATGACTTAAAGGGTTTGTTGGAGGTAAGTAGGTTAGACCTATCTATATAGTATATTTTTATATTGGCCATACTTGGGAATGTTTAAATTTCATATTCTAGGAATATTTATTCTAGGAATTTTATTATTATTTATATGTGCATATTTGACATATGTTCAAAGTGTACACCCTTAACTATAAAGCCAAAAAATGACCTGAATATTAGTTGACTTTTTGTGTCTGTATTCTTAATGAACTTCTGTTTAATTCAACAGCATCCACGAATCCAAAAGCTGCTCTCAAGTCTAAGATAGTTGCAGAATTTCGAGTAAGTTACAGAATACGTTTAACATGCTAAAGCTTTATTCACCCCTTTTGTTACAGTTCCCCGTATAGTCCAGTAAGATTTATTTTTATTCAGTTGTACCTCAGTTATATTTTAAACAAGTTTCAACTGTTCTGAAAGAATCCAGATTGGGCTCAGGTTACTTGGAGTTTTATATGTTCCCCTAATAGAAGAATTAACTTCTTCCAGAATATCTGTTACCAGCCAGGTTCTGTATTGAACCCCCCCAACAAGGGGTTCATCCTTCTCTGAAGCTCTACTAAATTAGAATTTGCTTAAACTTAACTTAATAAGACTATATTTATCTAATTAAAAATTAAAGAATAGGTGGACCTTTGTCTTAGTCTTAACCTTATATGTTCAGTTAGCTTTGAATAACTAAGGAAGGGGTATGTTAAAGTATGTAACTAGGGGCGCCTGGGTGGCACAGCGGTTAAGCGTCTGCCTTCGGCTCAGGGCGTGATTCCGGCGTTATAGGATCGAGCCCCACGTCGGGCTCCTCTGCTGTGAGCCTGCTTCTTCCTCTCCCACTCCCCCTGCTTGTGTTCCCTCTCTGGCTGTCTGTCTCTATCTCTGCCAAATAAATAAATAAAATCTTTAAAAAAAAAAAAAGTATGTAACTAAAAACATGGTTTTGGCATGAAAATTGAGAGCGATTATGAGGAAATGCAAAGGGTTTCAATCCTCATACTTTTATTAGATTTTAGACATGTTTTATGTTAATGGTGGAAGGTAGAATAAGTGAATGATTTCATAAATAAAATATGACTCTGGTATGTGTTCAGTCCCAGGCCCTCATTGAAGAGCTGTTGCTGTACAAGCGCTCAGAAGATCAGATAGAATTGAAGGAGAAGCAGCTGTCAACCATGAGGGTGGATGTATGCAGCACAGAAACTCTCAAATGTTTAAAAGGTAATACTTCTTTTTAAATAGAATAACTCAGATTTTCTTCCCAGATCTGTCTTTTTTT
Source organism: Ailuropoda melanoleuca (assembly GCF_002007445.2). Lineage (NCBI taxonomy): Eukaryota > Metazoa > Chordata > Mammalia > Carnivora > Ursidae > Ailuropoda > Ailuropoda melanoleuca. Next base: position 87,710,471 of record NC_048219.1, read on the forward strand.
TTTTAAGATTTTTTTTTTTTTAATTCGACAGAGATAGAGACAGCCAGCGAGAGAGGGAACACATGCAGGGGGAGTGGGAGAGGAAGAAGCAGGCTCATAGCTGAGGAGCCTGATGTGGGGCTCGATCCCATAACGCCGGGATCACGCCCTGAGCCGAAGGCAGATGCTTAACCGCTGTGCCAGCCAGGTGCCCCCAGATCTGTCATTTTTAAGTCATCAGATTGGCTTCTCCCATAAAGAGAATCTTAGGTTTTAGAGAGCAGTTGTGGCACTTGTGGTCTTCCAAGTGGTGATTTCATGCATATAAATTTTATAAGTAAATCCTTGTCTTTCACAATGCACACCTTCAACTTACACAGTGTTATATCTTTTTTTTTTTTTTTTAAAGATTTTATTTTATTTATTCGACAGAGATAGAGACAGCCAGCGAGAGAGGGAACACAAGCAGGGGGAGTGGGAGAGGAAGAAGCAGGCTCATAGCAGAGGAGCCTGATGTGGGGCTCGATCCCATCACGCCGGGATCACGCCCTGAGCTGAAGGCAGACGCTTAACCGCTGTGCCACCCAGGCGCCCCACACAGTGTTATATCTTGACCGTATCTCAGTAAAGCAGGAGGAAAAAAAATCTAAAAAAAAAAAAAAATTACCTAAAAAAGTAATTAAAATAAATTCTGTCCTTTTCCTCATTTCTAGTGCTTTCTTGATATATTGAGTTATATATAGACAGATGTATTTCATATATGTGGTAATGTGGTTTGGGTATGTTCTTTAATAAGGTCACCGTAATGCCCCATGAAATCTAGTAGTTGCTTTCTTTTCCTTAGATTGTAAGTTAAAAATAATAAATGTATTAATAAATTATTAGAATGTAAATCTCATGAAGGTAGAAATTATCCTTATTTGTTTATTGCTGTATCCTAGCGCCTAGAGCAATACCTGCTACATAATAGGCATTTGATAAATATTTTTGAAGTGATGAATAAATGGCTACCAGCTGTTCATTTGGGCACCTGTTTTGGTCTTACACTATACTTTAAATTTAACCATTATTACCTAATTTAATCCTCACAACAACCCAGAAGCATATTAAAAACCTCCATTTTGTACATGAGAAATATGAGGCTTCATAAGGAGGTGAGTAGCTTACTAAGCAAGTTACACAGCTGATAAAAAGCATAGCCAAAACTTGTACCCATATCTGAGGCCATATTCCAGTAGTCACTGGGAAAGATGTATACTGAGAAGAGTAAGTAACAGTTTGTAATATCACTGTTGTTGAAAAAACAATTCATGGTTTGTACTCTTATCAGCGGTCTTCTTCAGATAGGAAAGAATTTTTAACGTGATACACACAGAGGTCCCTTTGCCTTTACTTTTCCGAACCTCTGTCTTCTCACGTTCTGTAGTGAGTCTAAGTGAACAGAATTGAGCCTCATCCTGTTACTCCTGATTAGTGGCTCAGCATCCAGTTCGTGAATAAAAGTCATCAGCAGAATTTCTTTTAGTTGAACTTGCTTTTCTTTGCCGTAATTATAGGTGCCTTCATGATGACACTCTTGGTTGCACTCTAGCAGATTCCAGTGAACTGTTTTAATAATCACTTTTGTGGGTTTTATGATTTGGAGGAGCTCCTCTAAGGGGAAACTGAGACTAAGGCACCAAAAGCAGGTTTACAGATTATGTAAAAGGGGTTTTCTTAAAAAGATTAAATTTTTTACATTTTCTTTTTTATCCTGAAGTCAATACTTCTCTGTTATTTCAGATAAGACAGGTGGAAAGAAGTTCTCCAAAGAATTTGAAGAAGCAAGTTCCAAGCTGGAGGAATTTGTGAATGGATTAGATAAGCAGGTGAAAAATGGGCCCTCACTAACAGAAGCACTGGAAAATGCTGGAATTTTCTATGAAGCACAGTACAAAGAAGTAAAAGTGGTGGCCAATGTAAGTAATAATTAAAGCTATCTTATATTGATTGCTTACTACTATAAATCAGTGACTGTTTATATGAGTTATCTAACTCTGTGAAGGTAAACATTATTACCTTTAGTGCATGGATGAAGAAATTACTTTTGAAGAAGGTCAGTAGCCTTGTAAAAGGTAATAGAGCCAGCAAGTGGAGGAGTCTAAACTCAGACGTGGCTCTTTTTGACACTAAAGCTCAGAGATACCCTGACCATTAAGCTTTATGTCTTTATGTCCATTAAGCCTTATGTCTTAGCATTTCAAAGGGAGTGTGCCTAGTTACTGTTAACAGGATATAAAAATTGGGCAGAAGTATATATACTTTATTGTTTTACCAGAAAACTGGATGGAAACATTCTGTTACTAAAATTGTTACTAGTGGCCTTGTTTTATGCTTAATTTTTTATTGTTTGTTTGTTTATAGAGAAGAGAGTGGGAGGGAGGGGCAGGGTGGGGAGAGAGAGAGAGAGAGAAAATCTTAAGCAGGACACTTTACTTACTGAGCTGCCCAGGCGCCTTGATTTTTGGGGGGGTTTTTTGAAATTTTTTTTTATAGCTTTAGTTGCTGTGTATGGTCGTAAAAACAGATGGTAGAGTAGATCCCACCAGTCCCACTTCCTAGAAGCAATCCCTTTTAACACATTTAGCTCTAATTTGGGGGCTTTGCCTTCATATTTCTGAATAATATGCCTATATTATTCTTTCTTGATTTACCTATTTAAGAAATATCTATTAATTTCTGGGTCTGACAGATGAGGATTTAACTTATATTCCATTGCCTTCCTCCTTCTCCCAGCAGCATTATATAATTATTTTGAATCTGTTGATCATCTTCGTACATGGTAGTACTATATTTGATATTTTTGACCATTAAGTCTAGACCCTTCACTGTGTAAACTGAGGTTATAAACGTCCCTCTCTCCTTTACCATTAGTTTTCATTTATCCCTTCAGTTCCCCAGCTTCAGTAACTGTACTTTACTTTCCACATTGTCATGGTTGATAATGTTTACATTCTACTCTGTAATTATAGTTAAATGTTACTTCCTTCCTATAAAGGCCAAAAACTAATAAACAAAGCTTATAGTACAGCTGTGTTCACATTGTTCACCATATGGTCTTATGCTAGATATGGTTAGATTAGAGAGTTTTTGGGTTTTTTCCTAGAATTTTTTTGCATTGTTTGCTTTCTCATAGCCTTTTTTTCACTTTTTAAATTCTCTATCACATCGCATATTCTGAATTCCCATTTTCCCCAGAAACCTCCCTAGTAAACTTTCAATTTCCTTCGCTAGTTTTAAGTGTCTAGATCTCATTCTAGGACTACTTTATACTGATATTCTGAGTTGAACACTCTATTTTACAGATTCTGTGTCTTCTTTTTTTGGTTTTCTTTCTTGTTTTGGTGGAGCACATCCTCAGTTAATTTCCAAAAAGAGAGGGCTTATGAGAGGTAAATTTTCTGAGTTCTTAGATCTCAAAATGTCTTTATTCTGTTTTCACATTTGCTTTGGTAGTTTGGCTGGTTGAAAATCATTTTTCCTCACAGCTTAAAAGGCATTACGTCATTGTCTTTAGTGTTACTGATGTGAAGTCTGTGAAAGATTATTTGTAGGTGACTTTTTTTTCTGCTGGGAGCTTTTAGGGATTCTATCCATAGTGTCCTGAAATTTTTACAATGATGTATCTACATATGAGGTTTTGTTTTTCATTCATTATGGGTTACTTGCAGGGCTCTTTCAGTCTAAAGATTGGTGTTCTTCGATTGCGGATTAATTTCTTTTTCTTCTGTGTTCTCATGTTTTCTCAACCTTGATCTTTTTGTTCTGCTTTCTGAAAGATCTTGAGGTTTTTTCTCCCTCTAGTTATCTCGATCTTTCTCTTTTATGATTCTGGCTTTCATCAAAAATCAGATAATATCTCCGTCCATTCATACTAAAGAATGAGGTATGAAAAAATCGAGAAGCTCCCAGTACATAGGTAGGGATTATTTACTCTTGGGTTTAACTAGTCTGTGTAGGTGAGGAACTGGCTATTATTCAGGGCAGCAGGAGGGCTAAATGTCAGAAGGCTGGAGTCTTCTTGCCAGATTATTTTAACTTTTTATAGACATCACATTTTTTGCCCAGGGCATAGTGCTTTGGCTGCCAAGTGTGGAGATTGCAAGCGAGGTCCTGTTGTTTGGTAGTCACGCTTTTAATTAATTATCTGATTTCAACGCCACTACTCACTCCAGCCTTTTATAGTCCTCATGCCCTAGGTGAAAGCTGCTCAGGGATCCTGTAAGTCAGATCGGCTCCTTTCCCAGATGTTGCTCCCTTTCTGCACACTCCTAACCTCATTTTTCTCTCCCCTGCCTCATCTCTTCTTTATTACTCTTCTATCCTCTGTCTTCTAAAATTTGTATAAATGTTTTTCCCAGGTATACTTCTGGTTATTTGTTTATACCTATGTTTGTTTGTTGTTGTTTTTTAACTGTTCATTTTATAGGCGTCTCAGGAGGGAGAGACAGTGAATGGGAGTGGTCAGTTCACCATTTTGACCCAAAAGACCATTTAGTAATTATTGAATCCTATGATCTCTTATTTAGGAAATCATTTAGTCTCCTCTAGAGGATCTTCGACAAATGGCTGGGAGACATTTATTCAGCAAGCATTTGTTGAGTACACATAATTGCAATTCTGTATGATAAATGCTATGGTAGAGGTAACTGTAGGATGCTATGTGAGTAGATTGAATAGTGCTTTAGTTAATTTGGGAGTGGGGGTGGAAGATATGGAGAAAAACTTCTCAAAGGAGCTAAACTCTGAAATTGCAGTAATTATTAGCTAAATGAAAAGCCCATAATCTCTGAAGAGCATAGTTGAAAGCATACAAACATAAGAGTATGACAAAACTGGTGGACCTGTCAGTAGTTTCTCATAGCTGGGCATGTATGCAGAAGGTGATAAATAGAACTAGAGAGTTACTTAGGAACAAGGTTCTGAAAGGTGTGTGTTCACTAGAATTGGTCTTGGAATTTTACCGTGAAAGCAGTGGGAAGCAGTTGTAGGATTTTAATTTTGCTAATGTGATCAGATTTGCATTTTAGAATCAGGAGAACTGGATGGAGAATAGGAGAGTAGTAGAAGTAGGGAGACAGTGGGCACATGGGTGGCTCCGTCGGTTAAACGTCTGCCTTATGTCTCGGTTGTGATCCCAGGATCCTGGAATTGAGTCCTGCATCAGGCTCCCTGTAGCAGGAAGCCTGCTTCTCCCTCTCCCTCTGCCTGCCACTCCCCCTCTTCTCCTGCTTGTGTGCGCGCTCTCTCTCTCTCTGTCAAATAAATTTTAAAAATCTGAAAAAAAAATTTTTTTCTTTTATTACCTAAAAATGTTAATCTGTCTTTCTTCCCTTGTAATGAGAAATCAACTGTGCATAGATATATTCTTTGTAGTTACCCTGCTTGGGGGTTCACTGAGTATTTTGGATCTCTGGTTTGGTATCTTTCATTATCTTTTAAAATATTCTCTATTATTAATTAATACTTAAACCCTATTCAGATTGACCAGGTTTTATAGCAGAAGATTCTTTCCACAGTAACAGGTTGCATTTATTGCATTTCTCTTTATTTTCCTTTCATCTAAAACAATTTCTCAGTCTTTTCCTTGACTTTCATGTTCTAACTATGTTTGTACTCTTCCCCACTTGTGCTGTCTCTGGCGCTCTCTCTCACAAAGAAATAAATAAAATATTTAAAGAAAAAAAAGAAATCATCTGAGTATTAGGTGTACTTATTGGTGTTGGGATATCACAGCTACCAGACTACATCGGTGTACAGAACTAGGAAACAGATGTATGTATATACATACTTAACCTATATGTACACACACATTTACATCTATATTAATTTCTGTATCTGTCTGTATATATTGAAAACCGTGGGATCACGTTGTTCTCTCCAGTCCTAATCCAGCACTACAGGATTCATTCTAGTTTTCTCCCTTTCCCTGTTGGTAATTGCTTTTTCTAACAGTGTAAAACCTCATCCCCCTTATCTTCAATAGAATCACTTACTTGAGCAATCCTGTGTGTAGGGTCACCTGGGTGGCGTCTGCCTTCAGCTCAGGTCATGATCTCAGGGTCCTGGGATCAGGCCCTGCATTGGGCTCCCTGCTCAGTGGGGAGGCTGTTTCTCCCTCTCCCTCCAACCTTCCCCTGTGCTCACGTGCTCTCTCTCTCTCTCTAATAAAATCTTAAAAGAAATCCCTGTGAAGGGATTTTTCTCTATTTCTTTGAACATGTGAAACATAACTATTTGTTTTTGTCAGATAATTCCAGTACTGGCTTCACTTGTTACAAGTCTGTTTGTGATGTCTTTTTCTTCTGGGTCATTTGGTCCCCTCTCGGCATGCTGGCTGATTTTATATTGAGCGCTAACATTGTGTATTAAAGTGTTCATAGTGGGGTGCCTGGGTGGCTCAGTTGTTAAGCGTCTGCCTTCGGCTCAGGGCGTGATCCCCGCGTTCTGGGGTTGAGACCCACGTCAGGCTCCTCCACCGGGAGCCTGCTTCTCCCTCTCCCACTCCCCCTCCTTGTGTTCCCTCTCTCACTGGCTGGCTGTCTCTCTGTCAAATAAATAAAATCTTTAAAAAATAAATAAAGTGTTCATAGAGTCTCTGGATGATTTCTTTTCCTCCAGAGAGGATAAACCCTTTCCCTTGCTAGGCATGTGTTGTGAGAGCTGATTATGGTAATCAGATCTGAAACTGAACTGCTGAATTGCAGTGTGGGCATGACTTTGTCTTCTTCTGGTTCTTCCCAGCTTCTAGGACATAGTTTTCCCACTGAGTGGGGTGATCACTAGGGCCCCTGTTCCACTGCATTATTTGAACTCTAATCCTTGTCTCCTTAACACATGAGACTGTTTAAATTACTCTTTTCAGAAGTTTTCTGCTTGGCTTCTTAATTCCCTCTTCTTCAGAATTCAGGAAATATCTTGAAGAGTTAAAATAACATATTGTTGAGCCATTTCTGTCCTTCCTCTTTCACCAGAATCTTGGCCTTTCAAGTGTCCGTAATTTTTATCTCTATAGACCAGCAAGACTGTTAAAAAGCTCTGCTTTTGGGGCGCCTGGGTGGCACAGCGGTTAAGCATCTGCCTTCAGCTCAGGGCGTGATCCCGGCGTTACAGTATCAAGCCCCACATCAGGCTCCTCTGCTATGAGCCTGCTTCTTCCTCTCCCACTCGCCCTACTTGTGTTCCCTCTCTCGCTGGCTGTCTCTATCTCTGTCGAATAAATAAAGAAAAAAAAAAAGCTCTGCTTTTCCCTCACATTTAGTAGTGGCCCTCTACCTTGTCCTTTTACCTGAATTCTCATATTCTTGCCTGGCTCCCCCAAATCAGCAAAACCCTGAGAAAAAAGGCAGCTTCAGAATGTCAGCTTAGCTTTCTTTCCTCATGGTTTCCCCCTGCTGTAGGATTTGCCACTTAAGTTTTGGTTGCCTCAGCACTCCACAGCACATTGAAACGTGTGCATGAGTGCATGTGTGTGCAAGTATGTATGTGTATATATCTTGCTTTCCTAGTTGTTCTTGTGGGAGCATTGCTCTACTGAAAGCTACTCAAGTATATCCAGAAGTAAAAGCCCAACTCTAGTATATTCTTTTCTGTTCCGTTCCTTTTTAAAAATAATGTTTCTTGTTCGACCACCCAAAATGATTTCACAATCTACTGGTCCAAGACTCTTAACCAAAAGAAAAAGACACACAGTTTTAAGGCATTGGCATTAAGATAATCAGATCAATAGGACTTAAGCCAAGTGATGAAGGTTAATATCAACAATGGCATGTCATATTGATTATGTGTACCCTTGATATGACATGATGACAGTAGTGCTTTACCTCTATGGTCTTACTCCCAAAAACCTATAACCCCAGTCTAATCATGAGGAAAACATCAGGCAAATCTCAAATTTCAGGGACAGTCTATAAAATACCTGACCAGTACCATCAAGGTCATCAAAAACAAGGAAGATCTAACAAGCTCACAAACAAGAGGGGCCTAAGAAGACATGACTATTAAATGTACTGTGGTTTCCAATGTAGGATCCTGGAATAGAAGAAGGACATTAGATAAAAACTAAGGAAATCTGCCTAAAGTATGTGGACTTTAGTTAATAATCATCAAAATTGGTTCATTAATAGTGACAGATGTATCATACTAAGATTAGAGGTTAATAAAAGGAATAATTGGGAACTCTGTATAATCTTCACAGTAATTTTTTATACCTAAAACTATTCTTCAAATCAAAAATTATTTCTTAAAAAAATCCATACTGTTTCACTTCCTAGGCTGTACTTTATTTATGGATTTGGTTTTCGTCTGTCTTCTGAGTCATTGCCATATCTCCCAATACCTAGAAGATTGGCCAGCACATTTAGGCCCTCAATAAATATTGGGTTGTTTAGATTGGTAGAAGAGAGCGAAGAAGAATTAAGTTCAGATAACCTCTAAGTTTCTAACTTGGGCAACTGCATGGATGGTGATACTCATTTAGGAGTACAAAAAGCAGAGATCAGAAACTATTCCATGCTTGACAGATGATTTTGTTTTGTTTTGTTTTGTACCAGGGATATAGTTAAGAATATTGAGGGAATCTGGTCAAAGTCAAAATTGTAGCATCTTGGTCCTTTTCTCAGAGGAATAACTCTTCTTTTCCCCTTTTAGGCGTATAAAACCTTCGCTAATCGAGTGAACAATTTAAAGAAAAAACTGGATCAATTGAAGTCAACCCTTCCTGATCCTGAAGAATCACCAGTCCCTTCCCCAAGCATGGATGCTCCTTCTCCAACTGGTTCTGAGTCTCCTTTTCAGGGAATGGGAGGTGAGGAGTCCCAATCACCAGCCATGGAGAGTGAGAAATCTGCCACACCTGAGCCTGTGACAGATAATCGTGATGTAGAAGACATGGAACTTTCAGATGTGGAAGATGATGGGTCAAAAATCATTGGTATGTCCTTATGCGATTAATAGGCAACTTGTTCCTTATCTATTTTGCTTTCCTACCAATGAATCTATCACAGGCTGGTACTAAAAGATAGTTCAATCCTTGTAAGATTAGAACAGCAAGGTATCATTATCCTGGTTCAGGATTTGGTATACCACATGAGCTAAGAGTCATTGCTCAAGATCTGGTCCATTCAGTATGGTAGCCACTAGCTACATGTGACTCTTGAGCGTTCGAAATGCGACTTGTCCAACTTGAGATTTGCTCTAATTAAAAAATACACAGTGGATTTTAGAAACTTAGTACCCAAAACAAGTGTAAATATCTCAGTTGTTTTTGTATTTCTTATGTATTGAAATGAAAATATTTGGGAGATACTGAGATAAAATACATAATTTTACCCATTTCTACTTTTTTTTAATGTGGCCACTGGAAAATTTAAATTTATGTGTGTGGCTTGAGTTACATTTCTGTTGAACAGCACTGTTCTAGAGGGAGGGGCACTTATACTGGAATTCCTTATCCTCTGTCACTCTTGACCTTCAAGATTCCAAAGCCATAGTTTGTTAACTATGCTTTCAAAATTAACCTGGGGGCACCTGGCTGGCTCAGTGGTTAGAGCATGTCGCTCTCGATCTCAGGGTCGGGAGTTTGTGCCTCATATTGGGTGTAGAGATTACATACATACATATACACACACACAGACAAACAAAATTAACCTGGATCAGTGCATTGTTTGGTGGCACCCCCACCTTTATAATTATTCTTCTTAGGCAGTTGGACTTCTGTTGAATTTAATACATTATCCATATAGTGCATAGCCTTTAAAGTATTAAAAGGAATTTATTGCAGTTTCAAGTTAGTGCCTATAATTGTATCCCCCAGTTAGGCCAATTTCAGGAAGTCAAAGGAAAATACAAGAAAGTATGTACAGAGTTTCAATGTCTTAGAAAGCTTTCACGGAAATGGAAAAGAAAAGGACAGGATAATTTATGACAATAAATATCATTACTAAAAGAACACAAATGTGTAACAAATAATAACATGATCCCGGAAATGTACAAATTTAATACACAAATGCTAAGAAAATGCAAAAGAAATCTTTGAAAAGATAAAAAATGAATTTGGGAAATTTATTTTAAGCAGGTATTAAAGGTGAGAAGGAACATAAAAGAGTATGACTTACTTAAAAATCATGTAGTGAATGATTTTTCTCTAAAGCGTAGTGCTTTATGCCCCCAAATCAGGAAATATTAGGACATGTTTCATACTGGAAGCAGAGTGTGGGGAAAGCAGTAATGTAATATCACCTCTTTTCTTTAAACAGTGGAGGACAGGAAGGAAAAACCTGTGGAGAAGTCAGCTGTATCTACTTCCATATCTACAAAGCCAACAGAAAGTATCTCAAAGGCCTCTTCATGTACCCCAGTGCCTGCGACCATGACAGCAACCCCACCTCTTCCAAAGCCTGTGAATACTTCTCTCCTGTCCCCTTCTCCAGCGTTGGCTTTGCCAAACCTGGCTAATGTGGATCTGGCAAAGATCAGTTCTATCCTTAGCAGCCTAACATCAGTCATGAAAAATACTGGTAAGTAAGCCCCATAAAGAGAATAAAAAGTTCATTTTCATCTTTCTAATTGAACCATCAGTCTGTTTTTTTTGTTGATTTTTTTTTTCTAAAATTAAAGGTAGTTTTTTAAATCCAAAAATAAAACCAATACATGGTAGAAATAAAACCAATACATTGTAGAAAAATTAGAGAATAAGAGAATAAATATTTGCAGTCCTCCTATCCCAAAGGACACCACGTATGTCTAACCTTACGTATGTGTGTGTGTATTTGAGAGAGAGAGAGAATGATTTGGTAGATTAAATATTTATAATAATTTTTCTTTCAATAATTGGAGTATATTGTATATGAATTTATTTATCTAAGCCTTTATTACTGGGCATCTGGTATGTTTCCAGTCACTATTATAAAGAATAATGAACAACCTTGATGTTAAACTTTATACACAGCCCTTCCTAAATGATTGAATATATAAGGGCTTGTTTTTTCCTTCTTGGAAATTTTAATGAAAATCTACAGAAGTAGAGCACCTCCATGTACTCATCACTCATCTTCAGCAATAGAAACACGTGGCCAGTCTTATTTCTGCTATGCCTTACCCAATCTTGATTATTTTGAAGAAAATCCCAATTATTTCTTTATAAAAACTTAAATATACTTTTCTAAAAGATGAAGACCAAAAAAATCAACATGTAGGTTTTTAGTCTTTTCATGCTAAAACTAAAATGATTACCAAAAATGTACTACTGTATGTGCCAAGCACATAAAAGTTTCCATTGTTCCTCAACCTCTACAACACTATTTTTCTAATTTTAATACTTTGTCAAATTCAGTCTTAAAAAGTCATTTGTTTGGGACACCTGGCTGGCCCAGTCAGTAGAGCATGCAACTCTTTTTTCTTTTCTTTTTTTTTTTTTAAACATGTAGTCTCTGCACCCAGCATGGGCCTCCAACCCACAACCCTGAGGTCAGGAGTTCCATGCTCCACTGACTCAGCCAGCCAGGTACCCCGGTCATGCAACTTTTTTTTTTTTAAGATTTTATCTATTTATTTGAGGGAGAGGGAGAGTGAAAGAGAGAACACATGAGCAGGGGCAGAGGAAGAGGGAGAAGCAGACTCCCCACTGAGCAGGGAGCCTGATGCAGGACCCCAGGATCATGACCCAAGCTGAAGGCAGATGCTCAATGGATGCCTGAGTGGCTCAGTCCCTTTTGCCCCCCAACTCTCTCTCTCTCTCTGAAAAAAAAAAAAAATGTCATTTGTTTTAATTTACATCTGTTTGATTAAGATATGGTGAAAACTTTTTCATTGTTTATCATTTAGTTTTCCTTGTGAAATACCTGTTCATATTTTTGGTCACTCAAAAATTATTTCCTCTTCTTTTTATACACCTTTTTTTTCTATATTAAAAATTAACCCAATGTTTTAAAATATAAAGATGTAGGGGCGCCTGGCTGTCTCAGTCCCTGGAGGGTGCTTGATCTCGGGGTCGTGAGTTCAGGCCCCATGTTGGGTGTGAAGCCTACTTAAAAAAAAAATTTTAATATAAAAATGTAAAGGAAGTTGCTTATACAGTCTAAAGGCCATTTCAAAAGCAAATAACTTATTAATCACATAGAATTTTGTAGTGGCCGAGTTATACGTTTGTAATGGCTCTGATCATAATCAGCCATTAATACTTATTGAGCCCCTATAGGACTCTGAGGTGTAGGTTTCATTTGGTAGAGAAAAAAGAAATAGGGTCCCTAAATCTCCACCGGCTCTTAAAACTAACAAATACATATGAAAAAAATTTAATGCTTGTTTACTTTAGGGGTGTTCCAAGTTGACAGGAGCAGATTTTAATCTAATTTTCAATTTTTCTTTGTACAAGTCATGAAATGCCTTATTTATGGATCTGTCACAGAAGCATTCCTGTTTGAGTGGAAAAGTATCATGAATTCAATGGTCATTTTGAATCGCATTTTCTTGAGTTAATCTTTCTGCCACCAGGGGTCAGTCCTGCATCAAGACCTTCTCCAGGAACTCCTACAAGTCCCAGCAACCTCAGCAGTGGCCTAAAAACACCTGCACCTGCCCCGACAACATCTCACAATCCTCTGGCAAATATCCTCTCAAAGGTGGAGATCACCCCAGAGAGCATTCTCTCTGCTCTTTCTAAAACCCAGACGCAGTCAGCCCCAGCACTGCAAGGTAAACCGACACATGCCAGAGGGATTTGGATTGTGAGTGTTTGCCTCTGGCTTAATCCTGGATTCCGTGTCTGAGGAATCCGAGTCATGGAATGTATAGTACGGTTAGTTTATCATCTTCTTTACATGTACCATCTACAAGCTGGTATTGATAGAATTACGAAATGTCAAAGCTGAAAGAGACTTAATATGGTCTGGTCTAATCCCCTCCTTTTCAGGTGAGATTAAGGCTAGTGAGGTGATGTGATCTGCTTAAGGTCACGCATTTATCTATTCAGTGATGAAATGAGACTAAAAGCCAGTGTTTTTGACTGGAGTCCAGTGTTCTTTCACATACACAATGACCCCCAACCCCCGGGGGCTGCATTTATTCCAGCTCTTAACAGTATATATTGAGGTTTACATTTTTAGTGTTAACCAAAGCTAAAGACAGTAAGAAAGGTCATTCTACTATCAAAAATCTTATGAGATGGGGTACCTGGGTAGTGCAATCTGTTAAGCGTCCAACTCTTGGTTTCGGCTCAGGTTGTGATCTCAGGGCTGTGAGATCAAGCCCCACATCAAACTCTGCACTTAGCACAGAGTCTGCTTAAGACTCTCTCTCCCTCTGCCCCCTCCCCTTTTCTCTCTCTCTTTCTTTCTCAAATAAATATATCTTTATTTATTTATTTTTTTAAAGATTTCATTTATTTANAGAGATAGAGACAGCCAGCGAGAGAGGGAACACAAGCAGGGGGAGTGGGAGAGGAAGAAGCAGGCTCATAGCAGAGGAGCCTGATGTGGGGCTCGATCCCGTAACGCTGGGATCACGCCCTGAGCCGAAGGCAGACGCTTAACTGCTGTGCCACCCAGGCGCCCCTCAAATAAATATATCTTTAAAAAAAAAAATCTTCTGAGGGTGCCTTGATGGCTTAGTCGGTTAAGCGTCTGCCTTCGGCTCAGGTCACGATCCCAGGGTCCTGGGATCAAGTTCCGCATCGGGCTCCCTGCTCAGCGGGGAGTCTGCTTCTCCCTCTCCCTCTGCCTGCTGCTCCCCCTGCTCGTGCTCTCTCTCTCTCTCTTCCTCTCTTTCTCTCTCTCTGTCAGTCTTTCTCAAATAAATAAATAAAATCTTTAAAAAAAATATTTATGAGACATGATTTTCTTTTTTTATGTCCTAATATTTTATAGAGGCCTCTATTTATAGGTATACCACATGTTTTTTGTGTTCGCCTACCTATAATCTCTACCTTATTTGAACCTATCTATTCAGCTTTGCTAATTATCTGTTCGGTGTCTAAAACTGTCTGCTTCTAACATTTTTTCATAAAGCTTACCTGCTCTCTCTTCTCAGACCCTCCAGATACCAACACAATCTTTATTCAGCACCTAAGTATAATTATGCAACGAATTACAAATACTAGAGCGGTGTCTTCAATATAGCAGTTTAACTCTCTATAGAGGTGCTCAGCCGGGAGCCTCAAGGGGACATTTGGCAATGTCTGAACACATTTGTGTTTGTCACAACTGGGATGGGGCTTCAAGTGCTACTGCATCTAGTGGGTAGAAGCCAGAGCTGTGAAACATCCTACAGTACAGAGGACAGCCCCCACAGCAAAGAATAATCCAGGCCAGAATGTCAGTTGTGCTAAGGTTGAGAAACCCTGCTTTACATGAATAGAGAGCAGAACAGGTATCTCTTAATTTTCTTATTTTCTAAACTATTCTGTAAGTGGATTAGCCAAGGAGTGGATTATAGTGAACTTTGCCTTTAGATAAGATACAGGAGAGTTTTGTTACACAGAATTAAATGCTATTAAATAGTAATCCACAGCTACCATATATTGGCACCAGCAATAAAGGATTCATGATATACCACAGCATATCTAATAGTATGAATTTTAGAGATAATTAGCTTGAGGGGTCAGCATGGTTATGATTTTTCCTTTCTAGGCCCTCTAATGTCACCATCCTACAGTTACAGTAAAAGTGTTGAACTCACTTGTTTTTATTGGCCTCTTACATAGGTATAATAATATTTACAGCTTTTCCTTTCAGTAGATTATTGTACCAGTGTCTTGTGGACTTTCTCGTCAGGCAGAATTTGAGCAGAACTAAGTGTGTTCTGACAGAATGTTTTTCTGGAAACCCCAGAAAACAACGTTTGTGGAGTAACAGGGTAGTTCATCACTTTTCATTTCCTTGTGGGAAATAGAATTCTTGACTTGTAAAAGACTATAGAGGGAATCTCTTAGAATCTCTGATTGTGTCACCCACAACTATTAGTGACAGGTTTTCAGTACAAAAGAACGACTTCAGTGGGCAAAAGGGCGATAGAGTATAGCCTGTGAAGATTGAAGAAAAGTAATATTTAGTGGTTTAGTGGGAAGAGACCATCTCACCTATTACCAGAAATCTGAGTAGTGTCTATCTTAACAAGATTTTATCCCACAATATCTGAGAGATATGCTGAAGTATCTTTTAAAAATCATATGACATCATATATCACATTCTACTGCTTGAGGACTTCTTGTTTTGGTATAACGTGGCTACTAAGAATTAAATCAGACGGTTAGTGTGGGTAAGTTATATAGCCAGAGAACTTTTTGGAAATGCAACGAGTTTATTTTTCAGGAGGATAATTGAAATAAATGATATTTCAATTATTCAGTGAACAGTAGATAACAAAAATCATGCACTTATTTTATAGAAGTAGTTGGCAGTTAAAAATGTTCCAAGGATGGGGGCGCCTGGGTGGTGCAGTCTGTTAAGTGTCCTACTCTTGGTTTCTGCTCAGGTGGTGATCTCAGGGTCATGAGATCAAGCCCCGCACCTGCCTCCATGCTCAGTGCAGAGTCTGCTTAAGTTTCTCTCTCTCCTGCCCCTTCCCCCCTTACTCTCTTAAAGAAATAAATAAATGAATAAATAAATAAATAAATAAATAAATAAATAATCTTTTAAAAAAAAAATGTTCCAAGGATGGAGTGATCTCAGAATTCTTTAGAGCTTAAGTCTCTTAGTAAATGTTGGATTAAAATTGAAATTTTGAAGAAACATTAATTAAAGTAGCCTCTGAAATAATGTTTTCTTTTACCATATCATTATGAAAGAACAGTTTTAGTGTATGACTAAAAGCTATAAACTTGGGTGAAGTATGCACAAAAAGTTTTCATTTATAACCAGAAATTGGGTAAATTTTCCAAAATATTATTGAATTTATAGAACTTCCTATTTATCTCTTTGTCAAGTATTTTTCTAAAAAATTTTCTGCAGGAGCAGTTTGCTTTGGTGGACTTCAGGCTTTACCCTAAAGAATTCTTTCTCAGAGCTTCTGAGGTTTTGTCTATCAGTGAGTAGGTTTGAATCTCATCAGTGTCAGCCTGGGTAGATGAATAATTCTTGAATTTTCCAAGCTATAAGGTGGTCTAGCTTTGTAATTCTTTGTGGTGTGTGTTTGTATGTTTCCTACTGCTACATTTTACAACCAAAAATGATAACTAAAAGCATTGTTTCCCCAAAGCCTAGCAAGAGACGTTTGAAAAAAGTGACCTTGTTGAAATAAATTTCAGTGATGTGTATACACTCTCTCTCTCCTGAGAATAACAGTGTACATTAACTTATTAGAAACAATTGTGGAGGCTGGAAAGGAAGGGTTGGGCAGAATGTCTGTATGCATTTAGAGAAACAGTTCCACAGATCAAATGCTGGCTTAAAGTGTTATTTTAAGGATAATTTTGCCTCCTTTCTTTTCCTGCCTTGTCTTGTTTAAACTATGAATGATTCTGACACTAAAATCTCGCCTTTCCTGTTGTCTTTTATTATGCCATGTTGGGCATGTTTGATGACTGTACTAGAAACATTTCAGTAATTTGCTCTCTTTATATTGAGAAATAGGTCAGATATTTTCTATGACATTTAGCCATTGCTTGTTTGGTCTGAGTTCCCTCTGGCCTCATATTTTAATGTCCATCTGGTTCCCACTGGCATGAATGAGAATATCCGATTAGCCTACATTGTTTTTATTGTAAGGTAGGCAGTTCTTTTTAATTCCTCTAATCTCTGTTTCCACAGGCCTTTCATCTTTACTTCAGAGTGTTACTGGGAACCCAGTCCCGGCCAGTGAAGCTGTAACCCAGAGCACTTCAGCTTCCCCTGCCAACACCACAGTCTCTAGCATAAAAGGAAGAAATCTGCCCTCCAATACGCAATCCTTTATTCCCAAAAGCTTCAGCTATTCTCCTAATTCATCAACTTCTGAAGTCTCTTCCACATCGGCCAGCAAGGCCTCAATTGGGCAAAGCCCAGGGCTCCCAAGCACTACTTTTAAGCTACCATCCAACTCTCTTGGGTTTACAGGAACCCACACTACTAACCCTGCTGCCCCACCTACTGAAGTTGCCATGTGCCAGTCTTCAGAGATCTCCAAGCCAAAGCTGGAGTCCGAGTCCACATCTCCAAGCCTGGAAATGAAGATCCACAACTTCTTAAAAGGTAATCCTGGTTTCAGTGGCTTAAACTTAAACATCCCAATCCTGAGCAGCTTGGGGTCCAGTGCCCCAGCAGAAAGCCACCCCTCAGACTTCCAGCGTGGCCCTACTAGCACGTCAATCGACAACATTGACGGAACCCCTGTGCGGGATGAAAGGAGTGGGACGCCCACCCAGGATGAGATGATGGACAAGCCCACATCCAGCAGTGTAGACACCATGTCCCTGCTTTCTAAGATCATTAGCCCTGGTTCCTCAACACCCAGCAGTACAAGATCACCACCCCCTGGGAGAGAGGAAAGCTACCCCCGGGAACTCTCCAATTCTGTACCTACATATCGACCTTTTGGCCTGGGCAGTGAATCACCCTATAAGCAGCCTTCTGATGGAATGGAGAGACCATCTTCCCTGATGGACTCTTCACAGGAAAAATTCTACCCAGATACTTCTTTCCAGGAAGATGAGGATTACCGAGATTTTGAGTATTCAGGGCCTCCGCCCTCTGCCATGATGAACCTAGAGAAGAAGCCAGCCAAGTCTATCCTGAAGTCAAGCAAGCTTTCCGATACCGCCGAATACCAGCCAATCCTCTCCAGTTATAGCCACAGGGCCCAAGAATTCGGGGTAAAGTCTGCCTTCCCTCCATCTGTAAGGGCCCTCCTGGACTCTAGTGAGAATTGTGACCGTCTCTCCTCTTCCCCTGGGCTATTTGGTGCCTTCAGCATAAGAGGGAATGAACCAGGGTCTGACCGGTCACCATCACCGAGTAAGAATGATTCATTTTTCACCCCTGACTCCAACCACAATAGCTTGTCTCAGTCTACCACTGGGCATCTCGGTTTGCCACAGAAGCAGTACCCAGACCCTCCTCACCCAGTCCCACATCGTTCCCTTTTCTCTCCGCAGAATACCCTTGCCGCTCCCACGGGCCACCCACCCACACCAGGCGTGGAGAAAGTCCTGGCCCCCACCATTTCCACCACGTCGACGATTGAGTTTAAGAATATGCTTAAAAACGCCTCCCGAAAGCCCTCAGATGATAAGCATTTTGGCCAGGCACCCAGCAAGGGCACTTCAAGTGATGGTGTTGGTCTCTCAAACCTCGCCCAGCCCAGCTTGACAGCCACTGACCAGCAGCAGCAAGAAGAGCACTACCGCATAGAAACCCGAGTCTCCTCCTCCTGCTTAGACTTGCCTGATAGCACCGAAGAGAAGGGGGCCCCTATAGAAACCTTGGGTTATCATAATGCATCCAATAGGAGGATGTCAGGGGAGCCAATACAGACCGTAGAGTCCGTCCGAGTTCCTGGGAAGGGGAATAGAGGACACGGGCGCGAGGCTTCAAGGGTGGGTTGGTTTGATCTGAGCACCTCAGGCAGCTCCTTTGACAATGGCCCCTCAAGTGCCTCTGAGTTGGCATCCCTTGGGGGTGGGGGCAGCGGAGGCCTCACTGGCTTTAAAGCGGCACCATACAAGGAACGGGCACCCCAATTTCAGGAAAGTGTCGGCAGCTTCCGTTCCAACAGTTTCAACTCAACATTTGAGCATCATCTCCCCCCGTCCCCCTTGGAACATGGGACACCTTTCCAGAGAGAGCCAGTGGGGCCATCATCTGCCCCACCTGCCCCTCCTAAGGATCATGGTGGTATCTTCTCTCGAGATGCACCCACTCATCTACCCTCTGTGGATCTTTCGAACCCCTTCACAAAGGAGGCGGCCCTGTCCCATGCCGCCCCACCCCCTCCTCCTGGAGAGCACAGCGGAGTTCCTTTCCCCACCCCACCCCCTCCTCCACCCCCTGGGGAACATAGCAGTGGTGGGAGTGGTGTTCCCTTTTCTACCCCACCCCCTCCTCCACCCCCCGTTGACCACTCTGGGGTTGTACCCTTCCCAGCCCCGCCACTGGCAGAGCACGGAGTGGCGGGGAGCTGTGGCAGTATTTCCCAAGGACCATAGTTCCCTCCTTCAAGGGACCCTGGCTGAGCATTTTGGGGTGCTCCCAGGACCCAGGGACCATGGAGGCCCCACCCAACGGGACCTCAACGGCCCTGGCCTTAGCCGTGTACGAGAGAGCCTCAGCCTACCCTCCCATTCTTTGGAGCACCTGGGCCCAGCTCATGGAGGAGGAGGTGGGGGAGGCAACAACAGCAGCAGTGGCCCCCACTTGGGTCCCTCACACAGAGACGCCATCAACCGGAGTGGTATGATTTTGCGGAATCCCCGGCCAGACTTTCGGCCTAGGGAACCTTTTCTCAGCAGAGACCCGTTCCACAGTCTAAAGAGACCCAGGCCACCTTTTGCTAGGGGCCCTCCGTTCTTTGCACCAAAACGCCCATTCTTCCCTCCCAGGTACTGATGGAAACCAAGGGAAAAGCATTTTGAACAGTCTAGAGAGCATTGGAAGTAGGAGTTTGGTTTATTGTTGTTTTTATTTGTTTTCCTTCCTTTGACTTTTTTTTTTTTAATGACAAAGGGCCTCCCTTCCAAATTAAAAAGTCATACATGCTTACATTTCACTATTCCATCCAGTCCTCCCTCCTACTGCACTTACCGACCTTCCCCAAGCTACTTGTATTTTAAAGGGGGTGGGGGGGCAAAGAAACACAACCAAAGCCACTTCACTTGGCTGGGGGTTTGAGGGGTGGGGAGGAAAACAGATTTTATTTTATCCCATTTATTGAAGAGTATTATTACATTTGAAATAAAACTTCCATCAGTACAGAGAATAACATGTGCAATGTTGGGATGTTATTTTGGGTTTGGCTTATCACGTAGTCAATAGAAGGATTCCTGTCCCCTTCTCTCTCCCATTAAGTAACTACTGTGACCAGCGTGGCTCCCTTTCCTGTATGCTCTGTGCCCTGCTGACAAGCCAAAAGATGTTGCAAGGGAAGATAGGTGGGAGACCACGGACCTGTCAAGTCTGTTTTGTTTTTAAAGACATATTGAAGTTGGGTTCTTCACCTTTCTCCTGAAATCTTAATTAAAAAAATAAAATCCTCTTCTAAGGACTATCCATCATTAACTTTGAGGAGATACAGATCTCCTTCTGTACTAGTAAAAATTATTCCTCTTTATCCTTGGAAGGAAAGAAGGGGGACTGGATATACTCTCTAGATTAAGACAAGGTGTAACTCCAATACAGAGTTAGAGAAAGGAACCATTAACAGCGCAGTGTGACCTACCCATCCCTCATAAATGAGAATGGGAGACTTTGAGGTAGTTTGATATGTCTTGCACCAAGCTCTTGCTTCCTGCTTTTCTTTCTTGACTTTTTCTCCCTCAGTTTTCACTTCTGCTTTGGCCGGAAAGAAAGTCATGACAGTTGACAACTGGTATAAAGGCGAAACTAAAATTTTATCCCTGAAATTTTTAATGTAAAAGGTAGACATTTTTACTGTGGTGCCTCCCTAATGTAAGTGCTATTTGTTGGTGGTTTTTAACAAAGGTTAACTACTAGGGAAAGGGAACTACGGGCCTGCATCT
Organism: Ailuropoda melanoleuca; assembly: GCF_002007445.2. NCBI lineage: Eukaryota > Metazoa > Chordata > Mammalia > Carnivora > Ursidae > Ailuropoda > Ailuropoda melanoleuca. The sequence continues at coordinate 87,731,133 of NC_048219.1, forward strand.
TTCTTTCCTCCTTGCCCTAGTCCCGTGTTTACCCCAGTTCTTGGTATTTCAGAAGAGGAGGTTCAGTGGTATCTTTCAAAGCTTTACACGTCTTTGGGTGTGTCTTAATGATAAGTGGGTATCACTAGACTTACCTTTACAGAGGACCTGAGAAATCCAATTACCCCATTCTACAGCTAACAGCCTGTCACATTTCAAGGCTCAAGCCTTATCCTCACCTTCCGGTCCCAGTAGGAAATAAAGAACGTTTCTCCCCTTAGTCATTTTACATGAGAAGTGTGTGCTTTCCTTCTCCCCAAACTGGAAGGCTTCTTTGTATTTCTACAACTAGTACTGGGAAAAAAGACAATCAGTACGCTTTGAGTGTTTATAACTTTTTTCTAAGAACACTGAAAAGCAAAGATTGCTTTACTATTATTTTGTATTATTTAGTGTCTTACCCCAAGGTATACACACTGGTAATCTCCAGCTAGATAAGTAAAACAATATGTGTTGGGTTTTGTTTTGTTTTGTTTTTTTAGGGAATTCTAGCAAGTTTCATATTTTCTTCCAAGTGAGCAGAGAACTAACTGTAGGAAGTATGGGGATTGTTTTGGATTCCTCTAGTGAAATATTAAAGATGGAGGAGAGTGGACATCATAGTGACAGAAGATGATTCTTTGTGTCAGAATAAACTTGCTTTTCAGATAAAGAGCAGCTTAAACCAGTTGTGCATCGTAGTTTGGGAGTTTTTGTGTAATTTATTCCATGTTATTTATTTGGGCGCGCCATGTGTTCTGTGGTTAGGAGGCTGAAAGTCCTTCATCTTCCTGATGCATTTCTCGTCTTAAGTCAACTGTTCTTTCTGTCTTTGACCCTCTCCAGCCTCTCTGCCCTGTAGCTCTCCCCACAAAAATGCATGATACCATGACCGTGCGTGGGATGGGGTATATAGTGTAGCAAAGCAAAGAAACAATATAGTTACCTTGAGTCCTGAGACATTTGTTTAGGGAAAAGTGTGATCAAGAGGAAGGGTAGGGGTGGGGGGAGGGGGAGGGAGAGTTCTAACTGATTCAAAACTGAAACATTTTTTTGCAGAAATTAAGTGGGATGTTTTTCATTCTAGAATAAAAGAATGTGAATTCTTTCTGCTGCTCTTGTTTAAGCTAAAAGTAGTGTTTACTTGAAGAGGCTCTCTGACCATTTGATTTTATCAGAAATTGTGGGGATGTCAGGAAAGTGGCTTCCTGAATGTTGGGGCAGGGTAATTGTCCTCAAAAGCATGATGACTAATACATGAAAGGAAGACCTAGTTGTACAGTTTAAAAGATGGACTTTTAAGGGTTGGGTTTTTTTGCAGGGTGTTTTGCTTTTTAAGCCACAAAATCCTCATTGAGTTTGTTTTGGGATGGAAGTGAGGATTTGACTGTCAGCTGTTAACTTTAAGGAAATCTGTCTACAGCAGTAAATGATGACAATGTATATATGTGATATAGAGAAACAAAAGAAGACAATTCTGGTATTCATAACATGAAACAAAGGGGTTTTATCCTTTCTGTGTCTGTGATTTAAAACTCCGTGCCCATGCTCTGACTTTTGTATTTCAACCTGAGTTTAAAAATATAATAAACAAAAAATTTTTTAAAGAAAGCATAATATAGTGTGTCTTTGCAAGGACATGATTTATATGTAAGCAGAATATGCAAAGTTGTTACTGAGGTCCTTGGTGCTCACTGTAAAATCACAGACAGAGAATGGGGGGGGGGTCGTGAATACACTGGTACCACTTAAAACTCAGTGATAGTATCAGAAATCAAGTCCTTAAGTATTGTATAAGAGTTTACTGTTCAGTCAGCTTAGATGAGAGCCCTCTCCCTGCTCCCCTCTGCCCTCCTTAAAAGGTGAGCATAAATAGAATTTGGCTTGATGCCAGGGAAAGTAAAATGATCCGAGTAGGAGTTTTATCCTTTCTGATCCCAGGAATACAATGTTTGTGACATATATGGTACAGCTAACCTATCTAGATAATGTGAATGTGCTAACTTCCTAATCGCAAAATATTCACTATCAATCCTGAAGTTACCGGTTCATGCAGAATTAAGCTTCAGCTGTTAATTGTTTTGAAGCCGCTGTAAATTACTGCTTTTCCCCCTTTTTTCCCTCCCCACCCCTTTTTTTTGAATGGGCGGGGGTGCCTGTTAAGATTAAAATTAGATATGTTGGATGATATTCTCACGTGTTCAGTGTGGAAAACCAAACAAGTACATGCTTTAGAGGCAACAACAATGAAATCCTTTTGAAATGTGTATTAATATCATTTAATAAAATAACTAGTTCTGAAGGTTTGACATTTTTCTTTGAGATTTGGGGCTTTGACCAAGGGCTCCTGACTTCTGTGGTGAGCGCAACTAGGAGGGAACTTCTCCAGGAGCTGGAACTGCTGCTTTGTGGAACAGGCCTATGGTTGGAAAATCTAAATTTTCTCCAGCAGAGACCCTTCTACGTGACTGTCCAGGGCTGAAGGTGAAACCAACGACAGGATGCAGAAAGGAATCCTGGGTCGATCTCTGAAGATCTGATTGTATTGGCTTTTGGTTTAAGTGCGAGGGGACTGTGTGCGCCTTCTCATTTCTGAGGCACAGATACCACAGACCACCCGTCATGTCCCTTCCTTGTGACCACTTACACTTGCCTCTCTTCCAACCATTCCTTTTTTTTTTTATCTTTGTCCCCAGTATTATGTTTTTGTTTTCCAGTTTAATAAAGTATGGTTTCCTTTGTTGTGTGGTTGACTTTCCCCCTCTCACACTGACCTGATCCAGGTGTCAGCCTTTGACTTCAGCATTCAGTGTCACTGAAGGCAATCTGAGCCTCTCAGATCTCCATGACCTTGTGGGTTTTCTGTTTGATCCTTTGTGTAATTCAGTTTTGAAAAGGGATGATGGGTGGGGTGCAGACAAGATATTCAAGGAGTGGTTGGTAATGAAGTGAGATATATTGTATGGATAATTATTTGTGTATGTATTCAAAAAGTTGTACAATTGTCAGTGAAGAAGCATTTTTAAAGCAAGCGTAGAGCGGCCGCCTGGATAACTCAGTTAAGTGTCCAGCTCTTGATTTTGGCTCAGGTATCATGATCTCAGGGTTGTGAGATTAAACCCGACGTTGGGCTCCACTTTGGGCGTGGAGCCTACTTAAGATTTTCTGCCCCCCCCCCGAAAAATTTTAAAGCAAGCATAGAGTTGGCGGGGGTAGTGTTGGTAGGGTTCCTTCTGGTCAGTTCTTTACCCCATCTACCCTTCTTGCTCATGTTGGCAGCCCGTCATACATAAGCCACATTTAACCCCCCTCTCTTGCCCCATCCCTTTTTCATACCCCAGTGAAGCTTAATAAATGGAATGTTGGCTTTAAGGGGTAAAGAGAGTGTCACTGGATCTAGACCCCGCCTGGGTCACTGGCAGGGTAGAAGGCTCTAAATAGCCGTCATTACATGAAACTACATGCATGTGTCACCGGACACTTCAGAAATAGCCTAGGAACACACCCACTGTGTAGGGTGTTAAAAATTGTACTGGCTGCTTCTGGAATCTGGCTCACCCTTTTCCTTGTCCCCTCCTGGAGCCTTGTTGCCCAACTGATTTTCTCCATCTCCAAGGAAGCAACAGCTTTTAGACTTACACAGTGGTCTTTCTGCGCATGTTGAAAATGCATAACTTCATCCCCTAAAATTGTTTTAATTTAAGCCAATCTTGTATAAGAGGGATGAGTTACCCTCCTCATGTATGTAGACAGTAACACGAACACCATCCAAATGGGTTTTGGGGAATTGGGGCGTTTCTCATACTTGCTTATGAGTAACTGTATAGACAAGTCTGGTCAGCTGCTGTTCACAATTGCTGAGTAATAACTCATTGAGACTGCATAGACAGCCACAAGAGATTCATCTGCAAGTGAGCTAGCAGCTCTTAAGTATTAAAACAACCTGTTCTCCCTCCGTTAGAAGTAAGGAGAAATACACATGCTTTAAAGGAAAGGAGCAAGTGCAATGTAAAATTAAGTCTCAAATTGCTTCTGACTAACGGCAGGGGAGCATTTTATGCTTGGTTGCAAGTCCACGGAAAAGGGTGTAAGAAGGCTGATACCTGTTTAGAAGTTGATACTGCAGTTACCTTATGGCCCTATCATTTTATTTTGTTTTCTCTCCTTTCCCTTTGTTCACACTGTACCAAGAGTCAAAAGTTGAAAATACAGATGTGGGTGGAGGGGCTAGTGACCAGTGCCAACAGAGAAAACAAGTACGGGCTGCAGGTTTTTGATTCACAGGGGTGCTGGCTAAACCAGTCTGCCCTGGGTCTGCTGGGTTCATAGCAAGTTAGATGTTCCAGCAACTTTACTTCCTTCCTCATCCCTGTACTGTGCCCTTCATGCGAATTACTCAAATCCTTTGCTGCATAATCTGTGGAAAGAGGAGCTAAGAGAACTTGAAACTTTCTGCGTTGTCCTTGCTGTATCTCAGCTGGAATGGGTAGAGAGGAAGGAGATGAGCAGCATCCAGTTCCTTGTTTCTTCCTTCCCTGGCTAGGAATCCTTTACACTTAGGTGAAACGACACCTCAGATGCTGTATCTTCTAGATGACCCGATCATTGCCATGGGCAGTAGAGCTTAGAGAAGGGTTAATTTGAAATCTTGATTATCGTGTAGTGGGCCTTAGTTGTACATTGCCTTCGAGAGATGTATCTAGGACTTTCACAGTACTTTGCTCTTGCCTTTGTTTTTTATTTCAACGTCAACCTAAGCTGACACATTCCTGCACTGGCTCCTGTGTTTGGCCTCAGCTGACAAATCAGGGTCATTTAAAGGGCGGGGGGAGGAGAGAGGATGGAGATGGCTGTTTCTGTTTCTCTTCTACAGACTCAAGAGCTGTCTTGGAGTAAGGGAAGTCATAGTAGAGATTCTAGGTAAGCCAAGCCTTTGTTTTCAAAACATTTCAACTCATGCCTATGCCCTGGTAGGAAGCTTACCCCTCTTTTTTTTTTTCTTTTTTTTTTTTTAATCAGCAAATGTGGCTAGACTTAAAGCAAAGTTTTTTGGCATCTTAAAGCTTGGCCCCATCCCACATCTTCATCACTATGGAGTTGTGGGGTTTTTTTTGTTTGTTTTGTTTTGTTTTTTTGTCTTTAAATAAAGCTAACCCCCCCCCACACACGTGCACTTTTAGCCACTTGGCTAGTTCTCTGGGCTTCAAAAGCATTTGGTGACAATGACATAAACCTTTATGTATTTTATCCTCTTAAATTTCTCTTTTTTACCTCTGGTGTCTCTCTTCTTCGGTACAGGGAAATTTTTGTGAAGAGCTAAGATAGATTTGGAGGTGTATGTTGATCCTGATGACAAGTGGAAATGTACTTCACCTTCAGTGGAGAGCATTCTTACAGTTTAGGAATATAAAAATACCTGTTCAACCAAAGTTTTAGCTAACTTGTGATGTTTATTCTAAAAGTGGAGTAAAGCTGCAAATTTCCTAAAATGTGACCAGTGGTCTAGAATACCCTTAACTGAAGATTGCCTTTTCCTTGGATGTCTCTGAAATCTGGTGGCGTTATTTCCTGAACACGTATTTTTCCTTAACTTTGGTTAGAGAAAATCTGGTAAGACACTTCCTTTCTTGGCTTTTTATTGGACCCCTCTTTTCACTCTATATTAAAGGCCCGTTTGACCTCCCCAAGTGATGTACCCTTCAGAGAAAAAGGAGCTCTGCTACCAAACATGATGCATCAGGACTATTCTTGTTGCTGAAAGGCAGCATGGCGTGCGTGGCGTAACACAGGCTTTGGATTCAGATGGGTTAAGGCTTGACTTTTCTGAGTATTGTTTTCCATGTTTTAAAGGGAGCATAAAAAGAGCTATTACTTAATTGTCAGGGTGGTTCTTTGAATTAAGTAAGATAGTGAAGGCGAGGCACTTGGCACATAGTAGGTGTTTGGTGATACTCTGGATCGAAGGTAAGAGCAGTTTTAGGGATACATGTTTCCCAGACAGAGTAATGGGTTAAAATTCCCTGAGGCTGAGACACGGTAGTTACAAATCAGATATTGTAAAAGAACCGGTGATAAATGAATTGGCCCTAGCTAGCTTGTTATTCCTTGCTTGCTGGCTGGCTTGTTTCCTACAAGAATGGAATAACTCCTGACATTCCTTCCTCCCTTCACTGCAACACAAGTTAGATGATGTAGTCATTGACTGATGGGCATCCCATGAGCCCTCAGTTCAGTGCATTGCACACAGTCAGTCAGTACATGTTTGAGGGATGAGTGCAGGGAACTGCCATAACAGTGTAGCCTATTTATTCTACCAACCCTTTACTATCCTAAAAGAGGACAAGGTAGAATGATTAAAGAATGTATGTGTCAGTAAATGTATCCCTCAGAGTTTTAAGTCAATACAGTGATTGATACGTTCTTAATTCAATGATTATTGAGAATCTATCATTTTGTTACCTGCAATATAACCTTCCCATCCCTTTTGGTGCAAAGCCATGGGGAAAATTCTGCCTGTTGTCACACTTTATGAGTGTCATTTTTAAATCCTGTCTGCCTTTTTCCAGCGCTCCAGACCACCCCTCCCACACACAAGTAATTTTCCTCTTCCACAGTCTTGTCTATTTCTTTTTGTATTTCAGGATGTCAGGAGATGGAACCAAGATCCAGAGTGGTGCCGGTGACTCAAGTCAACTGCTGCCTGCTCCAGAAAGAACCTCTGGCCTCTGGAAGCCTAGATTAAACAGCTTTCCCTGACAGTTCTTCCTCCACAATCCTTGATTCCACTACCACTGGAAACTTGAGAACCATCTCTAACCATCCCCACCCCCAGGTGAGGGGACAAAGGGGAATTACTGAGAAACTTCCAGTTGCCCCAAAGTCCATTTCCCCTTATATTTATCACAAATGTGACCATGTTTCAATTTTTACTGTGCAAAATAAATCAAATATACCTAGTCCTCTGTCCTAGATAATGCAGGGAGTGGGAAGGGAAGAGATAAAGAAAGTGGAGTGCTAGGATGGGAATGAGAGGCAAGGTCTTGTGTAGGAAGCAGACAGCTAAGATTCTAGGGTCAGGCACCTCTTTCTGAAGTGATGGGAGAGTATATTGGAAGTAAACTCTATTGCTATAGAAAGCATGGTGTGATAGGAGAGTGTAAGACTTGGGTTCAAAATCTAGCATCAGCACTCACTGTTTGACCTTAAGTCACTTACCGTCTCTGACCTTAAATTATTCCATGTGTAGGATTAAGAGGTCCTTAAGGTCCCCCTTAAGCACTATGACTATGAAGAGATTCCATAAAGTGCGCTGTGCAGATTCTTTGCTCCAGTCCCAACGCTGTTAAATTCATTTATTCTAACAGCTTGTCGCTGTTGTAGCCCGTACTGTGGACCACGCACGATTTACGTGAAATTAACTTCAACAGTTGGGAGTGTTACTAGTATTATTCCCATTTTATAGACGAGGAAATTGAATCTTAGAAGAAATTAAGTAATCTACCTAAAATTACAGAGTGAATGAGAGATCTCACGCTGTCTGGTTCCAAAGACCTGGTTCGTACCTGTTTTCTACCTGCCAATAAAGACTATGTAAGAGAAAACCTATGTTTAAAAGGAAACGACTAGCTACTCTTCCCGTCTGTTTTTCTCCCACTCTCGTTACTCAAGAGTTTTCCTGCCCCAGTCCTCAAAGTTCAGGATATGTTATTGCTACTTCAGGCTGAAACTTCAGGTTTCGGGATTGCGGGTGTGTGTAACAGTTTAGGTCTTCCGCTCATCCGGAACCACCTACACGGCTGCTCGTGCTGTGTGGGGCGTACCTCTTCGGAGTTCCTGGAGGTGGTCTCAGACTAGAGTGGCAGCTATAGGAACCAATAAGCATGGGTGTTGTTGGGCCGGAAGCCAATGAGGAATTCGGTGAAGGAGAAACGACCGTAATTTGTTTAAGGATGTAGGCACGGGTCTGAAGGAACATGGGGTCTTATCGGAGGTGGCCGCGGCTCCTGCTCCCAGGCTTGCAAACCTGCGGGTTACACACGGTGCGTGAGGTACCCAAAAGTTATGAACCGCGTTGGACCCAGCCCAGCTGAGGTCCAAGGTGTAGGCTCTCAACCCAGCCTGACACCCCCTACCCCTGCCGTGAGTCCCTGGCCCCGGCTACCGTAAGCCCTTCGTTGCAGCCATTTTTTCTCTAGGGTCCACAGACTGGGGAGCATAGGACTTCCAGCCCTGTTACCACCCCGTCCTCTTACAGACTAGAGATTAGGACCAAGATCACTTCCATATTTTCACCTCCCACTAGCCCCAATCCCAGAAAGGAATGATGAGACCCGTGTTACCTTCTAACCTCTTTCTCTCCCTCCAGGCAGCTGTGCCGACCCCTCCACACTGGTTGGCAGAGCGGCTTGGCCTTTTTGAGGAGCTATGGACTGCTCAAGTAAAGAGGTTAGCAAGTATGGCACAGGAGGAACATCGGACTATTAAGATATCACTCCCCGGAGGCCAGAAAGTGGATGCTGTGGCGTGGAACACAACCCCTTACCAACTAGCCAAGCACATCAGGTACCAGACCTGTTGTACCTGCCAGGATTATCCTTCCTCTGTACTTCGCAGGACTTGAGCAGGGAATGAAAATTCTGCTTGCTTCTCTTCCATCCCTATCAAGATTGCCTTTTCCTGGGGATTCATTTTTATCTGCATTAGTTTCAGAGTGTCTACCCTTCACTTATTATCCACTGGGAAAGAAATGAGAGGTTTTATTGCTCTGATGACACCTCTCCCCATTCTCAAGTTTGGAGTTGTTTCTTCCCCTGTGGATTGTAACCATGTCTTTTTCTTTATCCTCGCCCCTCCCCTTGCCAAGTTCAACACTGGCAGATATGGCAGTGGCTGCACAAGTGAATGGAGAACTTTATGATCTGGAGCGGCCCTTGGAGACAGATTCTGACCTCAGGTTTCTGACATTCAGTTCTGCAGAGGGCAAAGCAGTAAGTTTCTTCCTTTTGGGGAATACTGTGGCAACTAAACTAAGGGATATATATATTTTTTTTAATTTTTAAGATTTTTATTTATCTGAGAGTGAGAGAGAGAGAAAAGGAGCAGGGGGAGGGGCAGAAGGAGAAGCAGACTCCCCACTGAGCAGGGAGCCCTGCGCCAGCTCGATCCCAGGACCCTGGGATGATGACCTGAGCCGAAGGCAAGTGCTTAACTGACTGAGACACCCAGGTGCCCTTTTATTTACATATATATATATATGTGTGTGTGTGTGTGTACATATACATATATATATATATATATATATATATGGTGCTCCCTTTTATGTGTGTGTGTGTGTATACATTTTTTTTTAAGATTTATGTATTTATTTTTAGAGAGAGAAAGAGTGCAGGGGTGGGGTGTGCGGAGGGCCAGAGTGGGAGAGAGAGAGAAACCCAACAGTGTCTTGTGCAGAGCACAGAGCCCAACACAAGGCTCCATCTCAGGACCTTGAGATCACAACCTGACCCAAAAGAATCGGACGCTTAACCAACTCCATCACCCAGGCCCCCCTAAACTAAGGGATATTTAAGTAGGCATATTTTGAGTTTAGTTTCTTTTGCCTCAGTTTCTCCATTTGCAATTGGGAGAGAGAGATACCACAGATTGCTTGTCTTGACTAGCCCTGGCTAAGCTAGAAACTTAGGATGAAAGTTTTCAGCCTAGATCTATTAAGTAGACATCATTTGTGCTAGCAAAAAGGAGAGATCATAAGCTGAAAATAGAAAGATAATATGCCAGTTCAGTCCCCTCAACTCTACAAACATACATTATAAGTCATCTGTAGCGTGTATTTTTTAATTCTTTTTTTTTTTTTTTAAGATTTATTTATTTATGTGAGAGATAGCCAGCGAGAGAGGGAACACAGCAGGGGAATGGGAGAGGAAGAAAACAGGCTCCCAGCGGAGGAGCCCGATGTGGGACTCGATCCCGGAACGCCGGGATCACGCCCTGAGCCGAAGGCAGACGCTTAACGACTGCACTACCCAGGAGCCCCTTAATTCTTTTTTTTAAAGATGATTTATTTATTTGAGAGAGAGACAGTGAATGAGTGAGAGCACGAGCAGCGGAGAGAGAGAGAAGCAGGCTCCCCGCCGAGTTGGGAACCAGACATGGGGCTGGGACCGTGGGATTGTGACCTGAGCTGAAGGCATATGCTTATCTGGCTGAGCCACCCAGGCGCCCCTATATTTTTTAACTCTGATTTGACTACCACAACTGAGCGCACAACTGGCCTCTTTCCCACTTTATCTTCTCCACGTCAGCTTCGGTAATACGGAGCTTATCTGTTAGGATCCAGAAAAATGGTATTTTGTCACTTACATATAGATGTGACCAAATCCTAGAGAAGGGGTTGCATCACACTAGATTCCTGGGATAGAAAAAAAATAGAACTAAAAGACCAAACAGAGCCTTTAGGAACTACCATCTTAAGTAGGTAGTTCACGCTGAAGCCCTAAAAGGGGATGTTGTAAGAGTAACAAAAGAAGACCGGCCCCACGTCTCTGCTGTAGGACTGGGAAGCACCAAGGAGTGAGGCTGGGGGCTGCTCACATCCGTGCGTTGCTTGTACTAGCCTTTTGTTTTCTTTTCTATTCAGTTTTGGATTTTCTCTTTTACTATTTAGTGTTCGCCCCCAAGGTCAGGTTCCCCATTTTGTGGTAGTTATTTGTAGAAGAGCCATACCAGTTTCACACCAGCTTCTCTGAGGAGAAGATCAGAGAGTGAGCGGTTAAAAGAGAAGGTTATGAACTCCTCTCTCGTGAACCCAGGTGTTCTGGCACTCCAGCACCCATGTCCTGGGGGCAGCAGCTGAACAGCTCCTTGGTGCTGTCCTCTGCCGAGGTCCAAGTACAGAATGTGGCTTCTACCATGATTTCTTCCTGGGAAAGGAGCGGTGAGTAGTGTAAGGGAAGAGAATGATTCTGGGGTGGTTTCTTTCTTTTTTAGACATTTCACTGTATTTTATTTCGTTTTTCAACTTTGGGAGTGCATTGACAAAGTGACACATTTAAAGTGTACAGTGCTCGCTTCGGCAGCACACGTGCCAGAGAGTACAGCGTAAGGGGTCCTGGCTGCACAGTCAGAGGAGCGTGGGACTCTTCATCTCAGGGCTGTGAATTCAAGCCCCATTTTGGGTGTAGAAATGACATAAATAAATAAACTTTTAAAAATAAAAAAATGTACAACCTAGTAACTTGATGTTTGTACACATTGTGAAAGGGTTCCCACAGCTGAGTTCATTAGCACATTCATCGCCTTACTTCCTTGCTTTGTCTGTGTGTGTGTGTGAACGCTGAGGGTTTGCTCTTATAGATTTCGATGTGTGTATATACAATATGGAATTATCAGCTGTAGTCACCATGCTCTTCATTAGCTGCTCAAACCTAATTCAGTTAATAACTGAGTGTGTACTCTTTCACTGGGGTGGTTTCTGCCCCCTTTTTCTGGGGCATCAGGCACGTTCAATTTGGAGGAGAAAGTTTGGGGAAGGGCCTCTCCAGGCCTCAACTGTAACATTGGTGCCATTTTCTCCACTAGTCTATGCCTTTCCTTTTCTGTTAAATTCTGTTTGAAACTTCTCTAGTCTAAATTTTTACTCCATCCTTCATTACTATTGCTCTAATTTTGTCCATCCACGTTGCCTGCATCCAACTTTTAATTTCATACCTTGAGCTATTGGTCCTGCTGGAAAATTTATACCTGATTTCCTAATTATGTTTTCTCTCAGTTTGTCTGTCTTTGCCAATAATTGTAGATGTCTCTGGAGAGCAGGATTTCAGCCCCAAGCCAATAGGTTTGGCACCCAGGTGATGCTTCTCAGCAGATGCAAGCCAACCAACTCTCCTCTTTCCAGAACAGTTCGGGGCTCAGAGCTGCCTGCTTTGGAGCGGATTTGCCAGGAACTTGCAGCTGCTGCTCAGCCCTTCCGGAGGTTAGAAGTGTCTCAGGATCAGCTTCGCCAGCTCTTCAAGGTGGGATGGAGGTGCACGCATTTAGGAGGAAGACCCAGAAGCATGAGGGAAGAGGTGGCTCTCTCCCAGGACATCTGTATAGGAATAAAGACTTATCCTCACTCTCCTTCCAGGATAACCCCTTTAAGCTACGCCTGATCAAGGAGAAAGTGACAGGTCCAACAGCAACAGTATATGGGTGAGAGTTGTCAAAATGGAGGTAAAGAGAGAGAGGTGGGGCGCACCAAAGAAGGCCAGAAATGGGATGAGGGGAAGAAGGTAGAAGGTAATCTGTTGCTCCAGGAGAGGAAGAGGAACGGGAAATAATTTTATCTCCCATTGCTCTTGCTTTCTCTGTAGAATAGTTCTTCACTTTTTTCTGTCTGCTGAAGACCACGAGAGGGAGAACACTAGAAGCTCAAGAATTTGGAAACCACTAAGTAGCCTGTTCTTTCTCCCAGGTGTGGCATGCTGGTTGATCTTTGCCAGGGCCCCCACCTTCGGCATACTGGACAGATTGGAGGACTGAAGCTGCTAACGGTCAGTTAGGAGGGCAAGGTTGGGTTGAGACTCCTGGGTTCACTGGGATGAGCAGGGGAACGGGAAGATGATCCCCCTCAGCCCCTTCTCTCCTCTGATAGCTGAGTGGGGAATCCAGAAAGCATGATTTTTAGTTCCTGCCTTCTGCAAACTCCCAGTCTGATGGCAGATGCTGGACACCCTGCCAGGGCCCAGAAGCCAAGTCACATTCTGTAGTTGAACTTCAGTGGTAGGGAGATGGAGAGGGAGCGTGTGAACAGGTTGAACAGGGTCACATGGGGGAGGTTTCTGTGGAGACAGGGTGTATAGAACACCATTTGACAGGTGCAGGGAGAATACTCTAAGTCAAAGGCATGCCTTTTATGAAAATACTGTTCTTGGGCCGGGTGAGTTATTTATTAGGTGGAATGAAGCAGGGACCAAGGGGAGAGGCAGGTATATACGCCAAAAGCGCTGGACTGAAAACCTAGCCATTTGTGCTTAGTCCTAGCTCTGCCACCAGTGAAGTATGTGGCCTTGGGTAAATCTCCTTATGCATTTTCCCTATCTGTAAAATAAGGTTGCCGTTAATTCCTGTCCTGCCAATAAATCCACGTCACAGAGACAAAGCTAACACAGGAGAAAGTGTTTGAGGAAAAGCTGAAAGTGCTATAAAACATAGGCTCTTTCTTGTTAAATTGTTCAAGAAAAGAGCAGGCAGAGGCATTTGAATTTCATGTGGCCAGGAGGAGGACATAGTATGGTAGATTGATAAGTAGATGGATAGCCTGACATTTGACCAGAATTTAAGGTTACTCTGCTGAGCAGTCATTGATTAGAAGTGCGGCGGGGGGGGGGGGGGGCGGCGAGAGGGGGTCCTCAGTACAAGGGTGCCCGTGGGAGAATGGGAAGAAAAAGAGGTGGCAGGATAAAGTTGGGCTTGAGGAGGACCCAAGTGGGGATTAGGAGTCCAGGCATCTCTAAGCGGGGGATAGTGGTATCATGCTGGTGGAGGCAGTGGGAAACAGTGAGCGCTGAGACCGGATGTTTGTGGTCTGAGCTTCAGCTCAGTATCAGATAAGCACCATCAGAGGAGAGCTTAGGTGCCTGCAGTCCCCCCATCTTCTCTCTGACTCTCCGTGTCCTCCCATAGAACTCGTCATCCCTGTGGAGGTCCTCGGGTGCCTCAGAGACACTGCAGCGAGTGTCAGGGATCTCCTTCCCCACAGCAAAGGAGCTGAGGGCCTGGGAGGAATGGAAGGAGGAAGCGGAGTTACGGGACCACCGGCGCATTGGGAAGGTACAGAGATTGGGAGAAGGGAAATGGGTGTGAAGGAACCTGATGGTGAAGTTGGGAGCAGATGACGAATCTCAGAGATTGAGCAGCTCCATCAGTCGTTTCTTCTGGGTTTCAGAGTCCCCATTTTCTCCCTTGAGTGACACTGCCATTCCTGCACAGGCACAGGAGCTCTTCTTCTTCCATGAACTGAGCCCTGGGAGCTGCTTCTTCCTGCCTCGAGGGACAAGGGTGTATAACACACTGGTGGCTTTTATCAGGGTAAGGGGAACCCAAATCGAGAGGAAGGAAGACCAGGGAGGAAATCAGGGCCCAGAAGATGCCAGGTGTTAAAAGAGGGGGATTAAACTTAAACATTGTAAAGTGCTGGTGACCTTTAACAAGGTCCTAGGAATGTGTGGTCCATGGGGTGGGAGTGTAGAGAGAGAGCATGGTACTTAACAGATTGTGGCTAAGATCAGCATGACCTGAGATCTCCGGAGAATCACACCTGCCGCCCCGCCTCCTCTCCCCCGGTCACTCTGCCCTTCCATGTCTACACTCTCCTCTCCAGGCCGAGTACACCCGCCGTGGTTTCTCAGAAGTGAAAACCCCCACGCTGTTTTCTGCGAAACTCTGGGAGCTGTCAGGACACTGGGAACATTATCAGGAAGACATGTTTACCCTGCAGCCCCCAGGCTCTGACAGGCTTGCCAGCTCCCCGAGTGACCATCCTACCAGCCATCCCACAGACACACTTGCCCTCAAGCCCATGAACTGCCCTGCACACTGGTGAGCTAGGAGCCAGGAGGCCTGGGTCCTCCCTGCTGTTGCTAAGGAATGTACTTTCGGCGAGGCGGGGCTCAAGTTGTGCCAGGTGGGGTGGACGGGACTCAGTGGGAGGGCGTGCTAAGGCTGAAGAGGGTGCTAGCTGATGATCCAGAGATCTAAGCAAGCACATTGGTAGAGGAGCAGTCTTGGGCTACTTTCCCTATGGCCCTGACCCTTCCGCACCCCATCCTCAGCCTGATGTTCGCTCACCGTCCCAGATCCTGGCGAGAGCTGCCGCTGCGACTGGCAGACTTCGGGGCCCTGCACCGGGCCGAGGCCTCTGGCAGTCTGGGGGGACTGACCCGGCTGCGGTGCTTCCAGCAGGATGACGCTCACATCTTCTGTGCACCGGATCAGGTGGCCCTTCCCCAACACCATCTAAGCATTTGTTCTTTTTCTTTTTCTTTTTTTCTTTTTTTTTTTTTTTTGAGTAGAGCGATAGAAGTTTATTAAGTGAAGATACAGAAAAAGCCCTCAGGAGTGAGAGGGATCCTGACAGGGTTGCCCTGCCAAAGCATTTCTAAGCCACTTTCCATTCTCGTGATGAACCACGAGTGCTCCCCACTGCCAGTCTCCCTCTTCTGATACTGCAGCTCGGTTACATGATAGCCCGAAGTGTCCTCTATGTTCCTGCCTTGTGTTTCCCCCCAGACTCCCATCACTCCAGAACTCTAGGTAGCATACAACTCACCTACTCTTATTTTCTGCCCCCAGCTTGAAGCAGAGATCCGAAGCTGTCTTGATTTCCTCCGTTCTGTCTATGCTGTCCTTGGCTTCTCATTCCGCCTGGCGCTATCCACCCGGCCATCTGGCTTCCTGGGAGAGCCTTGCGTTTGGGACCAGGCTGAGCAGGTAAGTAGTGAAGAGGCAGATAAACCATTCTTTGATGGGGGAGGGGAGATGGGAATCTGCGCCCTCCTTGGAGACATATGCTAAGCAAGTCATTTGTTGGGGACTGGAGGGATCTGTTGCTCATAAAGTCTAAGATGACATATTCCTCTCTTGTCTCATTCCTTCTGAAAGGTCCTTCAGCGGGCCCTGGAAGAATTTGGAGAGCCCTGGGACCTCAACCCTGGAGATGGTGCGTTCTATGGGCCTAAGGTAAGTTGGGGACCATGCTAAGAGTTTCATTTATTCATTTTTTGTTTTGTTTTATTAGATATTTAATAGACACAAAGGAATATTTTTAAACTTGTGTAGGATTTAAAGAAGAGCAGTACATTTCCTGCCCCCATGAAGCTTGTGGTCTTGTGAAGGGTATGGGAGATAAATAGACATTTTGGGGCCACTGAATCCGCACTGTGTAGGTACCAAGGGAGCATGTCACTCAGGAGGGTCAGGAAAGGCTTCTTGCAGGATTCTCTTTCTAACCTGGAAGGTCATTGTTGGCCAAGTACAGAGGAGTTCTAGGCAGGAACAGTGCAGGCAGAGGCTGAGGGCAGGGTAAAAGCTTACAGGGCAAGTTAGAAGAAGTGGAAGAAGTTAGGGGGGATGAAAGGACTGGAAAGTTTCTGCTGGGTTCAGTGAAAAGATTGTTAGATATTGAAGGACCAGGGCACCTGGGTGGCTCAGTCTGTTAAGCGTTAGCCTTTGGCTCAGGTCATGATCCCAGGGTCCTGGGATTGAGCCCTGAGTCGGGCTCCCTGCTCGGAGGGAGCCTGCTTCTCCCTCTGCCTCTCCAGCTCCCTCTGCCTGTGCTCTCTCACTGTCTCTGTCAAATAAATAAATAAAATCTTTAAAAAAAGATAGTGAAGGACTATTTTTTTTTTTTTAAGATTTTTATTTATTTATTCGACAGAGATAGAGACAGCCAGCGAGAGAGGGAACACAAGCAGGGGGAGTGGGAGAGGAAGAAGCAGGCTCATAGCGGAGGAGCCTGATGTGGGGCTCGATCCCATAATGCCAGGATCACGCCCTGAGCCGAAGGCAGACGCCCAACCGCTGTGCCACCCAGGCGCCCCTGAAGGACTATTTTTTGGTTAAGTGGAGGCTGGGGTTGGAGTCAGAGGTGAATGAATGAACATAACCCTTTTGAGAATTTTGGCTCTTAAAAAAGTAAAGGAGAGTAGCCAAAGGGGCCTAGGTAGTCAAAAGAGATTTTGACTGAAGGAAGAAATTTGAGAATGTTTAAACGCTCTGATGAGGGAGAGCCTGTTTGGGTCAGGGAGAAGTTGAAGTTGTAGAAGGGTTTCAGTAGAGGGAATTTCTTGGGGAGGTTTGAGGGGGCAGGATTGGGAACCCACAAGAGACCACCTTTGCCATCATTCTGGAGGCAGGAAGAAAGGTTGGGGTACATGCAAGGAAGTCTGTAGATGTGGTGACAGGAAGTTGAGACATTTTTCTATCTTGTGATATCATTATCTAATTTCCCCGTGAGATCTGAGACAGGATCATTTGCTGAGATGGGAATAGGGCATAGGAGAGTTGTCAGTGAGGGCAGTGAAGGTAGGAAGAGGAGAAAGCTTGAAAATACTTGAGAACAGGACACAAAACCGACTAGGGCAGCAAAGGATTCTTGACAGTAGCAAGGGCCCCATTAAAGTTCAAAACAGGGCCTAGCATGGTGGCATCAATCCCCATTGATGCATCTGTGTGGTATGGGACATGCTGGGCAGCCCTGAGTGGTTCTGTTGCAAGGCCAAGGAAGTGAGAGACCAGAGTGCCACCAGGTTGGGGTTTTGCCATGGGCATGTGGCAGGAGAACAACGGTGGAAGGGAACCAGGGAGAGTGGTTCCAGTTGCATGGGGAAAGAAGAAAAGGCGGGTAGGGGCTGTGAATGGGAGGGAACCTAAGAACTGAAAAAGCCATTCGTAGGAATAGTTGTCCGAGCCAGAAGACTGAGGGACAGTAACCAGGCAGGGTGTGTGATGCGTCGTCCGGACGTGCAGCTGTTCTGGCGATGCCGAAATGAGAGCTGTCTCCATGCGTGAGTGCACGTGAGGGTCTCGGAGATGACGAGCTCACGGAATTCAGAGGCCAGGGTGTGGGGGGTTCATTCATGTCAGTGTGATGTCCCTTAAAGTTGCACCATTCCTGAGTAGAAAGAGCCACTGCTGGAGTGCCCAGTGAGCGAAGCAGAGTGTGTTACAGCCATGACACGTCTCTCAAGACAGCCTGGGCTGTGTGTGGGTAGAAGGTGGGTGGCACATTCCGTAGAGGCTGCTGCTTCTGGTTGCTCTTATGCCCTCCCATCTGTCTCCTCCAGATTGATGTGCACCTCCGTGATGCCCTGGGTAGGCCCCATCAGTGCGGGACAATCCAGCTTGACTTCCAGCTGCCCCTGAGATTTGGCCTCCAGTACAAGGGGTACAGAACCTTGCCCCGTCCCCTTTTCCCTTAGCTGCCAGCAGAATAGGTGGAGAGCAACTTCCCCTTCTGTCTTTGTCCCTAAAAATGAAACCCAAATCCTCTACACTTTTGCTGGAGCTAAATATTTCTTGAAACCCGGAAGGTGATCTTGGGTGCACATTTTGTGACACTTCCTCTATTCCATCCACCCCTGTCTTTCCCTCCAAGGCAGGCGGGAGTCCCAGAGCGTCCAGTCCTCATTCACCGAGCCGTGCTAGGTTCTGTGGAAAGGATGTTGGGAGTGCTGGCGGAAAGCTGTGGAGGAAAATGGTGAGACCTCTGGCCCCAGATTTCTGTTCTGGTCCTCAGACCCGATAGTGGGTGCATGCTCCAGATGCTGGTCTCCTCAGATTCCCTCTTCTGTTTTCCTCTCAACTTGACTCTCTGCAGCCACACTTGTGGTCAGAGCCAGAGTAACTTAGTTTGCCTTTCTCCCCTCTCTCCACCAGGCCGTTGTGGCTGTCCCCGTTCCAGGTGGTTGTCATCCCAGTGGGAACTGAGCAAGAGGAATATGCCAGGGAGGTGAGGAGAAGCTGAGCAGTGTGCCCAGGGGATGAAGCAGGAGTACCTGGAGTCCAGGGCTGAGCAGTATGTAGGAAGGGGTCGCACGGCATAGTGCAAGGGAAATAGCACTTGGAGCCACAAGATTGGCCTCAAATGGCTGCCAGCCTTTATGCTGGAAATTCCACAGATGAGAAGTGAGACTTAATTCTTTGCCTGTGTAGATGCATGAAAATTAAACAAATTAACAAATGTTCAACGCTGACAACAGAGCACTTGGCACAAAAGGGGCCTGGATAAATGTTGGTTTCGTGTTTCCTTTCTAGAGAGAAGTAGGGATGTGGATGGTACTAGAGTCAAGTAGCTGGTTGGGTAGCGCTGTGGCTAGAGCAGGCAGAGTCGGGGAGTTGGTGGCAGGCTGGGCTCCAGTAGGAAGCGGACAGAAACTTGGTTTCCAGTGGGAAGGGACCTCAGTGCAGATAAACAAGGAGGGGTTGTCCACAACCAACAGAACCTTGAGGCAGTGGATGGAGGAACAGATCCGGGGCATGGGGAAGATTGGTATCAGATTGTTCTAACTTCCCAGCCCCGTGGCTCCTGGCATCAAACCTCTGCCCTTCTGCCCCAGGTGCAGCAGAGACTACAGGCTGCAGGACTGGTCTGTGACCTGGATGCCGACTTAGGACTGACCCTCAGCCGGAGAGTCCGCCGGGCTCAGCTCACCCACTACAATTTTCAGTTCGGTAAGTGACCAGCAGCACAGGCCCTCAGAGTCCTGCACTCTCCACCGGCCTCCTATGCTGTTTTTTCCTATTAGATTTGCTTATTTGCATATTTGGGTTAATTGGGGGTCGTTACCTGAGCCGGATTCAGGACACCTGAGCCGGATTCAGGACACCTGAGCCATTTGGGCCCTACGTTCCTTCACCCCCTGACAACCAGTTCTTACCTTCGGAAGAATGTCCTTTTTCTTCTTTTTTTCTACTACTAATTTATTCTTTGCGTTTGTGCTGAGTCATAGAGAATTACATCACAGGCATGAAAAGCACTTTTTTACCAACGCCTAGTACAAAATAATATTCTCAGCAGAACAAAAAAAGTACAAAATCAGACACTTGAGAAAACATTTGAGATTTAGGTTATTACAACAAATGGTGGAAAGTGAGCACCTTCAAGACGAAGGCTGGGGTTTGTGTGTAACCAGCCAGTGTTTGAATTCTACTTGCTGGGCCCATGTTTTCAGACATCTCCACTAAAGTGCCCCTTCAGACTGAGCTGGGAGAGTGTGAACCACAGTGGCTCTGGGGATATTGCCCAAGGCTCACAGTATTTTGATGCAAACATAGCATTTCTTTTTAGACTCACATTTTATCCTTATAATTTTTGTATGTTCTGCCGTTTATTCCTGATTATATACATAGTAACTTTAACATTAATTTCTTTTTTAAATTAAATTTTTAAAAAGTTTAATTGACGTATAGTTGACACACACTGTTACATTAATTTCAGGTGTACAGCATAGTAACTTGACACTTCTGTGTATTACTCGGTGCTCATCACGATAAATGTAGCTGCCGTCTGTCACCATACAAAGTTATTACAATACTATTGATAGTATTCTCTCTGGTGTATTTTTCATCCCTGTGACTTACTTATTTTATAATTGGAAGTTTGTACCTCTGATCCCCTTCACCTATTCTGCCCATGCCCCACCCTGCTCCCCTTTGGCAACCACCATTTTGTTCTCTGTGTTTATGAGATTGTTTCTGTTGGGTGTGTTGTGTGTGTTCATTTGTTTTTTAGATTACACATATAAGTGAAATCATACAGGGAGCCTGGCTGGCTCATTCGATAGAACATGTGGACTCTTGATCTCAGGGTTGTGAGATCAAACCCCATATTGGGTGTAAAGCTTACTTAAAAAAAAAAAAGTGAAATCATATGGTATTTGGCTTTCTCTGACTGCACACCTTTATCTCTTTATCTGTTGATGGACCCTTGTGTTGCTTCCGTATCTTGGCTATTGTTAATAATGCTACAGTAAACATAGGGGTGCACATATTTTTTTGAATTAGTGTTTTCTTTTGGTGGGATGGGGGGTAAATACCATGCAGTGGAATTACTAGATCATATGGTATTTCTATTTTTAATTTTTGAGGAACCTCCATACTGTTTCTACAATGGCTACACCAGCTTGCATTCCCACCAGCAGTGAACAAGAGTCCCTTTTCTTGCCAACACTTGTTATTTCTTGTCTTCTTGATACTAGCCATTCTGACTAGTGTGAGATGACATCTCATTGTGGTTTTGATTTGCATTTCCCTGACGATGAGTGTTGTTAAGCGTATTTTTATGTGCCTGGTGGCCATCTGTATGTCATCTTTGGAAAAATGTCTATTTAGGCCCTTTGCCTAGTTTCAAATATGACTTTTTGTTTTTTTGTTTTTGGTATTGAGTTGTATGAGTTCTTTATATGTTTTGGATATTAATCCCTTGCCAGATATATTGTTCGTGAATATCTTCTTCCATTCAGTAGGTTGCCTTTTCATTGTGTTGATAGTTTCCTTTGCTGTGCAAAAAGCTTTTTAGTTTGATGTGGTCCCAATAATTTATTTTTGCTTTTGTTTCCCTTGCCTGAGGAGATGTATCCAGAATAAAGTTGTTAAAGCCAATGTCCAAGATATTCCCACCTATGTTTTCTCGTAGGAGTTTTATGGTTTCAGGAAAACAGTTTTCTTCTGACCATCATCCAAGCTCTTGGTGTCTGTTAGGTTAATTAACCAAAGGAGCATGAGAGAGAAAGGGACAGGAAGGTTTAATGAGGTGTTAATTAGTTAGCTTTGTTTATTCTAGACCCAGATGGAGTCAGCCCTAAGGGATGATGAGAAAGACCTTAAGGAGAAGAGTCAGGCCACCTTGTTCCTTTTTTCATTTCTCCATTCAGAGTTCTGTCTTGAAGACAAGGAGCAGAAACTCCTCTTGTCAGATTACTCAATTCTCTCATTTTACACACCCACTCGCCCAATGGCACTTAGAGCAAGTTGCCCCATGACCCCCAGGGCTTGCCTGTGAGTCTTGTACTCCTGCCACCCTCCCCTCCCTCTAATGTACACACACACACAGTTTCTCTCTGGGTCTGCTTCTTGGTCTTTCTGTCTCTCTCTGACCTGTAGGCTCCTGACTGGAAGTGATAAGGCATGGAGAGCATGTCTGGAACATTTCCTTATCTTGTCAGGATGATCGGGGAACTGGAGAACAAGAGGCAGCTAAATATACCGTTTTCCTGAACTATTATCTGGGCTGTGTTCTCACCCTTCCTAAAGATTTAGCTCTCTAGAATTTTTGCATATTCCCTGTGGATGAATGTGCCCTGACAGTCCCAAGCCTCCCCTCTTCCTGCAGTGGTTGGCCAGAAAGAGCAGAGTAAGAGAACGGTGAACATTCGGACTAGAGATAACCACCGACTCGGGGAGCGGGACTTGACTGAGGCTGTGCAACGGCTGCTGGAGCTCCAGAACACCAGGGTCCCAGATGCTGAGGAAGTGTTCTGAGCTTTTGTATACAGATGTGGCAGGAGCCGCCAGCCGCCCTTCGCATGGGAGACCTCGTACCTGACTGCCAGAGTCTGAAGGCCCCCAGACCCATCAGAATGCATGTGGAGGCATGACATTGCTCTCCTGGAAAGACATTTGATCTGGGGGAAGCTGTATCTGTTTGGACATGAGGAGAATGAAAGTATAAAGAATAAACTTAAAGCTCTCGGGTATGTGTCTTCATCTTAATCTCTGACTCCTGAGCAGGAGATGAAAGGGAGTTTGACTCGGTCTCCGCCTCTTTTGTCCTGGGGCACTGGGGAAACAGAAAGGGGGCAGCCCTGGCCTCTCACTGGTAGGGGATCTCCTGGGGCAGCTGTCCTGTCCCCCACCCTGAACTCTTTAGTGCCCTACTCCCCCCACCCCCAATTCAGCAGGCTGTCCTGCACAGTAGGCAGCATGAAGACAGGAGCTGAGGCATAAAACAAGGTCTCACTCTCTCTCTCTTTTTTTAAGATTCTATTTATTAGAGCACGAGTGGTGGGGGGAGGGGGACAGAGGGAGAAGCAGACTCCCTGCAGAGCAGGGAGCCCAGTGTGGGGCTCGATCCCAGGACCCTGGGGTCATGTCCTGAGCCAAAGGCCGACGCTTCACCGACTGAGCCACCCAGGCGCCCCCAGGTCTCAACATCTCTTCCTCCATGAGTCTCAGAATCCATTTCTCTGGGGATCATAAGAACACTCTCCTCCCTTCAGCCCTGTTTCCTCAGTCCACTTAGGAGACTTCAGGGTGAATTTGGGAGGAGTGGCCTCCAGAGGAGGTGCAGCTGGGACTGAGTCATGGCAGGAAATAGGAGGGAGGGAGTTATCCCCAGATGGCAGTATAAAAGGAGAAGGAACCAGCCCTGAGGTTCACAACAGCAGTCACACCAACCGGAGAAGCAGGCTGCCGGCAGCCCAGCCCTTCAGATCTGCCTGAGACGAGCCACCTCCTGGGTGCCACTGACCAGTCCTTGCCCCAGGATGGGGACCATGTCCAGAGCAGCCTTCGTCTTGGCCTGTCTGGCTGTTACTTCTGTAACTTCTGAGGGAGGTGAGTTGGGGTTGGAGCCAGCGCTTGGGAAGAGGCCTCGACCAGTGTGGGCATGGAGCCGGGGTCCAGCCACCCTCTAAATGGCTCTTCACCAGCAGGGTGATTGTATACCCGGCCTTGCATCTCTGAGCAGACCCAACGTGGGCCTGGGCACTGGGGCCTTTAAACAGGGAGGGGGGCAGGTGCACGGAAGAAGAGGGGTTCCTAGAGATTGCTGCCAGGAGACATAAAATTGGGAGTACAATGGACAACAACGGGTGGGTGGATTCCCAGGGTGAGGGGTTCCTGCCTCAGGAAGATGTATATATGGGGCCAATCAAGCAGGGAAGAGAGAAAGAATGGGGCCCCCAGGCTGCTCGAAACTGGTTTGCTGACCCAGAGGGCCTTGACTGACTCCTTGCCCGGTTAGAAGAGTTGAGAGGGTGTCCATCCACAGGGGACCAGACACAGTCCCTCTACTAGCGCACACACGTCTGCCGCATGCTGGACAAAATGCTACCAAGGGAAACTTGAGATCTGGTCCGAGTCTCTGTCAGGCATGTCTCGTCCTTCCTAGGTGCTAGTCTTCTGTGATTGTAGACCAGCTACAGGCGATTCCTTTCCCTGTGGCTGTGGGGCGATTTGCCTCAGGGGTCCTGAATCATCTCAGTCCCCAGGTCCTAACTCGAGACCTAAGCTGAGGAGGGTCTGGGATCAACTGAAGGGGAGGCACTCAAAGTCTGAGGTGGGCTCCTTATCAGAAGGTCCACAAATGTTTAAACAGCCTAGAGGAGGTGAGCAGATGAAGCCGCAACCAGTCCAAAGTCCAGACCTGCTCCTCTGGAAAACTTGAGAGGCTGAGAGGAGGAGAGCCCGGAAGCCCTGACGGAGAGACACTGACAGGAGATTAGGGCCTCCACCATCCCACTACCCCTATTCCTAGCCCCATATGTCACATTCCCTTCAGGCCTGGACCCGCGAGACCCAAGGCTTTGAGCCTGGTAGAGGTGAGGCTGTCAGAACATCACGGCTTTCTCAGAACCCAATTGGTCACACCTAGGTGGGTTTGGGCGGGGGTGGGTGGATTCATTAGGGCACATGGGACAGGAGCAATACAGAAGGACTGGCTGGTATCTTGGTCATCTTGCCTACACCCTTGACATCTACTGCCCCCACATCCTGTGCTTGGGACCAAGAAAGGGCTCCTCAAAACCACCCGACTCACCTTTCATCTTCCAGGCTCCGAGGCTCCAGGGCAGAGGGAGCTGGGGCCAGAGCCCCTCACCTACCACATTCAAGAAGGTAAGAGTTTGGGGGAGCAGCATGGGATGGGGGGTGGCTAGGAGAAACTGTCAGCTCTGACCATCTCCCCTCTTAACCTCTAGTTGGATATGCAGCACCCCCCTCCCCACCCCGGTCCCGAGCCCTCCCCATGGATCACCCTGACACCCCTCAGCATGGCTCCTATTTTGAGGGACAGAGTGAAGGTAAGTCCACCGTGCACCCCTCTCAGTTGCCCCTCCAGGTTTCTAGTCTGGCTTACTTCCCCTTCTTCAGATGGGGAGGGGTGAGAAGGCCCTGCCCATTACTTGCCCTGGCTGGAAGAAAGGGTGGTCTACTCACATACCCCCCTTCTATAGTGCAGCCTCCTCCCTCTCGGGAAGCCATCCCTGCCCAAGAGGAGTTGCCCCCTCCCCAGCTCCCCGTGGAAAAGCAAGGTGAGTGCTTGCCCATTTCCTCACCCCCAACCCGCCACAGTCTTGCTGACACCAGTCTGATCCTTGCTTCTTTGTGCCCTCACTCCTGTCTTGTAGTGGATCCCCCTCTCCCTCAGGAAGCCATCCCCCTCCAAGAAGAGCTGCCCCCTCCCCAGGTCCCTGTTGAACAGAAGGAAAGTAAGTGACTCCCTCTCCTCGTTACCCTCCTGCCTAAGGAGCATGGGCTTTTGGGGCTGTGCCACAGCTAGCTGTGTGACTTTGGGTAAGTTGTCTCTCCAAGCCTTAGTTTCCTCATACGTAAAAATGGGGAAATAAGACTTATTTTATAAAGTTATGAGATTAAATGGCATAAAAGCATTTATATTCACTTGCTTCTGTACTGACTTCCTCTTTATGAGTGGCAGCTGGCCAGGTCCCCCTCTTCTAGCCCATCCCAATATGGCTTCTGCTTAAACATCTCCTTCTATCCCAGTAGACCCACCTTTCCTACATCAGGAGGAAATGACTTTCCCATCTAAGCAGAGAGAGGGTGAGTGACAGCTGTGTTCTGTCCATCCCTCTGCTTTTTGTGCTCAGGACCCTGGGGAGGGAGGCAGGGAGCTTGAGCCTTGGGAAGCAGCAGAGGGAGCAGGTCTGATTTGTGGGGGCTATAAAAGGGACATCTTTCATGCCCCAGTTCTCTTTCCTTTCCATCAGTCATTCTGAAGGTAAAACCACAAGTTCATTTCTATCCCATATCCTCCCAACCCTTTCTCCTCAACCCCAAGTTCTTTCAATCTTCCCAGCTCATTCAGACTTTCTCTGTCCCTCTACTCATTCCCCTTCCCACTCTGTTTTCTCCGTTCTAGAAAAGCCAGCTCCTTTCATGGACCGTAGCCCCCCTGAGCCTGAGTCTTGGAATCCAGCCCTGCACTGCCAACAGGGCCGATCCCGAGGTGGCTGGGGCCACCGGCTGGATGGCTTCCCCCCTGGGCGGCCTTCTCCAGACAGTTTGGACCAGATCTGCCTTCCTAATCGTCAGCATGTGGTGTATGGCCCTTGGAACCTGCCACAGTCTGGCTTCTCCCACCTTACTCGCCAGGGTGAGACCCTCAATTTGCTGGAGACTGGATATTCCCGCTGCTGCCGCTGTCACAGCCGCACAAACCGCTTGGACTGTGCAAAACTCGTGGTAAGGGTTAGGCTCTTGATGCCAGGGGTGTCCTTTAACTTCCAAACAGTACGTGTATGTTGGAAGGACTTCTAGGCCTGGGTATGTAGGAAACTCAGGACCCTTTTCTTGGCCCTACCTTGGGCCTCCCCAGTGTGCTAGGAGGGCAGAGGACAGCCTCTGCTTCTTTCTTATCTACCTGCCCAGGGTCCTTTTCTGGAGCCTGGGAGGAAGACAGGAATGTGGACAATGGGCTGCTGGGCTGATCCATCCCTCTTGCTCTAGTGGGAGGACGCAATGACCCGATTCTGTGAGGCCGAGTTCTCGGTCAAGACCCGACCCCACCGGTGCTGCAAACAGCAGGGGGAGGCTCGATTCTCCTGCTTCCAGGAGGAAGCTCCCCAGCCACACTACCAGCTCCGGGCCTGCCCCAGCCACCAGCCTGGTATTTCCTCGGGCCCCGAGCTGCCTTTCCCCCCTGGGGTACCCACACTGGACAATGTCAAGAACATCTGCCACCTAAGACGGTTCCGTTCTGTGCCACGCAACCTCCCAGCTACTGACCCCATCCAAAGACAGCTTCAAGCATTGACCCGGCTAGAAGGGGAGTTCCAGCGCTGCTGCCGGCAGGGGAACAACCACACCTGTACATGGAAGGCCGTAAGTGGGCGTCCCGGTCCCAAGAGCCCGTCTGCCTGCCTGCTCATCTCCGACCTCTGATCCTGCTGATCCGTTCGTCCATGTACCTCCCCAGTGTGAGCACGCCTGCCCGTTCATCTGCTTGCAAGTGTCTGTGCATCCATTGTATTCGTCATTTGACTCTGTTCATCTTGAGCCTTCATCCTGCACTCCTGGTCTCATCCACCCTTGATCCCACACATGCACCCATGTGCCATCCACCCGTGCAGCTCTGGCCTTACCTGACCTCCTCGTCTACCATTCCAGCTCATGTCCTGTGACCAGCTCCAAGCCTCATTTGTGCTTCCATCCTTCCACCCTCCCAGCGCCATACATCCACGGCTGCCAATCCCAGTCCTCTGGTTCCTTGCCCTTCTCCTTTGGCCCCTGTGGGCGGGTCCTTCACCTCATAGCATACGGCAGTAAGAGAAGCAGAGGGTCAGAAGGGAAAGGGCCAAGTCTCCAGGCTTCTGACTTCCCTCTCTCTGGCCCGCAGTGGGAGGATGCCCTTGATGGATATTGTGATCGGGAACAGTCTGTCAAGACCCACCACCACTCGTGTTGCCACTACCCTCCTAGTCCTGCCCGCGATGAGTGCTTTGCCCGTCGGGCTCCCTACCCCAACTATGACCGGGACATCTTGACCCTTGACCTCAGCCGAGTTACCCCCAACCTCATGGGCCACCTCTGTGGAAATGGAAGAGTTCTTAGCAAGCAGTGAGTCTTGCCCAGTTCTTCCCCAACTCTCTTCCCTTCCCCAAAACCTCCCTTCTGGGCATCCTCTGGGGTACTCTTGGTAAGAGCAACACCAGGGTCTCCAGGCACCACTTCGATGCCTAGGGATGCAGAAAGACCCTGACCCCTTCCCCTTTCCTACCAACATAGTAAACAGATTCCTGGGCTGATCCAGAACATGACTGCCCACTGCTGTGACCTGCCGTTTCCAGAGCAGGCCTGCTGTGCTGAGGAGAAGGTGAGTGGGGGCAGAAGGAGGTCATAGTCTCCACAGAAAGGCAGGGGAGGGAGGAGAGAGGGCTACAACTCCAGCTACCCCTTCTCTTCAGTACCTCAGACTTGCTTACAGAAATAAAGAGGACTAGTGGAGAAGATCTTTTTTCTTGACTTCCGAAGTCTTCATTCCTGACCTGATCTGCTCCCCACCTCTAAGTTCTTATTATGCCTTTTCTGGGCCTCAAGCTTCAGGCATTTCCAGATGTGCACTTATGTCTGTCACAAGGAATCTAGCTGTGCAAGGCCGCCTTGAACTCTCTCTGGACCCCAGGAAAGGATTCAGGGAGATAGCACTAGAAGCTGAGGGAAGGGGGACTTTGAACACCCCAGTATTGATGCTTGACCTGGGGTAGCCCCCTCCCCATCATCTCTGCTTTACTTTTCTCCTCAGAAATCGGCCTTCATTGAGGACCTTTGTGGTCCCCGACATAACTTCTGGCGAGACTCTGCCCTCTGCTGTAACCTGAATCCTGGAGATGAACAGACCAACTGCTTCAACACTTACTATCTGAGGAATGTGGCTCTGGTGGCTGGAGAAAATGGGGATGACAAGAGCCAGGGAGAGCAGGGCCAACTCGGGGAAGAAATATCAGCCCCACCCCTGAGCCCAAGGAAGAGTGAGTCACCCCAGAGCCTTGGAGGATCAGATTGGGGGAACCCCACCCTCCTTGAACACTCATTACAGTAAACACCTCTTGGATTTGGTGTCCTCACTGTCTTTAACATCTCACAAACACACCCTCCTGAGCCTGCCTGGATCTTCTTCAGGACTGGCCTCTGAGGCCCACTGCCCTGTCCCTACTGACTGAGCACAACCACTCCACGGGCTGTGATGGTACCATAACTAAACAGCTTCACTTCACTATTTGTCATCTTGAATTTATTCACATATTTGACAAGGAGTGTCACCTTGTTAGCTAGCTATCATCATTTAAAGGCCAAAAAAAAAAAAAAATACTGTTTCATGTCTTTGGTGAGCCCCAAAAGTACCACAGCACACCCTAATATTTTCATTTAGTTTAATTTTATTTAGGGGGGCCCAGAGGGAGAGACAGAATCTTAAGCAGAACTGCACCGAGAGCGGAGCCTGATGCGGGGCTCCATCTCACAACCCTGAGATCATAACCTTAGCTGAAATCAAGAGTCCCACGCTTAAGACTGAGCCACCCAGGCACTCCCTAGCCTGACATTTTTAAGTTTTCACTTTGAGCCCTGGAGTCCACACCTTGATTCATTCAATATCCATTTATTGAACACTTCAATGTGCACTATGCTACAGCAGGGGATAAGCCCCTTCCGTCAAGTTGCTCACATCCCAGGAGCCTTTGCAGGTGTGATAAGGGCTGTTGCATGGGGCTGCCAGATTGCCAGTATTCTCGGGGTACCAGATAAGGCGCTGAGAAGGGGGAGCAGGGCTGAGGGCAATATGAGTACACGGAAAGCCTCTGTGGGGTTGAGGTCAGAGCTGCTCTAGGAGAAGCAGAAGGTACAACGGGCAGGGACAGCCCAGGCAGAAGGACGGTCTGGAGGAGAAGCACAGAGGCTGAGAGCGCCCGAGCCTTTGGTGGTCTCCTCCGGAGACGTGGCTGCAGTGGTGAAGCAGGAGGTCCGCAAGGGTTTTAAGCGGAGCCTGGCGCCTCTGCTCACGAAGGCAAGGGCGGCCTCAAGCAGAGGTGGTGTTCAGGTTTGCCTTTCCCAACCTCCAGTAGACAGCCGAGCAGGAACCTGGGAGTCCAGTTCGGGGATATCTCGCCCATGCCTGAGGGGAGGGGGCTGGACCTCGGGGTGGCAAGATTCCCCGGCCCTTGGAGGCTGCTCCCAAGAACGCGGAGCTGGAAGAATCGAAATGGAGACTCGTAAGGACAAGTCCTCTGTGATTCTGCCGCCAGGCCAAGTCACCAGAAAGCGGGACCTCCCCGACCCCAGTTACGGCGGCGGAGGGTGAGGCACGACAGTCGTCCCAGCCCATCGAGGGACAAGCTGAAACCCAGCAGCCCCAAACAGACACCTCCCACTCCCTTCTCCCGAGCTTAGTATTTCTCTACTTACTCATACTTGGCACGGAGGGCTGCTTCTAACCAAGCTGCGTCTTAGCCGCTCCTTCGCCTGTCCATCAGCACCGGGCTCGACGCGCGAGCCAGAGCCGCGTGCTCCCGCCCCTGCGCCGGCCCTTGCCGCCTCGCGCTTGGGTCACGGGCTCGAAGAGCGTCACCGCGCCTGCGCGCCGTCTGGCGGCGGTCTCGCGATCCTCCGACGGCCGCGGGGACCCGGGGCCTGGGCTGGGAGGGGCCGCGCCCACTCTTCCCCTGACCCCTCCCACACGCTTGCCGCCGTAGCCCGAGGTGGGGCTTGAGCTCGCGGGGAGGGGGCGGAGCTGCCGGCAGGGACATCTCCAAAGGGCTCTGTCCTTTCGGGAGCTTCCCGGAGATGCTTTACAGCTGCTTTTGCCAAGCGCGGCGCCTGCAAGTGCTGGTGGGGGAGTCAGGTAGGACCGCCCTCCCAGCCCCTAGAAGGTTACAGTCTAAGGAATGGACCGGGAGGGCACCGGGACAGCGGTAGTAAGCAGCGATAATGAAAGACTTCGATGGTAAGCATCGTGAGCTGAGAGTTAAAAAGAGGTAATTCTCTCTAGGGATCAGGGTAGTTGGTTGTGGATTGAGCCCAGAAGCATGGATAGGATTGCTATTAGTTACCAAGAAAAGGGGAAAGTGTTAACATTTACGGCAGTTAGTTGTATAGGTGAAATATTAAGATATAATTTATTAAGCTCAGGGGCAGTGGATAAAGGAGTCAGAGCCCCTAACTACTTGGAGGGACCCGGGAAGTTTCGGGAAGGAATTCAGGTTTCGAGTAGGATTTTGCAAGAACGGAAAGAGAGAGTGTACAAAGCACTGAATGTATGCAGAGTTCCCCTAAAGTAAACAGAGGGTCTGTTTTGTGTTAGGCAGAGTATTCTTAGGTGGTTAGTCTAAATATTGTGGCCATGAAGAAGACTAAAACACCGCCCTCAAGGATTTTTATCTCTGTGGGGACTTGTATATCGAATGATAGATATATTCTCAGGATTCTGTGGGAGCCACCTAGCCTAGCTTTCAGGGAGGTCTTCGTGGAGGAGGCAATAAAGCAAAACAGTGTGATTGGTATGTTTGAAGTGCCATTAAGTGGTAAAAATGGTGTGGGTGAGTAACTAGGGATGAGGTTGTAAATTTAGGTTTAGTCATGCTTTCTGGCAGATCTTGAAGGGCTGTGGAAGTCACGCCAACCTGGGCAGAAGCACCTCCAAACGACTGTAAATGGAACTAATGATGCACTATAAGTTGGCTAATTGAATTTAAATTTTTTAAAAAATTGTAAATGAAAAGTGATGTGACAGACTTTTTTATTTTACTTTATATTATTTTAAGTAGGCTCCACGCCCAGCTTGGAGCCCTGCGCAAGGCTTGAACTCATAACCCTTAGATCAAGACCTGAGCTGAGATCAAGAGTCAGGAGGTCAACCAACTGAGCCACCAAGGTGCCCCAGTGAACAGACTTTTTAAAAAAAGTAAATTAGATGGATAGACAGGTGGACATGAATAGATACGCCAGAGAAAGGATAGAGACGGGGACCACTTCAGAGATTGAAATCGTAGTTCTTCGATATCAAA
This sequence comes from Ailuropoda melanoleuca, assembly GCF_002007445.2. Lineage (NCBI taxonomy): Eukaryota > Metazoa > Chordata > Mammalia > Carnivora > Ursidae > Ailuropoda > Ailuropoda melanoleuca. The sequence continues at coordinate 87,762,425 of NC_048219.1, forward strand.
ATTTTGAGAAATTTTGTGATCCAGAGCTTTAATGGTACAGGGGATGAAGAGGGAGAAGATATCTTTTAAAAATATTTAAGAGGGGCATCTGGGTGGCTCAGTTGGTGAAGTGACTGGCTTCAGCTCAGGTCATGATCCCAGGGTCCTGGGATCCAGCCTCGCATCCGGCTCCTTTCTCAGTGGGGAGCCTGCTTCTCCCTCTCCCTCTGCTTGCTGCTCCCCCTGCTTATGCGCTCTCTCTCTTTCTGTCAAGTAAATAAAATCTTTTAAAAAATTAAAAAAAAAAAAGATATTTAAGAAATGGGATTGACAGACCCTGCTTGCTGCCGAAGATATCTTAGAATGACTCCCGGATTTGAGGTCTAGGTGTCTGTAAGGTAGAATGTCCAGAAGGAGGAGCACGTTTTACAGGAGGGGGATAATGAGTTCCGTTTTGGAGTCTGCAGTAGTCAACGTCCTTAGTGAAAGCATCTTCAGAAGGAAGATGTTAAAAGCCACATTTTAGGGGCACCTGGGTGGCTCAGTCAGTTAAGCGTCTGCCTTTCGCTCAGGTCATGATACCAGTGTCCTGGGATCAAGCCCCATGTCAGGCTTCCTGCTTGGTGGGGAGTCTGCTTGTCCCTCTCCATCTCCCTCTGCCCCCCCCACCTTGCACTCTTTCTCTCTCTCTCTCTCTGTCTCTCAAATAAATAAATAAAATCTTAAGGAAAAAAAAAAGAGCCACATTCTAGGGGTGCCTGGCTAGCTCAGTCTGAAGAGCATGTGACTCTTGATCTCAGGGTCGTGAGTTCAAGCACCACTTTGGGTGTAGAGATCACTTAAAAATAAACTTTTGAAAAACGGCCCAATTCTAGGGAATGGAGTATGAATGGGAGGTGAGGAAGAGGAGGCAGTATGTGCAGCCTGCTCTTTATATTTTTTTAAGATTTTATTTATTTATTTGCCAGAGGGAGAGGGAGAGAGAGAGCATGCACAAGCAGGGGGAGCAGGAGGCAGGGGGAGAAGCAGACCCCCTGCTGAGCAGGGAGCCCGATGAGGGACTCGATCCCAGGACCCTGGAATCGTGACCTGAGCCGAAGGCAGACGCTGAACCGACTGAGCCCCCAGGCGCCCCACAGCCTGCTCTTTAAATGTGCTTCTGTACTCTAGCCTAGTAGCCTGTAAAGTCTCTTAGATACCATAAATTCAGCCTATTCAAAAATGAACTCCTCTGGGTATGTGGGAAGATATGAAAAAGAAAATGTAACAGTAAGTGAGTTGCAGAACCTAGGTGGTAAGTATATGGATGTTCACTATACAATCTGTCAACTTTTCTGCAGTTTTGAAAATTTTCATAAAATCTTGGGAAAAGTAACCGATCATCTGTACCCTCCGACTGCTCCTGCCCCAGCGGGCCCCGTCTCAATAAGCAGAACCGCCTTCTAGTCAGTTGTTCAGGCAAGAGATCTGGGAATATCACTCTTCAGTGAATCGTTCTCCTTCTTCCTTCTATTCCAGTCAGTCACCACGTCTAAGTGTCTCTTAAATCCATCAACAGTGGACTTGTACCTTACACCAAGGTTAGGTCCTAAAGTCAGTACATAAGGCAAAAGTTACATAGTCAATATAACCTTTGGAAATCCCTTAAATCACTCAGAAAATACATTGGCCATTGTCTTGTGTGCATAACTCTGTACCCAAAATGTAGGTACAAGCTTATATGGTAAGGTACAGTATGTCATAGGATATACAGTAGAACAAAATATTTTTAACTTAAAGAAAGGAAGATAGTGCTGCCTAGAGTTGAACAGAGTTGTGAAGTGAGTACAAGGCACAAGGACACAGTATTCCTCACCTCTCCAGTGTCTCCACCCTAGTCCCATCTCCCACCAACCTTCATGATTCTTGAAATGGCTTCCTAACTGGTCTCCTGGTTTGTCCAGTCCATTCTCCACAGTCCAGGCAGCATGACCTGCTGACTGGTGTGATCAGGCCACTTCCTTGCTTTAAAATACCTCAGTGATAGGGCGCCTGGGTGGCTCGGTCGGTTAAGTGTCCGACTCTTGATATTGGCTCAGGTCATGAACTCAGGGCCTTGGTATCAAGATCTGCACGGGGCTCCGCACTGGGTGTGGAGACTGCTTCAGATTCTCTCCCTCTCCCTCTGCCCCTTCCCCTGTCTCTCTCTCTCTCTCTCTCTGTTTCTCACTCTAAAAAATATACATATACATATTTCTATCTATCTCGGCGATATCCCACTGTTCCCTTATGACCGTGTCTGACACACCCCCACTTGGCTGCCCAACCTTCCGCTGTCTGGCCTCTGCAGTCCTCAGACTTCATCACACATACGTCTTCCCTCTTGTGCTCTAGGCCCCCTCAGAACTCAGCTGGTTCCCGTTCAGTTCCTCAGGTTCACCACATTCTTTTGTACGTGGGGGGCTTTCACATGCTGCCCTCTGAAAGAACTCTCTTCCCCTCTCTGTGAGACGGGTAAGCTCTGTGCCCCTGTGGTAGAGGCCTCCTGCCACTCAACAGGCCATCCTCTTCCAACCCAAGGCTTCATTCTTGCTGAATTTTAAATAAAAAAAAAAAGCATTGTGTAAAATAACACACATTTAAGAATTGTACTGAACGTAAATATAGTTCAGTGGATGATTATAAAGTGAAACTCCTTGCAGCAACCACCCGAAAGCCCCCCGGAATGCTGCTTTGTGTTCAGACTCCTCACCCCTGCGAAGGGACGACTCTCCTCCCGTCATATTTATTATAATCATTTACCTGCTTTTTCTTTCTCTTTTTACCACCTAAGTATGAATCCTAAAACAATCATTTAGGGGTTTTGGTGGTTGTTTTTTGGTGGGTTTTTTTTTTTTTTTTAGATTTTATTTATTTATTTGACAGAAACAGCACAAGCAGGTGGAGCAGCCGGCAGAGAGGGGGGAGAGAAAGCAGACTCCCTACTGAGCAGGGAGCCCCGCACAGGACTCGATCCCAGGACCCTGGGATCATGACCTGAGCCAAAGGTAGATGCTTAACTGACTGAGTCACCCAGGCGTCCTTTTGGTGGTGGTGGTGGTGGTTGTTTTTAAACAACCATTTAGGGTTTAAAAAAGATTTTTTAGTATAGCTGGCACACAATGTGACATTAGTTTTAGGTGTACAGCATGGTGATTTAACAAGTTCATACACTGCTATGCTCACCACAAATGTAGCAACCATTTAGGTTTTTTTTATAAAAGCTTTATGGCCCACCTCCTCCCAGCCCCTGGTAACCTCACATCCACTTTCTGTCTCTGTGATTTTAGGAACCTCTCGTAAGAACTGCAGTAATTGGAAGTACTTCTGTGTCTTGCTTATTTCTTTTAGCATAGTTTGCAAGGTTCACCCATGTTTCAGAGCTTCATTCCTTTTTATGGCTGAATAATATTCTGTTGTGTGGATAGACCACATTTTGTTTATCCCTTCATCTGTTGATAGATGTCCAGGATGTTTCCACCTTTTCACTATTGTGAAGAATGCACAGTCACTTAATTTTACCCATTTTTGAACTTTATAAGAATGGAAGTAGAACATTTTTTTTGTGTGTCTGGCTTTTTAAGCATGCATTTCATGTCATTCCCTATACCATAGTTTATTCATTTTTCATATAGGATTCCATTTTAGAAATATACCACAATTTATCTGTTCTACTGTCAATGGATATTTGGCTTGTTTCCAACTTTAGGCTATTTCAAATATGCTAAAATTTAAAAAATTACATGTATTTCTGTTGGGCATAAAGGGCAGCTAGGAGTTGAATGGCTGGGTCAGAGTCTCTTCAGCCTAACTAGAGAGTGCCAAAGTGGTTGTACTAATTTTTACTCCTATCCACAGGGTTTGAGAGTTCTTGTTGCACAGTCTTACCAACTCTTAAGATTTTCTGTTTAGCTATTCTGGTGAGTTTGTTTGTATTGGGTTTAATTTGCATTTCTGTGTGTATAAATGAGGTTGAACACTTTTTATATGATGATTTGGATATCTTCTGTGATACGTCTACTCAAGTATCTTGCATATTTTTCTGTTAGACTTTTCCGTATTGATTTGTAGTTCTTCCAGATATGAACTCTTCAGCAGGTAATATATTAGAAATATTGTGCCTGCTCTCTCTCAACAGTGTCTTTGATGAAAAGATGTTTTTAAATTGAATATAATGGTCATTATGTCTAGTGCTTTTTCCATTTTCTCTCTCTTTTTTTTTAAGTAGGCTCCACGCCCAGCAAGGAGCCCAGCGCAGGACTTGAGCTCACTGCTCTGAGGTCAAGATCTGAGCTGAGACCGAGGGTCAGATGCTTAACCGACTGAGCCACTCAGGCGCCCCCCCATTGGTTTTAAAAAATCTTCTGTCACTTTCATCCTATCTCATTTAAGACTTGTATTCACCTGGAGTGGATTTTTATTTATACGGGAAGGTAGGGATCTTCCATCTGGAGATTCCGTTTTCCCATCACCATTTGTGGAGAAGCTGTGACTTCCCCACTGCTCCACAGAGTCACATTTGTCATAAATCAAGTGTCCATATTTGCAGAGGCTAATTCTGGACCCTCTGTTCTATTATTTGTTCATCCTTGCACAATACTACACAGTCTGTAGCTTTACTCTTTTTATTTTTACCAGCGTGGAGCCTAACATGGTACTTGAACTTACAACCCTGACATCAAGACCTGAGTTGAGATCAAGAGTCAAATGCTTAACCAACTGAGCCACCCAGGTGTCCCCACAGTCTGTAGCTTTTCTTTCCTTTTTTTTTTTTCCCAAAGATTTTTTATTTATTTGACAGAGAGACACAGGGAGAGAGGGAACACAAGCAAGGGGAGTGTGAGAGGGAGAAGCAGGCCTCCTGCTGATCAGGGAGCCCAGTGCGGGGCTCGACGCTAGGACCCTGGGATCACGACCCGAGCCGAAGTCAGACACTTAACCAACTGAGCCACCCAGGCGCTCACAGTCTGCAGCTTTATAACAAATTTTGTTATCTATAAGGCAATTCCTCCCACTTAGTTCTTTTTCAAGAGTGTCTTGGCTATTGTTTAATGATCAGTATCAAACATTAGGAATAGTCTGTACAAATTATTTTTTTTTTAAAGATTTTTTTGTTTATTTGACAGAGATAGAGACAGCCAGCGAGAGAGGGAACACAAGCAGGGGGAGTGGGAGAGGAAGAAGCAGGCTCATAGCAGAGGAGCCTGATGTGGGGCTCGATCCCATAACGCCGGGATCACGCCCTGAGCCGAAGGCAGACGCTTAACCGCTGTGCCACCCAGGCGCCCCTGTACAAATTATTTTATGTAAGTATTAAAAATAGAAAGCCCATATTGTTGTAAGCCTTTTCTGAATAGTTATTCCAGTGACTTTCCAGTTGAGTAGCTGGCCGTGCTGTCCAGTACAGTAGCCACCAGTCACTGTGGGTACTGAGTACTTGAAATGTGGCTGGTCTCAATTGCAATGTCCTAAAAGTAAAGAACACCAGATTTCAAAGACTCAGCATGAAAAAAATGCAAGGTATCTCGGATATCTTGTTAATAATTTTTGTATTGATTACATGTTGACATGATATTTTGGGTTTATTGTGTTAAATGAAGTAGATTATTAAAATTATTTTCACTTGTCTCATTTGACTTTTTTTTAAATTCCAGTATAGTTAACATAAGGGTTATAGTAGTTTCAGGTGTACAATGTAGTGATTCATAATTCTAGACATTATTCAGTGCTCATCATGATAAGTATACCATTTGATCCATTCCCACCCACCTTCCCTCTGGTAGCCATCAGTTTGTCCTCTGTAGTTAAGAGTCTGTTTTTTGGGGGGTGCCTGGGTGGCTCAGTCAGTTAAGTGTCTGGCTCTTGATTTTGGCTCAGGTCATGATCTCAGGGTTATGAGATAGAGCTCTGTGTCGGGCTCTGTGCTGAGCATGGAGCCTGCGTAAGATTCTCTCTCTCCTTCTGCACCCCCCCAAAATAATAAAAAACATTTTTAGAAAGAGTCTGTTTTTTGGTTTGTCTCTTTTTTCTTTGTTCATTTTTGTTTCGTAAATTCCACATGTGAGTGAAATTGCATGGTATTTGTCTTTGACTGATTTATTTCACTTAGATTTATACTCTGTAGACCCATCCATGTTTTTGCAGATGGTAAGATTTCATTCTTTTTTATGGCTGAGTAATATTCCTCTGTGTGTGTGTGTGTGTGTGTGTGTGTGTGTGCGTGTGCTCACGCACGCAGGCACACATACATCTTTATTCATTCATCTGTTTTTTTTTTTTTTACAGAATATTCTTTTTTTTTTAGGATTTTATTTATTTGTGAGAGAGAGAGAGTGCCCGCAAGCACAAGCAGGGGCAGGGGCAGAGGGAGAGAGAAAGGGAGAAGCAGACTCTCTACTGAGCAGGGAGCCCAATGCAGGGCTCAATCCAGGCCCCTGGGATCATGACCTGAGCTGAAGGCAGACGCTTAACTGACTGAGCCACCCAGGTGCCCCTCATTCATCTCTTTTTTTTTTTTTTTAAAGATTTTATTTATTTATTCAACAGAGATAGAGACAGCCAGCGAGAGAGGGAACACAAGCAGGGGGAGTGGGAGAGGAAGAAGCAGGCTCATAGCAGAAGAGCCTGATGTGGGGCTCGATCCCACAACGCCGGGATCACGCCCTGAGCCGAAGGCAGATGCTTAACCGCTGTGCCACCCAGGCGCCCCCCTCATTCATCTCTTGATGGACACTTAGGCTACTTCCATAATTTGGTTATTATAAATAATGCTGCAATAAACATAGGAGTGCATATATCTTTTTGAATTAGTGTTTTTGTATTCTTTGGGTTTGTTTGACTTTTAAAATTTTTTTTCCATTTTTAAGATTTTAATTCAATTAATTAACATGTAATGTGAACTGTAGAGGTCAGTGATTCATCAGTCTTATATAACATCCAGTGCTCATTACATCACGTTCCCTCCATAAAGTCCATCACCCAGTTACTCCATCCCCCCATCCCTCACCCCCAGCAACCTTCAGTTTGTTTCCTGTGATTAAGAGTCTCTTATGGTTTGTCTCCCTCTCTGATTTCATCTTGTTTTATTTTTCCTTCCCTTCCCCTATGATCCTCTGTTTTGTTTCTTGAATAGCACATATGAGTGAGATCAAATAATTGTCTTTCTCTGATTGACTTATTTCACTTAGCGTAATACCCTCTAGTTCCATCCATGTCATCACAAATGGCAAGATTTCATTTTTTTAAAGAGATTTTATTTATTTATTTGACAGAGAGACAGCAAGAGAGGGAACACAAGCAGGGGGAGTGGGAGAGAGAACCAAGCTTCCCGCTGAGCAGGGAGCCTGCTGCAGGGCTCGATCCCAGGACCCTGGGATCATGACCTGAGCCGAAGGGAGCTACTTAACTGACTGAGCCACCCAGGCGCCCCAAGATTTCATTTTTTGGATGGCTGAGTAGTATTCCATGTTTGACTTTTTAAAATGTGACTACTAAAATATTTGGAATTGTAAATGTGGCTGGTATTTGTGACTCACATTGCACTATATTTGTATTGGAGAGTGTGGTGGGCTGATGAATGGCCCCCAAAGATATCCAGGTCCTAATTTCTGGAACCTGTGAGTGTTACCTTTACATGGCAAAAGGGACTTTGCAGATGTGATTAAGGGTATGGACTTTGAGATGGGAAGATTACTTTGGATTATCTGAACAGACCCTAAATGTAAATCACAAAGGTCTTCATAAGAAGAAGGCAGGATGGAGCATGCAGGTGGCTCAGTCAGTTAAGCGTCTGCCTTCGGCTCAGGTCATGATCCCAGGGTCCTGGGATCGAGTCCCATATCCGGCTCCCTGCTCCGCTCCCTCTCACTCTGCCTGCCACTCCCCCTGCTTGTGCTCTCTCACTTTCTATCAAATAAATAAATAAAATCTTCAAAAAAACAATTTAAAAAGGAGGCACGATGAGATATGACATCAAGAGAGGAAAAGGCATTTGACTATCGAAGCTGAGATCGGAGTGATGTGAGCAGCTACCAGAAACTGGAAGAAAGAAGCTAAAGATTCTTCCCTGGAGCCCCCAGAAGGAACCAGCCCTGCTGGTTGCCCTTAGAATTTGTCTCTTAAACAGAACTATACTCTGGTCTTGGATCTCCCTCTCGGAACAATGTGCTATTCTTTATGACTTTAACAGTGGTAGTTTAGTTTTTCCTAATACCTTTGATAATGTGCTATGAAAGCCTGGAAATTTTTATTGAGTAGATGGTGTGTATAATATTAAAATGTAAATAAAAATTTAGAGGGGCACCTGGGTGGCGCAGTCGGTTAAGCATCCGACTCTTGGTTTTAGCTCAGGTTGTGATCTCTGGGTTGTGAGATCAAGCCCCACATCAGGCTCCATGCTCAGTGTGGAATCAGCTTAAGACTCTCTCTCCCTCTCCCTTTACCCCTCCCCACTGTGCTCTCTCTCTAAAATAAATTTTAAAATATTTTTTTAGGGGTGACTGGGTGGCTCAGTTGGTTAAACATCTGCCTTTGGCTTGGGGTCCTGGGATCGAGCCCCACATCTGCCTCTCCACTGGGTAGGGAGCCCGCTTCTCCTCCCTCTGCCTCTCTACCCCCACTCGTGCTTGCTGTCTCTCTCTCTCAAATCAATAAATAAAATCTTAAAAAAATATTAAAAAAAAATATTTGGACTAACACTATCTGTATTCATTTAGTATGGCTCCTGTAACAAATTACTCTAAATTTAGTGGCTAAAAGGGGCGCCTGGTGGCGCAGTTGGTTAAACATCCAACTCTTGATTTTGGCTCAGGTCATGATCTCAGGGTCATGGGATTGAGCCCCACATTGTGCTGCACGCTGGGCATGGAGCCTGCTTAGGATTCTCTCTCTGCCTCTCTCTCTGCCCCTCCCCCTGTGCTGCTCTCTCTCTGTCTCTCTCTCAAAAAAAAAAAAAAAAAAAAAAAAAAGAAGAGAGAGAGAGAGACAATTCTACTGAAAAACAACATGGGTGTTTATCCAGAAGAGACTATCAGAACTCTTACACCTCAATAAAAAGAAAAGAAACAATCCAATCAAAAAATGGGCAAAAGGTTTGAGTAGACATTTCACCTACAAAGATATAAAAGCATACGGTGAGATGCTCAGTATCGTTAATGATAGGGACACACAAATCCAAACCACGTGCAAACCTTGTCGCACCCACTGAAATGGCTATAATAGAAAAAATCAGACATTAACAGCATTTGTTGGCAAGGTGTGAAGAATTGGGAAGTCTCAGACATTGCTGGCAGGAATAAAAAATGATAGTCACTTTGGAAAACTTGACAGTTTCTGAAAAAGTTAAACATACTTTAACCATATGACCCAGCAATTCTACTTTTTGGCATCTACCCAAGAGAAATGAAAACATAGCCACATAAGGCCTTGCACATAAATGTTCTTTTTTTTTTTAAAGATTTTATTTATTTATTTATTTGAGAGAAAGAGTGCACAAGCAGAGTGAGCGGCAGGCAGAGAGAGGGAGAAGCAGGCTCCCCACCGAGCAGGGAGCCCAACGGGGGACTCGATCCCAGACCCTGGGATCATGACCTGAGCCGAAGGTAGACACTTAACTGACTGAGCCACCCTTGCGCCCCTCACATAAATGTTCTTAGCAACCTTATTCATAGTAACCAAAATGGAAACCAAATTGGAAACATCCTAAGTGTCCATCAACTGGAGAACAGATAGACAAAATGTGGTCTGTCCCTACAATGAACTACAATTAAAAGGAACAAAATACAGATACATGCTACCGTATGGATGAACGTCAAAACCATTCTGCTCGGTGAGAGACGTCATGTTGTGTGACTCTGTGTGTATAAAATACCCAGAAAAGCAAAAGTCTCCCTTAATTCAGGATGCTCCTAATTTATGGTCGAACAGATCAAATCAACAGCCTCATAATAAACCAAGTTCACATTTATCTAGATGTGTAAAAATTCATGAGGTGAGGTACAGTTTTCTCCTCTTGAAAATTTTGTTTTTAGCTACTAAAAAAACCCTAAAATTTCATTTCTAGGGCTACTAAAACATGCATTTACCAAGTAGTTTATAAACTATTTTGAAGGGAGGTACAAGGACCACTAAAAACTGTGGTGTAAAGTGTCCCAGATTTGGCTTCCTGTCTCCTCTGTACCTCTTCATTTTCAGTGTCTCCGTTCTCCGGTGGGTCTTCCTTCCCGTCTTCCTTCCCTTTGATGTATTCACGTACCATTCTTGGGTTTGTTTGGTTTGGTTTTGTCTTTTTTTTTTTTTTTTTTAATGTAACTATCTCTTTTGCTCTTACTTCTTTTTTATGTTAAGACTTTTTCTTGGGTACCTGGGTGGCTCAGTTGGTTAAGCAGTTAAGCGTCTGCTTTCGGCTCTGTCATGATCCCGGGGTCCTGGGATCGAGCCCTGCATAGGGCTCCCTGCTCAGTGGGGAGCCTGCTTCTCCCTCTCCCTCTGCGTGCCACTCCCCTTGTTTGTGCTCTCTCTGTCAAATAAATAAATAAAATCTTTTTTTAAAAAGCCTATTTTTTTTTAATCTGAAGATTTATCCTTTTCTGTCTTTTTTGACTTAGCTTCAACTTTTTCAGAGCAACGTTGCCGATCCCTGAGGACCTCTGTCTCCCCCTCAGGGGAACGTCTCTCCGTGGAATTGGCTTGTGAAGAACTGCAGGATGAGGGCTGACGCTCAGGCGTCCTGGGGTTGGCTGTGAGAGGGAAAGATGTGTCTTAGCTACAGGGTCCTTGGGATTTTCTATGCACACAGCCCTTCTCTGTAAATATCAATAGTTTTGTTTCTTCATTCTAATCTTTTTGCCTTTTTTTTTTTTTTTTAAGTAGGCTCCATGCCCAGTGTGGGGCTTGAACTCATGACCCTGAGATCAAGAGTCACATGCTGTACTGACTGAGCCAGCCAGGTACCCCAATCATTTTGCCTTTTATTTCTTTTTCTTTTTTACTACCCTGGATAGACCTCCAAGTAATGTTGATGGGAAGTGGTGAGAGAGGGCATGCTGACCTTGTCTTGTTCCTGATTGTGGTGGCCAGTCTCCAAGATGGCCCTCAAGGTCAGTACCTCCCACTGGTCTTCACACCCTAGTGTAGTCCCCTCTCGTACTGTTTTTGTGACCAATTGAGTATGGTAGCAGTAAGGGTATGTCACTTCCGAGACTAGGACATAAAAGACATGGGGGCATTTGCCTCTCTGTCTCAGAAACTAGTTCTAGGAGAGGTCCATGTGGAGAGAAACTGAGGACTGCAGCCAACAAGTAAAGAACTGTGGCCTCCTGCTAACAGTCATGTGAGTGGCCTTGAAGGGATCCTCTGTCCCCCTCAAGTCTTCAGATGACTAGAGCCCAGCTCACTTCTCGACTGTAACTTCATGAGAGACCCAGAGCCAGAGCCGCTCAGGCCACTTTCAAATTCCTAATGCACAGAATCCGTGAGATAATATATATTTATTGTTTTAATCCACTAAGTGTTGAGATAATTTGCTACATAGCAATAAATCACTGATCTCAAAGGAAAAGCTCTCAACATTTCACCATTAACGTGACGTCTGCTACTGGTGCTTTGTAGTACCCTTTGTCATATTAAGAAAGTCCCCTTTTGGGGCGCCTGGGTGGCGCAGTCGTTAAGCGTCTGCCTTCAGCTCAGGGCGTAATCCCGGCGTTATGGGATCGAGCCCCACATCAGGCTCCTCTGCTATGAGCCTGCTTCTTCCTCTCCCACTCCCCCCTGCTTGTGTTCCCTCTCTCGCTGGCTGTCTCTGTCACATATATAAACAAAATCTTTAAAAAAAAAGTCCCCTTTTAGTACTAATTCACTAAGAGTTTTGTTTTATTTTTATTTTTTTAAGTCAACTCTAACCCCATAGCACTTGAACTCACGACCCTAAGATAAAGAGTCACGTGCTCTACCAACTGAGCCAGCCCAGCGCCCTCGCTAAGAGTTTTGTATCATAAATATATTTCAGGGTTTTTTTATTAAATATTTTTCCTGCAGCTATGGAGATGACCTATGATTTTTCTTGTTTGGCTTGTTAATGTGGTGAATTCATTAATCGATATTTTAAAAAGTTAAGCTTAGCTTGCATTACTAAATCATAATAAACACAACTTGAACATGATGTATCATTCTTTTTTACATATTGCTGAATTTAATAGAATTTTTTGTGTCATTGTTTATGAATGAGATTTACCTATAATTTTTCTTCCTCATAGCATATCAGGTTTTGGTATCAAGATTACATATTTTTTGGTTTTTATGAGGTGGTCAGTCAGGTGTAGCCACAGAAGAGACAGAAAAGAGCAGAGGGGAGAAATTCCCAAAAAGCACACAGGTCCTAGAATCAGGAGACAAAAACCCATTTTTGCTGATTGAAAAAAAAAAATTACAGAGACACATTGGAAAGACACCACGGCGGTCAGGAGACAGAGATAGTGGGATGTGGGAGGATTTGGGCCGTTATTGGGGTTTCTGGGGAAAAGACGAGGCAGGGAAGGGTTTAGGACTGGCTAGTTTGAGTAATTCTGGCCAGCTTTGGGCTACAGGGTTGGTCCCTAGTTGCCTGGCTCCTGGCCCTGGGATGATGAAGGCAGAGTAGTATTGCCTCCTGGGATGCAGGGCCGGACAGAGGAGGGACGGCCCAGGATGACGCTCCCAGCCAGGCCCTCTGCCATCTCTTCAGAATTGTCTCTCCCAAGCCAGGAGAGGTTTTTCTAGAATGTCAAAACATTAATATATAGAAAGTTTCAGGTTATTTACATCTAGTTGTATCCGTAGGACAAGGTGAGCTTAGGGTCCTCCTATTCTTCCATGTTCCCTTTCTTTGAAAATTTTAAAAATACATATATTTACAGTACATTGTGCTAAGCTCAAAATGAGTTGGCAAAAGTAATTACTTCTTTTCTCTGAAAGAGTTTGTACAATATTGACTTAATATCTTCAGTAAATATTTGACAGAAATTGCTGATGAAGCCATGTGGGCCTGGAAACTGCTTTGTAGGAAAATATTTTTTCCACCTTTCTTTCTTTCTTTCTTTCTTTCTTTCTTTCTTTCTTTCTTTCTTTCTTTCTTTTCTTTCTTTCTTTCTTTCTTCCTTTCTTCCTTCCTTTCAAGATTTACTTATTTATTATTTTGAGAGAGAGAGAGAGTGAGCAAGAGAAGAAAGCACCAGTGCAGGGGAGGAGCAGAGGGAGAAGCAGGCTCCCTGCTGAGAAGGGAACCCAATATGGGCCTTGATCCCAGGACCCTGGGATCATGACCTGAGCCAAAGGCAGATGCTTAACTGAGTGAGCCACCCAGGCGCCCCTGTAGGAAAAATTTAAACTAGGGTTTCAGTTCTTTTGAGTTATTGGTCTATTCAGAATTCCTGTTTCTTCTTGGGTATTTTATAAACTTTTTCCCCCTTCGGAATTTATCCATTGCATAAAAATTTTCCAATGCTTTAGCTTAAAGTTCATAATATTCTCTTGGTTTCTTCTGAAGATCTGCAGGGACTGTAGTAATGCCCTGTGTTTCATTACTGACAGGCTTCATTCCAGCCTTCTCTCTCTCTCTCTTTTTTCTATTTCATTTTACCAAAGGTTTATCAGTTTTATTAGTCTTCTCAAAGTACCAACTTGTTTTATTTTTATTCTGTTGTGTGTATGTATGCTTCCAATTATTTTTATTATTTCCTTATTTCCAATTTCAAGTTTAATTTGCTATTCTTTTTCTACTTTTTGATGCATGTTTATTTCATTAATTTTTGTATTTTCTTCTTTTCTGATTTAACTATGTAAGGCTGTAAATTTCCATCAAGAGAATAGCTTGTATCCCACAACTTTTGCTATGTAGTGTTTTAAAATTATTTATTTAAGACTTTGTAATTTCATTATAATTTCTTCTTTGATTCATGAATTATTTAAAACCTTTTTTGATTCCTGAATTATTTAAAAATGTATTGTTTTATTTCCAAACATGTGGGGTTTTCTAGCTGTCCTTTTGTTTTTTATTTCTAGCATAATTGCATTGTGGCTAAAGAATAGCTCTGAATGATTTTAATCGTTTGGATTTGTTGAAACTAGTTTATGGCTTAGTATATGGTCAATTATCATAAATAATAAACTCTACCCCCAACATGGGGCTGGAACTCATGACCCTGAGATCAAGGGTTGCCTGCCTTACTGAGCCAGCCAGATGCCCTTTCTTTTCAGTTTCTTGATGGAATCCTTTGAAGCACAAAGGCTTTAAATTTTCATATAGTCTGATTAATCTATTTTTTCTTTAGTTGTTTGTGCTTTTGGTGTCCTATCTAGAAAACCATTGCCTAACCTAAGTTCACAAAGATTTACTTCTATGTTTGTTTTCTTCTAAGATTTTTTTCTTCTAAGATATTTTTAGCTCTTACACTTAGGTCTTTGTTCCATTTTGAGTTAATATTTGTGTATTACATGAGGTAGGTGTCCACTTTTATTTATTTGTATGTGGATATACAATTGTCCCAGAACTGTTTGTTGAAAAGACTATTTTTTCCCTGTTGAATTTTTGGCACCCATGTTGAAAATCAGTTGACCATAAACGTGAAGATTTATTCTGGACTCCGAATTCTCCGTTGACCTGTGTGTCTGCCCTTACGCCAACACCACGCCATCTCGATTACTGTAGCTCTGCAGTAAGTTTGGAAATAGGGAAATGTGGGTCCTTTGAGTGTTGTGGCTTTTAAAGGTAATTTGTCTGTTTTACTCTGACTGTTTTACTATGTTCTCCTTGTCTTTGGTTTTCTGCAATTTCACTAATATATAAGGCAGTGAGTTTATGATTTAATGTGTTTCCTCAATTCTGGAAATTTTTGAGCCATTTTTTTCTTCAAATATTGCCTATGTCCATTCTTTCCTTTCCTTATGACCTCTTCCTAGACCTTTTCATTGCGACATCCGTGTTTCTTACCCATTCCTCTGCATTTTCTTTTTTACTCCATTATGCATCATTCTGGGTATTTTCTTCTGATCTATATATTCCAGTTCATTAATTTTCCTTTCTACTATCTCTGGCTCTCAGTTCTTAATTTTGGTTATTGTGTTTTAAGTTTCAGAATTTACATTTTTTTCCTGTTTAACATTTACAGTATCGTTTTAAAAATTTCTATTTCCCATCCAAATTTTCCATTCTTGGCTTTTATTCCTTGAACATAACAAGCATAAGTGTTTTGTAATCTATGCTGGTCATCTCAGTATCTGGAGACCCTGTGAGTCTATTGCTGTTCCCTGTTGTACCTACTGTTCTTATTCGTGCTGTCTGATATCCTTGCGTTATCTTTGTGTACTGAACATTGTTTTAGAAAATTATTTATAGAAATACCCTGGCGTTCAAGATAATATTGTCTTCCTCTAAAGAGAACTTACTCTTTTGCCAGCTCCTGAGGGCACTAGCAGTTGGAACCACATGACTTTGAAATTTCCACCCTAGCCCCTGGAGGCTTCCAGAATTGCAGCTCAGCCTTTTCCAGAACAAAGCCCCAAAGCATAAGCAGCCTTCAGAGGAGGCTTCACGTCTCCACTTTCCCATCCTCTTCAGTATCTCAGCATCTCAATTCTCAATTCAGCAATTCCTCAAATCTTGTTACTTCTCTGATTCTTTTAAGATGACTTTTAAAAGTTTGTTTTTATTGGTATGAATGTTTATTACTTATTATCTGGGCGTCCATATCCAGAATTGGTAGACCCTTTGATTCTTGTTTGAGGGATCCAGTAGGCAGCAAGATCTTCAGGAAAGTTAGAGTAGGGTCACTGTTCTGTGGGATCAATCCTGACTGGTCTAAGTCAATCATGGTAACCCCTTCTGTCTATGCCTGAGGTGGGCATATGACCCACTTTTGGGAGAAAAGACACAAGAGGAAAACTCCTGGGGATCTGTGGATGAATTTTTGTGCCCATTTGAAAGAGAGCTGCTTGGGAACCAGAGCCCTTTCTCTTCTTTGTGCTTTGAGATGATGTTATGTAAGGAAGTCACACTTGAATCCATGGCAACCCTCTTAGACTGAGGGAAAAACCAAGAAAATTGTAGGGATATCAACTCATGGCCCTTGATATTGTTGAGTCTCCTAAAAGCCCTGAAACTCTCTGCTTCCAGGCTTCTTTTTTTTTTTTTTTAAGATTTTATTTATTTATCTGACAGAGAGAAGGAGCACAAACAGGGGGAGAGGCAGGCAGAGGGAGAAGCAGGCTCCCCAGTGAGCCAGGAGCCCGATGCAGGGGTCAGTCCCAGGACCCTGGGATCATGACCTCAGCCGAAGGCAGACGCCTAACTGACTGAGCCACCCAGGTGTCCCGGTTTCCAGGCTTCTTAAGGAAATAATAAACATCCTTGTGGTTTCACTGTTGGTTAGATTTTCTGTTGTGTGCAGCCCAAAGCATGCCAAACTGACATATCATCCTTCAGGACTCAGCTTGAAATGCCACTTCCTCAGGGAGGCCTTCCTGAGACCTCCACATCAACACGCTTGATAATCTCTCTACTTTCCTTTTAGCGTCCCTCATCATATTTGTGATTATTTGTGGAATGATAGTCTTTCTCTCTGGTCTGTAAAGTCCACGGGAACAGAGACCACGGTAGGGTCCTAGAGCCCAGCCCAGCGCCAGGCATGATAGCCTCTAAATCAATAATTATCCAAATAAACAAAATAAAAGGTCAAGAGCCCAAGTAGAGGGAGAAACTGGATAAAAGTTCTGGCGGGTGTGAATTAAAATTTTTGCAGTTGTACTTCTAACACATGAAAATTTTTAAAGCTCAAAGAATCATTGCAGACGGGTTGGAGTGGCCATCATGAGCACGGGTGTGACTGTTTATCTGGTACAAGGAAGAGCTGCCAAGTTGTGTTAAAGACCCGCTGGGATTAGACCCCATAAATGTGCATTGGCATAAATCGGCAGAATTATGAGAGTTCCTCCTGCAGTGTTCAGCTGGTTAGATGTGTGAGACATGTTGGGTAATTAAGTTGATCCAAAGATGGGACCTCTAAGGACAGGCTGCTTTCTTTCTTTTTTTTATTTTTTATTTTTTAAAGATTTTATTTATTTCAGGTCACCCGGGTGGCTCAGTTGTTAGGAGTCCGCCTTCGGCAGGTCACAATCCGGGGTTCTGGGATCAAGTCCCGCATTGGTCTCCCTGCTCGGCAGAAAGCCTACTTCTCCCTCTCCTACTCACCCTGCTTGTGCTCTCTCTCTCTCTCACTGCGTCTCTCTCTGTCAAATAAATGAATTAAAAGATCTTTTAAAAAAAGACTTTATTTATTTATATGAGAGACAGAGACAGCACAACCGGGGGGCGGAGGAGCAGAGGGGGAGGGAGAAGCAGACTTCCCCCCCCAGCCGGGAGCCTGACAGGGGACTCGATCTTAGGACCCCAGGATCGAGACCTGAGCCCAGGACCCCAGGATCGAGACCTGAGCCGAAGGCAGATGCTTAACGGACTGAGCCACCCAGGCATCCCGGACAAGCTGCTTTCTGTTCTGTTCTCTAGTGAAGTAAATAAAAGTAGCTACGGAATTGTATTTCCACTCTCAATAAAGGAAGTCTTTTAGAATTCAAAGTCTTTTGACTTTTTGTTGACCTTTTGTTCCAGACTAGAGAATATCCCCTGCCTGAAACATTCACCCCTGAAGTCTTCCCCCATCGCCCACTTGCCGTGGAAAGGCCCGTGGGGGTACCTGAATTTCCTGCGGGGAGTCGCTGTGTGTGCAGGGGCATGTTTTTCTGGGGAGAGTGTCCAGAAGGGCGAGGAGTCCCGGCCGGGGCCGGCTCGATGGAGGGAGCCGTGGCCCTGCTTGTTGACGGTGGTCGGTGGTTGGTGTGCAGACTCCAGGGACAGAGGCTGTGCCCCGTAGCTCCTCAGTTTTCTCCTCCCTAAAATGGAAATGATAATCACAGTTCTTCCCCTCAGCCGGCTGATACTAAGCTTAAAGGAGTTAATACCTGCAAATGCTTAGAGCCATGCCTCGCACTTAGAGCCGATTTTTATTACAGCTAATTGTTAGTGATGCATTGGGACGCACATCACGAACGAAGACCTTGAATCAGGAAGCAGCAACGAGGGTGCAGGTCGTCGATCTTGCGCTAAGCACACAGACTAGCATTCTCTCCCCTCCGGCGCTTAGGGCAAGATCCTTAACTGGCCTGTGCCTCAAGGATCTCACCTGCAACATGGAGATGGTAATGGTGACTACCTCACAGGACTGTGGTGGGGGTCCTAGGCAGACTCAAAGCAGTGACTCCAACGCAGTGAAAGTATTGTTTGCTTTTAATTTTTTAAGTAGGCTCCAACGTGGGGCTTGAACTCACAGCCCTGAGATTAAGGGGCACATGCTCTATGACGGAGCCAGCCAGGCGCCCCTCTGGTATGATTATTATTATTGCTGCCTAAGTCGGCTCCGTCTCCTCGTTCTGATGCGAGAGGGCCTTTCCAGGCGATTCCCACAGCCTTCCCTCAGCCGCAGCCTTCACAGCTCACACAGCACCTTCACGCGCCACGCAGGGAGTAAGGGGCTAACTTAGGCCCCTCCACCTGCCCCCGCCTCAGGGCTCCCCCATCTCTCCCCAGTTCCCATCCATAGCAGCCCTGCTCCTGAAACCCCTCACGGACCACAAAGCCTTCCAGCTGAGAATCCCCTTGTGGAGCCAGTCCTGTGAGGGTGTACGGCCCGCCCGACGGCCAGTCCTGCTCCCCGGCCTGCGCCTCTCACCAGGATTCTTCGCCGGCAAAGGCCTTGGCCGGAGAGGGGCTGCCTGAGGGAAATCAGATACGTGACGATTCTGCCACCGAGATGTTCGCACATTGAAGGGAAGGAAGGAGCCACGGCGAGACTGCAGACCGAGAGATCCAACATCCGGACAGTGGCCAGAGCACGTGGGCAAACAGAACTCTGACCCGCAAACCAACTTCTTATCAACAAGAAAACACCAGGCGATCCACAGGTCACATTTGTAAGCAGACTATGTCTAGTAACAATTCAGAAAGCGAAACACTAACTTTCTGGAACAATTGGCTCGAAATGGCCAGCACTGACAACTTCCCCAAGTTTTGTCCATACTGCAACTTAGGACCAACCAGAGAAAGTCAAATCCGCACCCCCGGCCAGTCACACAACACGTGCAGCTTCTAGGGACCTGCCTTACAGCTTCCCCCACGCCGCCGACAGCCTCCAGAGAAGGCACATCAGAATCCTTTCCTTTTTCCTGCTATAAATAAAACTTTCCCACCCCTCTGTCTGCCCTTGAGTCTCTCTGAAAACAAGTGGCCACGGCTGACTCCCTTGCTGTAGCAAGCTTTGAATAAATAGCCTTTGCTCTTCCTTTATTTCCCCAAAACCCAGGAGCGGCAGCTCAGGGAGCGAGGCTCAGACCATCCTCCGTCCGCACCCGCGGTCCCCCTGGGGTGGAGCTCGGGCCCTCAGACGGCAGAGTTGCTGGCGGGTCCACTGGAAACGCTGATCAGATCTTTGGACTCAGCAGAGCGGGAGCTGGAGAAGCCAAATTGACTCAGATTAAATCCCCCAGGCATAAAATCACAAAAGAGTTTTTGTTAGATGCTGATTGGGAAGGAGGGGCCCCAGAGATCTGGGAAAAGGGTAGGACATCTGGGAATAGAGAAATGAGGGAGAGGCAGGAATTTTGCCTGGAACCGGAGCCAGGGATTGCCTGGAGCTGCTTTGGTGGGATGGAGAAGCGAGTCCAGATTCTTATCTAACCTCCACCAAGATTCTTTATTCAGTCCACAGACATTTACTGAGCGCCTAGGGTGTGCCAGGCCCAGTTCTAGGTGCTGGAGAGGGGAGCTCACGCCCTAGTGGGGGAAGACGGTAAATGGCTGAAGAAGTAAGATAACTTCACTGTGGTAAGTGTCCTGAGGACAATGGGATGGGATGGTGCTGGGAGGGGACACGCCATTAGGAGGGGTGGCTGCGGAGGGCTTCTTGGAGCAGTGACACTGGGGCTGACACAAGAGGGAACCAACCACGCAGTTTCAGGGGAAACGGTTTTTCAGGCAGAGGGAGCAGCTGAAACCCAGAGCCCGAGGGGAGACCTGGCTTTGACACGCTCTATAGGGGGCAGAAAGAAGGGGGGCAGAAAGGAGGCCACTGTGGCCAGAGCTGCAGGGCAGAGGGTGAGCACGGTGGGATGAGACCAGGAGGGACGTTCAGGGACACAGGGAGTGAAAGGCCTTCAAAGCCATTCTAGGAGTTGAGATTTTATTTTGGTCTCAATATAATAGGAAGTTACTGAAGGAAGGCACTGAATGGCTGGCTTGCTGAAGCTATTTTGCCAAGGCCTTCGAAGCTCTCTGTTGAAATCTTGCCAAGATCCGGGCAGGTAGGGGATGTGTGAACATGGGGAGCCAGGGTTAAGGAGAGAAAATACGGGTCGGACCCAGTTGCTACAAGTCACAACCAGAATCCCTTGCTGGGCAGGACAAAAGTGGCCACTGAGTAAACCCCTGAAATCATACACTAATTTGTGTGTGTGTGTGTGTGTGTGTACCCTATTTTAGGGAGGAATGCAGAGTTATTCCAGATTCTCAGAGGAGTCTGCCACCAAAAAAGGCCAGAAAAGGAGAATATTGACCTATACGCCTGCATTCGCATGTGCCCCTCAGTAGGGACCTGCGTGCTGCCCTGCGGAGGGGGAAGGGGGCAGGGCAGGACGGGAGCTTTGCACTGTGTACCATGTGCTTTACCTATTTTTAAAAGTCCACTTCAGTATAAAGGACCGAAGCTGGAGAGGAATGGATGGGGTGGGGAAGGAGGTGCCAAAGCCTTGCTGTGGCCCGGGAGGGGCAGAGACACATGGGGGCAGATCCTGACTTGACTCCCCCACCCCTGGCCTGTGCGCACACGCCTCGCCTCACACCGTAGAGCCTGTCCGGAGAGGCAGGAGGCGGCGGCCGGCGGGAGGGCCTCGCCTGAGCCCGCCCAGTGAGCCCCCGTGGCACCGCTCTGGGAGAGTGACAGGAACAGCACGCCCGGAGATGCCCTTTGCTCAGGTCACTGAAGCCAGCGCCCTCCTCTGCCCGTGCACCAGGCTCCTCGGACCCCCACACCTTCACAGATTGAAGCCTGGGCCTCCTGAGCACCCCGTGGGGCCCCCCAGGAGCTCTTGGCTCAGATCCGAACACACTTGCATTCCCAGAGTCTTGGTTGGTCATTTTGCTTTGAGTAAAAGTTCCCTGGCTCTGCCTGGGTCCCTGCTGGGCCCTGGCCAGGCAGATGGAAGCTGAGATGGGACTGTTTTCTCGAACTCTCTCCAACATCTCGGCTCGGATATGCTTTGCCTCCCCACAAATAGGTCTGGCCCGGCCTTTGGGCCCCAGCTGTTCTCAGCAATCAGGCAGGGGGTAGGCACCAGCCTCCCTCAGGTATTGCGATCCCCGGGAATCCGGGGCCACGAGTCAGGGAGTGGAGTCAGCCGCTGATGACAGGTCCCTGGCAGGACGCAGAGCAGGCCAGGGCCTCCTGGTCCACGCTTGGGAAGGGTACCAGGGTGGCTCTGTGCAGGTCAGTTAATCCCTCCTCTCCTGCTGTGGAACCATTCGGGCCTTTCCATACCTTCCTCCTGAGGCCTCCAGACCACACAGGGGAGCCGGCACAGTCACTTTCACTTGCGGAGCCAAACAAAATTTTACTGCCCCTTCTTCTAACTCTAGAATCAGTACATAATATCAACCAATATGTGCGGGGAGTCACTGTGGCGGGGCACGATTCAGCGAAAGACTTTATGTAAAAACCCCGCAGAACCCTGAGGCGGTGGCGTGGGGATGTCGCCCTGGCACACAGCCAGTCAGCCAGGGAGCTGCGACGTGAACCAGGCAGTCTGGGCTCGCTGCGCCGGGAGCTGCTTGCGAATGGAAACGAAATGATCCGCAGAAGGCCCTACAACCTCGCACCAAGTAACCGGGGAGCAAAAGCACGGGTCCTTGACGGTTCCACACACTGAGCTCGGAGCGTGCAGTGTGGGGCGCCTACCGGCCTGGAATAGGGGTCCCTGGGCTCCCCCACCTGCTCTGCACTCCGGAACCCTGTGGCCCAGGGCAGCTCACGGCCTCCTGGGCCCTTCTGTGAAATAAGGGGACAGCCTGTACTTCTCCGGCCCTCCCGGCTCCCAAAGGCTGCTCGTCACTTTGGACGACAGTGTCCACCGGCCTCTCCTGCAGGGCTGCTCCTAGCTGGCAATCCTGGAGGACCCTCCAAGCCTCCTCCCTGCCCTGCGTGCTGGGCGGGTGCCGGTCGGGAGGCGGGAGACCCGAGGCTGGGCTCCAGGCCTGCTTGGCATCTCCTGCCTTATTTTTCTCATCTGATACACGGAAGGAATGTCCACCAGCGCACCCCCACTTTATGAGGTTTGGGGGAAGAGCAGATGAGATGATGACTCCGAAACCCGGTGGGGACTGTGAGGCCCAGGACGTGTTAGGGAATGTGGGGCTGCGGTGTGTCTCTTAGCCTCTCCCTGCTGGCGTTTCCCAGCCTCTGAGGCGGGACAGGACGTGCGGGGGGGGGGGGGGGGGG
>NC_048219.1:87785088-87830133 GCF_002007445.2 Ailuropoda melanoleuca
GGGGGGGGGGGGGGGGGGGGGAGGACAGAGGTGGGGCTGGGCCTCACCCCCGCCCCTCCATCACCTGCCCCCCCCACTGGCACCCTCGTGGCAGTGGACCCTTCCCGCGGGGTGTGAGGGCCTTGGGGCGGCTGGTGGGGCGGCGATGCTGAGGAGGGCTGAGGAGGAGCTGGGACCCACGGTTTGCCTCCTGACACCGCCCCTGGGCTCACTCCTCAAGGCCTCGAAGGAAGAGCCTCGGGGTGCTGACCCCGGATAAGGCGACTCGGTGGGCAAACGCTGTCCCTGAGTGGGCACCAGGTGCCCGACGCCGGAAGGCAAGCTCCAGACTGCCCGAGGCTTAGGAGCCGGGGGCACCGAGCCCGCGGGCCGTGGGGCCGCGTGGGCCTCCGGGGCAGTGTGGACAGGAAAGAGCGGCCGGTGGGGCCCAGGGCAGGAAGGCCGCGGGGCCTGGCTGCGGTGCGCCGAGCAGGAGGCCGCTGAGCGGGGAGGCCCCAGGAAGGGCACCGGTCACCCGAGAGCCTTGGAAATCCCCCAGGGGCAGTGGCGACCCGAATCCAGGTGCCCCTGTGCCCCTGTGGGTGGGTGACCCTGGGCCGGGGCCAGGAGCCGAGTTCCTCCTGCCGCAGCAGGCCTGCGCCCTCCCGGATCTGCCTGGCTGTCCTCCACGTGTTCGGTCTCCCCTCCCGCCCGCAACACCTGCTGGACTGAGGCACCCCTGCTTCCCCCCACTCTTGGAGCTCGCTCACCCCACTCAGAAGACACTTCTTTCTGCGTGTGTGTCCCCAGTTCTTTTGGACTAGTGTCTCTGGCCATTTCGAAGCATTTTGCTCGAGTTTGCCCTCGGCGTCCACCACCCACAAGAGGTGACTGCGACTGTATCACGTGTCCTGGGTGCGGGCCCTGCGGGGAGACCAAGCCGGCTGAGGCAAAGCCCCTGCCCTGAGCCCGGAGAAGCCGGTTACTGCAAAGTGAGCGGCGGGCAGGGGAGGCGCAGGCCTCGCAGAGCCCAGTGCGGCTGGAGGGAGAGAGGTCAGGCACGGCCCCCCGGGAGGGGTGCCATTTGAGCTGACCTTGAAGAAGGGTCTGGTGCGAGGAAGGAGAAGGCCAGAAGGCAGTCCACGGATGCTGTGAGCACAGTGTCGGCATTGATGGTCCGCGTCGGAGGCGAGGGGACCTGGTGGTGGCCGCCGGAAGGATGAGAACACATAACGGTGTGAAGGACAGGAAGTCAGTCTTTGGACTCAGAGCCCTGGATTCCGTGCATGTGACATGACCCGAGGTCTAACTCCAGGTGTGCCAGGAACTGCCACAAGCTCTTCACCTGTAAAACAGAGGACGGCAAAATGCCTCTGCCGTTCCACACTATTCTAGATCAAGGAGAGAAAGGACAAAGATGACAGGGTTTTGAAGAACAGTCCTGACAACAGGAGGTGAGACGTCAAGAGAGGAAGCAGATTTGGGGAGAAGACTTCAAGTTTTAAGTAAACGGAGTGGACCCCACCATGACCCTTCCTTCCACTGGGTTCTGGGCCAGCACTGCCATGGACTGACCCAGTCTGTCCTGCCGGCACATCCACTGCATCCCCTCCACGGGGAGCGTGACCTTGGCCATAGCAGGTCAGAGCCAGGAAGAGGAACTGGCCTTTCCTCCAGGAGATCCGTCAGCTTCTCCCTCAGTAAATAAACACCTCTGTCATCACCGACACCGTCTTGCTAGAGGAGGAGCCCGTGCTGCTGAGTGCCCGAAGGCCAGGGTGGGATCCCCTAAACTGACAATTAAGTTTCCGTGACCCCAGGGTAAGGGAAGCTTGAACAAGAAGTTATTGAGAAATAAATTGAAATGTGGTTCCTTCATACCCGGGGTTCCTGCACCATTAGGACCTGGTTCACAGGCAGACCTCCCAGTGAGTGGTTCAGATGGGGGCATCCTGCTTGGGCGTGCACGCAGCCCTGTGGAGTTCAGGAACAAGGTCACCCAGGCTGGGCACCCGCTCCTGTAACTTAGCAGTTCCCGCGGGCAACAGCCAGGGGCACCTGGGTGAGAGGCTCCCTGGCCTGGGGAGAACGGCCACGGCCAGGGGTCCGGGCCAGGAGAGAGACGGACGGAGATGGTCCGGGGAGACAAAGAGTTGGTCAGAGAGACTGAGCTGGGGCTTGGGGTGGGGGTGGGGGGATGTTCCGAGTGTAGAGGGGAGGGAGGGCAGAGGGCACCCCAGACAAGGAGACACACAGGCCCTGGCAGAGGGGCTCGGCCTGTTTGGGGCGGGTGTAGCTGGAGAGGCAGGCTGCGGCCACGGGGCGAGGCTCTGAATGCCAATCTCAGGCCAGAATGGATCCTGCAGCTTCCAGAAGCAGCGAAGGCTGTGAACAGAGAGAGCGGCAGGGGCAGACGTGGCCCTTGTTTGTCCCGCCAGTGCCCTCGAGGTCCCTGAGTGAGCTGCGGCCTGTGGTCAGAGGGCAAGTCCGCACCACCTTCTGCCTCGACTCGCCTTGCCTTCATATCACGCCCCGACTCTTCTATTTCTGACTTCAAGGCCTTGGTATGTATGAAATTCTTGCCTCTCCTTTGGCAGCCCTGCCCGCCTCTCTGGCCACAGTTTTGAGTTTGTACCCTTATTCTTACCCTTTTATGTCTGCCTTTCTTGGGCCTTCAGCACAATCTGTCAAGATTAATTTGACACCAAACTGGCTTTCTCTAGAAAGGCAGGGAAACTTCTAGGCACGAGAGCAAAATTCATGTGGGAAGAATTACCGTGGCCCCTTCCTTGAGGCAGTTAGAGTCCTGTGTGTCCAGTGACAGCCCGCTGGGGGAAGAGACCATTTCTTCAGGTGCAGGTAGGAGAAATAACTGGCTCTGACTCTGGCCCATAGAACCCCGTGCTCCACCGGACCTTCCCTGCCTTCCCCTCTCCGCTCTGTGACTGCAAAAGAGACACCTTCCTCAAACCATGAATAGGACCCCCATCGCTTCCAGAACATGCTTTCTCTGTCTACTTCTGCTGTGCTTGGAAAATTCTTAATTTACTTCTGGAATTAGGTGAGGGGTTGGCAATTGGTCCAATTATTCTCTCATAGGAGCCTCTTTGGGCTGGGAAGATAGGTTTCTGTCACCTTCCGTACTTGGGACAACATGCACTATTTCCTGCTCTTTAATTCACATCTGTAGCTGATCTTGGAATTGGTCACAGTACTATGTGTGGCCAGGACACCAAGTGCACTTCCAGATTCAAGAATGAAACAATAGGTTGCTCTGTTTTCTCAGAGCGCTTGGCGTCCTGGAGCCTGGTCCCCGCCACCATGAGGCAGTACCTGCCCTTCCTTCTGTGACCTGGCCCATCTGCCCTTTGCTGCCACCGAACCCAAGCCCGCCCAAGCACCTCGCACTCTGGTCCAGGAACACCAGGGCGACAAGGAGCCCGCCAAGCCGGGAACACATCACAGAGCTCAGTCCTGGGGGCTCTGCAGCCAGATTTCTTAGGAAGGAAGACAGCTTCTGGCCAGACAGCTACATCCCTTTTCTCCCCAGTCCCTGGCGCAGCGGCTGGGCCCCATCTCATGCTGCTGCGAGAACACGCGAATCTGTCCGTCTCTGGCAAGTGCTCGCTGAGCCCTGCTGGGCTCGGGAGCACCCTGGGCCGAGAGCCCCGGGCGTCTCTCGGGGCGGCTGGTAAGGCTGCACACAGTGCCGGGGCTTGATCTGTGGGGCACATCAACCGAAAGACAACTTGAACAGCATCGTGAGCCGTAACACCGACTGACTGCTCTCCGGGACGCTAAGCTCTCACACACATGCTATCATCTTTATTTTGTTTTTTACAATAACCCATGAAGCAGATAAGCTGGGTACTGGTGTTAGTCCGTTTTTGGAGATGACAAAGCTGAAGCCGAGCATGCCTGAGGCCATGCGGGCCCCCAAGTGGCAAACCGGGGAATGGAGTCTGGGTCAGTGCTGGTTCTCCCACACTTCCTGTCTTCAGGACCCGCAGCAGCAGCGACGGCTCGGACCCCCGGGGGCTCCCCAGGGCCTGGTAGCTGCAAGGGCCTGAGGATACTTTGAATGTTCTCTAAGGTCCTAAAGACGAGGCTGAGTGGAAGCTTGCATAAGAGGGACAAGCCCTGGCCGCTCCTCCCCGTGCCTGGTGACAGGTACCATTTTATTAAACCTGTAAATCGGTTGTGTGGAGACTATACACATATTCCAATTTAGCAGACAGTGAATATCTGCAAACATCTCGGAGGCCTAATCCAGAAGCTCTAGCTTATGGCCATGTCTCCCAAACACACAGGGCAGAAGACAGGCATATGAGCCCAAACCACTTAACACAGTTGTCAAAGTACTGAGCTGTTGTAAACCTCATGGCGCCCAGGTTTGTCCAATCAATTCACTTGATTCCACTAGCATTTACTGAGCACGTCCTGTCTGCGGAATGCCAGGGAACAGACAGACACATGCTTGGGGAGGTACTGAGGTAAAGTTTGTCACCAAGGCCCCCAGGACCTGCCTGAGGGGCACTATTAGATTGAAATATGGAAATCAAATCGAGAAGAATTCTGACTTCGGGAGTTTCGGACCACATTTAATGTCTCCGGAGCAGTGACTAGGAAACCAGAGCTTCCCATCATGTCTTGGTCCTCATTTACCCAACAGGTCACTCTCTGTTTCTGCATCATTTTATTACCCTAGAGCTAGCGGAGCCATGCTAGGACAAGACAACCACCAGAAAGTGCTGGAACGTGGCCAGAGCTGAGCCTGTTCCCTATTTCTCATTCATGGGCTCATCCCATAAGCTTTTATTAAATGCCTACTGTGTGCAAGGTGAGGCAGTAGATACAAAGGTAAAAATGGCCAGTGGTTCCCACACTCCAGGTTCCTTGTAGAGAGCAGGTCACAATCGGCTGTTTTAATAACTTGTGGGAAGTGAGCTAACTGGGCCAAGGCAAAGCCTAATGGTCAGAAGAATGGCATCAGTGAAAGAAAACAGCGTGAACCAATGTGACAGGACATTGGGAATCAACAGCTGGAGACCAGCCTGGTGTGTAGTGATTGGGAAAAGAGTGGCTTTTCTGGAACAAAAGAGTTGAGCAAACCATGATTCTGAGAAGCAGAAAAGCCAACACCAGGCTTTCTGAAAATTGTTGTTATAACCACAAACCAAAAGACAGACGGTTTCGTATGAGTTCCTGGGCCCCACCTGTACACATCAGCATTATCTGGAATAGGACAATGTCTCACGGGAAACATTAGTTAAAAATGTTACTTAATTCAACACAGAACTCAATCTACTACCAGAAAAAAAAAAAAAGATTAGGGGCACCTGGGTGGTGCAGTTGTTAAGCGTCTGCCTTCGGCTCAGGGCGTGATCCCGGCGTTATGGGATCGAGCCCCACATCAGGATCCTCTGCTGGGAGCCTGCTTCTTCCTCTCCCACTCCCTCTGCTTGTGTTCCCTCTCTCGCTGGCTGTCTCTGTCAAATAAATAAATAAATAATCTTAAAAAAAAGAAAAAGAAAAAATGATTAAGCAAACTCAGCTAAATTTCTCAAAAATCTGTACATACATATATACATATACAGATAATAGCTTTTACCTATGAGATTTGGGGCAAAGTACTGCATTTCTCTGTGTGTCTTTGTTTCCAAATCTGTTAAAATGAGCACTGTGCACAGAGTAAGTGCTGTATGCATACGTGTTAGCTGTCTGTTATTAAACTGCGGTGTCAAGTTCAAAGTCAGACAAATAGCCTGTTCCCCTCTTTTTATCTGTCCTATCTCTGGAGATACTTTGGGGTGAACATCTAATTATCACATAATCTTTGAAAAACACTCCTTTTTATCCTTGAGGCAGCGTCCACGGGTTTAATCTGGTGCTTCACAAGGTGCTGAGGCATAGGAAATTCTTTCCTTTGTATGATATTTTCAGACCACCAAGTCACAGGAGGTGACAGCTGTAGGAAATCTTGTGGGCTCTTTAGTCCACAGCCACTTCTTAACGGAAAGGACTATTTCTGACCTTCAGTTCATGGCAGTTGCAAATGTCAGAGGCAGACCTTTTCCCTCCTCCCAGGCTCCCTCCCTCTAGGCTGCGCTGGTGGCACCTTTCTGTTCTGCAGTTTGCCTCCTCCCAGATAAATGGATGTTGATGGGATGTCATTCCCGGGACACTGAAAGGTCCCAGACTTAAAATATCTTCCTCTGGCCCCATGGGCTGGGCGTTCTGTCATCAGCATCGTGCTCTGAGGTCTGAGCAAAGGGGCTTCCCCTCCAAAGCCAGGACTATAAATATGCCTCTGGGTTAGGGCTGTATCCCAACAGTCCCTAGATGAACTAGCCCTCCTGGGAAGGCAGCATTAACCCATTATCTCCCCAAGCTCTTTAGGAAAGCAGGACCGTCGCGAAGATGTTTTAGGGAGAGGCACAAACTCAGGGCTTGTAGGCAAATCTGATCAATAATTGTGTTTTGGGGAGTGGACTTACTGTCCTAAGACATTTTTTTTAGTGACTTTTTGATATTTTCAAACCAGGGTATAACTTCTCCTGAAAAACAAAAACAAAATATAGAAGGTCTAGCCACATTGTCTCGCATCCCCAGACAATTACAGGAGTCTCTGGTGTCCCCAGCCTGCTCACCTAGCTGCCGGTAGGCCTCCCAGCTTGCGCGGAAAAGTTGGGAGAGCAGGCCTGAGCACCTGGGACTCATTTGTCTGTTCTGTAACATTCCAATTCAAATATTTATTTTAACCCTACAAATACAAAAAAAAAAAAAGCATAAAAAAATACAAAGTATGAAAAAATACAGATGATACAAAGTAACCTAACTAGTCCTTGTCTGGAAAGAACGGTAAGAATTTATTGAGAAAATAAAATATACATGCTGAACTTCAAATAAGGAAACAATTCTTACATTTTAAAAGCACTTTATATTTTCACTTCCCTCATCTTTTCCACATAACATTTACTTCTGTTGAATCCAAGTGCTTAGTGCCCCATGGCTAGCTGTCTCCAACTAGACCCAACTCCTTGAGGCCATAGACTGTCTTCTGTGTCCTCAGCACCAAGCGCAAAACGGTGCTTAAGAATCATTAGGTGGGAGCGCCCCATACCCTGTGATTTTGTGGGGCTGCAGGACAACGTTGCTAGAGCATCTATTTTTGTTTTTGTTTTTCAAGAGAAGCTATGAAGTATCTGGTTTTATTTATTTATTTTTAAATGATTATTCTTGCATCAGTGGGTCTTTTTTTTTTTTTTTAAGATTTTATTTATTTATTCATGAGAGACAGAGAGAGAGAGGCAGAGGGAGAAGCAGGCTCCCCGTAGAGCAGGGAGCCCGATGCAGTACTGGATCCCAGGCCTCTGGGATCATGACCCCAGCCAGAGGTGGCCCCTGAACCGACTGAGCGCCCTGAAACACCTGGTTTTTTAAATATTGACAAGTCAATGAAAAAAACAAAACCTTGAAAATACTGCGCGCCTGGGCGGTGCAGTCAGTTCCACCTTGGGCTCTTGGTTTCTGCTCAGGTCAGGATCTCAGGGACCTGAGATCAAGCCCAGAGTTGGCCTCTGCGCTCAGCACTCAGCACAGTCTCTGCTTGAGTTTCTTTCTCTGCCTCCCTCTGGCCCTCTCACTCGTGCTGTCTGTCCCTCTCTCTCAAATAAATAAATACATATTTTAAAAAAGGAAGAATTAGAAAATACTGAGAAGACCCAACAACGCCTGACTGTGGTTCACGAGTAGATAGACGGCAATTAAAACTTTTAAATAGTAGTAACCATTTATTAGGCACTCTATGTCAGCCATTTTGTATAAATTATTTATTTATTAACATAACTAATAACATGGATAACAATCCTGGGTGAAAATTCAAACAGTAATAGGCGTATGGAGTAAAAAGCAAAGGCCTGTTTTTTCCTCCCCAGGTGTCGCCTCCCATTCCTGGTTTGGGGTGCATTCCTCCAGATTCGGATGGACAGACGTATCTCCAACTTTATCATATATGTCAGATTAGCCCCATTTCAGAGATGGGGAGGCTGCAGAAGGGTTGACGTCTTCCTCCAAGACCACGGAGCCGGTGCGGGAGGGAGCTAAGATTCAAATCCAGATCCTCCGACTCGTAAGTCAGCGCACTCCTTGCGCCACCCCCGCGTGTGAGATGTGACGGGTGAAGAAAGCGAGGCCCACACACGTCCCCGAGCTGTCACACCACACAGCGCACCGCGCAGTCGGGGGCGGCAGGGGTGACCCGGCTCGCACGAGGGCTGCGGGAAGCCGAGCGCAGGCACGGCCGCAGCGTGCAGGCGCCCCCCGCACCGAGCCGGGCGGGAGTCGGGGTCCCGGAGTCGCGAGCCCCAGCCGCGGACAGAGCCCGCCACGCAGGGGTGGTCGGGGCCCTCAGCCCCAGGGAGCGCCCGGGCACAGAAAGGGTAACGGGCCGCCGGGGCGCGCAGAGCAGGTACAGACCCCTCCGGGACCCCCGGCGCCGGCCGCCCTCTCTCCCCGGTCCC
Source organism: Ailuropoda melanoleuca (assembly GCF_002007445.2). Classification (NCBI taxonomy): domain Eukaryota; kingdom Metazoa; phylum Chordata; class Mammalia; order Carnivora; family Ursidae; genus Ailuropoda; species Ailuropoda melanoleuca. Next base: position 87,793,590 of record NC_048219.1, read on the forward strand.
GTTAGAGCCCCGGCCGCGCGCGCCCGCGCCGCCCCCGCTCCCCGCGCCCCGCGGTCGCATCCCTTCCAGTTCCTGGGGTCGAATTCCTGGGGAGGGGGCTCGGATCCTGTGGAACTCTGGCCCCATCACCCGGGAGGAGAATCAGCCAAAATTCCTACCAAGTCACGGAGTGAAGTTGGAAAACATACCCAGGACCTCCCCGCGCGCGCCTGTGCCTCCTGCCCTCCTCCTCTAGGAGGGTGCTCCTTCGAGGATGTGTGCCCCTGCCTCCCCCGTAAGTCCTGGAGGGTTGTCGAGGGGTGCCCTTGATCCAGCTGGGCCTGATGACTAGAAAGGAAGGACACCTGTTTGGACGGTCCTCCAGGACCCAGGAATGGAGGGCACAGCGAGGACCAAGGAGTTCTGACCCAGGACAGGGACTCTCCAGCCAGCCCTGAAACATGCCGTCCGGCCCCTTCCCCTGCAGCAGCAACCCATTTCCCAGAAGTGGGTCCCTGTGGGGGTGCCGGGGTTAGCCCTGCCCAGGACTCTCCTTGATCCTCACTGGCCAGCATGGAGGTGTGGCCAGGAGGAGCCCAGGTTTGTCCAGACCAGTGTCCAGCCTGGCACCAGGCTGACAACTTCTGACCTCTCCTCTCCTCACCCTGGGCAGTGAGACACACCAGATGAAGAGCACGAATGTGTGTCTGTTTCTGCAGTGGAGGGGGTGCCGGTCCCCTGCCCAGCTGTGCAGGGGGTGGGGTAGGACTTTTCCAGAGAGGGAGCCAGGCCCGGCCAGGGCTCCAGGAGTTCACGTCACCCCCACCCCCCACCCCTCACTTCTCCAGGGAACTGCCAAAGCCAAAGCCCGCTCAGGACAGGATTATGTGTGCTGGGTAGACCCATAGAGAGAGACAGCAAGATACAGACCCCGGGGAGCAGAGAGCAGCACAGGCTGAGAGGGAGTGGGCAGTAGAGAAGGGGCAGACAGTGACCATCACCCCCAGTTCTCCTTTTCAACCTCAAGCCACAGAGTCAGGCAGAGAGCTGAAGGTTTGGGTGGACCGTTGGCCCTTCTCTGGAGCCCCTACGCCCCCATCAGGGTGGAGTAGCTGACCTCAGTGGCCAGCCCAGCCAGGGGAAGGAGCAGCCATCAGCAACCCCTTCCCAACCCAAAGCAGCTGAGGTGACCCTGTGCATTCAGGCCCAACCTCTGCAAACCCTCCCTCAAACTTCCAAGTCCTGGGGTCTCAGGCAGGGGAGTGGGCTGAGAGTGTTGCTACCCCCAAGTACATGCCTGCCCTTCCGTCTGTCATTTTCCGGCCCCTGAGCTGGCCCACCTCGGCATTAGCTCCTTGGATGCCTCTCCCGGGTGCCTTTCAGATCCAACAGAAACATTTTTTTTTTCCTGGAAAGCAGAACTAAGAGCGGGTTGAGGAGTGGGGGTGGGAAGGGCTCATGGTGAGCAGCAAGGGGCTGGAGGGCTGGGAAAGCCCTGGCTTTGAGACCAGAGGAGGGTTCCAAGCTCCACTTCCCTGATGATGAAAGCTAGACTTCAGGATGGACTGCAAGGGCAGCCGCATCTCCTTCCCGGGTTCCCCTGGCCCATCATCATCGAGCCTGAAATAAGCCCTCATTGAACCAATGCTGAGGGACGCTGGCCCCTACAGGGAGGTTAAATAAAATGGGAACATCACCTGCTTCTCTTAAACCATCAGCCCACTTAGTTTATCTCTTGGGTAGAAAAGTGTGTGGGGCCAGCAGAGATGTGCCAGAGTGTTCCACAAGGAGCTTAGTTAAAAAGGGACAAAAAGGCTGGGAGGCAAGTAAGAAAAGGAAGGCCCAAGGGGCTTCTCATCAGCTCCTCAGAGTCGGTATCTGGGATGTTCTCGCCCATGCCTCCCTCAGCTGCCCAGGACCTCTGGAAGGGCAGGAGGCAAACCAGATGAAAATCATCTTAAGGAAGACGCGTGTGCCTGTGTGGCCTGAGCTGGCCTGGAAGCAGTCCCTAGTTGGGAGGAGGGAGGAGCTGAGGAGTTCCTACAGGCGGAGGGGAGGGGACTGTGCCCCAGTAGCCAGGCTGAGGTCAGACCCCCACCCTCCAGCTTCAGCGGCCGGGAAAGGGCAGCATTCCCTCCCGCTCTCAGCCTTAGGGTCATAAAGGGGTGGGCCAGTCTTCCCCCACCCCTCCATCCTCACTCGGAGATGTCCTTCTGAGGAGCCATCCCCTCCAAGCCCCAGCTTTCTGGAGACTGAGAGGTAACCACCAGGCTTCTGTCCCCACAGAGCGCGGCCCCTCCGCACCCAGATGCCTGAGTAGTGTGCTTACTTCCGGTCCCCTCTCTCTGGCCCGGGGCATCAAGGGAGGAGCGATGGAGAAGTGGGCGGGCAGGTAAGTGTGGGGCTGCCGGCCGGAGGGGTTGGCTCTGTCCCTGGAAGTGAGGGAAAGGCCATTACTGGGCGGGGCGGGGGCCACTGATGAGAAACTTCTGCTTTCTGAGAAGCTGGCATCAGGATGTGGGGAGCCTGCTGAGGGGGAGGGGGTGTCATAACACCTCTGGCCGATTTGCAGGCCCCGGTTGTGTCTGATGCTGCTTCTGTCCCTCCCTGAGCTCTGCCTGGATCAGGAGGTAAGCCAGGGACCAGAGGTTGTGACCCTTTCATCGCCCCTGGCGCCCACCCCGCTTCTCCAGGCCAGGCGTCCCTTTGGCGCAGCTTCTGATGAGCCATGGCGCCTCTCCCATTTGCCTTCCTCCTACCCCCCAACTCACTCACTCCTTGCCAAATAACATCAGGTTTTCACGTCTGCTGTTGAGTGTGACCTTGGGACCAATGACGACTGCCCTGAGTCTCGGGTACTGGACTAGACAGCGTGTACAGTCCTCGAAAATCCTCCTAATTTTGTCTGACCTTTTTGTCCACCTAGGTTTTGTCTGGATACTCTCTTCAGACACCTCCCGAGGAGGGTCAGGGCCCTGAGGGTGTCTGGGGTCCTTGGGGCCAGTGGGCCTCTTGCTCCCAGCCCTGTGGAGTTGGGGTGCAGCACAGGAGCCGGACATGTCTGCTCCCTACAGCTCAACTCCACCAGGGCCTGCCCTTCCCACCCCGGCCCCCAAGACATCCAGAAGCCCTGCTCCCCCGGGGTGAGAGCCCCAGACCTCAGACTTCCCGAGAAACCCTCCCCCTGTACCGGCCACAGCCTCGGGGAAGAGGTGGCCCAGGTCGAGGTCCTGCTTCCCAACTAGGGAGAGCAGAGGCCAGGGAGATTCCAGCAGCTCGGAGGTGAGGGGTGGGGCTTCGAGGGGGAGGGCGGGGCCTTGTGGGAGGGGCGGGGCTCGGGAATGAAGGAAAGGGAGCAAAGGACGCAGGGCTTGGGAGGCTTCTATTTTCCGTGCTAGGAAGTGGGCTGGGGAGGCAAGGTCAGAGATGGCCAGAGCTGTGACCCCATGTCTGCTACACCTTCTCAGGTCCCGGGTTCGAGACCCCATCAAGCCAGGAATGTTTGGTTATGGGAGAGTGCCCTTTGCTTTACCACTGCATCGGAACCGCCGGCACCCCCAGAGGCTGCCCAGAGCTGAGCCCTCCCAGACCTCAGACCTTCCCTCCCTGACTCCAAGAACAGAGCCACCCTCCACAAACCACACAGCTCAAACTCAGCTCCCTCCTACAGAACTTTCTGCCCGCCCCCCACCCCCCCGAAGCAGAACCCCCAAGCCCTGGAACTGCTCAGATAGAGGTGCCCTCTAGAACCAGGCCTGCCCCTACATGGCCCCACCCCAGAACCCAGGCCTCTGGGACAGAGCCCCCTTCGTCCATCCCCTCCCCAGGAGAAAGTGCCTCTTTCCACATGTCCCCTCAGCCAAGAATGCCAAATTCCCAGAGTTGGGCCAGTCTCCGGGTGGCCGAGAGGCACCCTAATTCTTTCCCTAGGGGCAGAGGCCACCAGAGCCAGGAGCGCTGGAGACCTGGGGGGGATCCTCATGGGTCCCTCATGGGGTCTGCCCCCCACTACCCAGATGGCTGGTTGCCTCTCCTGAGTGATGGCCCCCACTCCAGTTCCCTCTGGAGCCTCTTTGCTCCCAGTAGCCCCGTCCCAAGATGTTCTGGGGAGAGTGAGCAGCTGAGAGCCTGCAGCCAACAGGTGAGTTCTTCCTTGGACCACCCCCTCCCCAGACTTGCAGTTCTACTTCCCTGACCCTAAGTCTGGGTCCTCAGCTTGTCAGATCTGGACCTGAGGGCGAAGGGCCTTGGCATCTGACGTCCTCAGGGTAGGGGCCTTGGAGCTCTTCTGCAGACCTGACCTTCCCTCCCGCACCCCCAAATCCAGCCCTGACCCACACCCCCATTTTCCTCCCCAGCTTTGACTCCTCTGTATCCCCCCACCTCAGCCCTGCCCCCCTGAGCAGCCAGACCCCCGAGCCCTGCAGTGTGCAGCCTTTGACTCCCAGGAGTTCATGGGCCAGCTGTACCAGTGGGAGCCCTTCACAGAAGGTGAGGTTTCTAGCCCCCCACCTCACCCCCGGTAAGCTGAACTGGCTTCATACTGGGGGATGATAGGGAGAGCGAGACACCAGCCCCTCTATTTCTCTTCTGTAGGCGCTGGCATTTCCCCTCTGTGTAATGTTTGCTTTCTGATTTCTCAGGGTTGGGGTGAAGAGACAGCACAGGCCAGGAAAGGGGAGTGGGTTTCGGACAGGGCGTAGCTGTCAGATGGTGATGGGTAACTCAGCAGAAGGATCAGGCGGGAGAGGGAGTGTCCCAAGGCAACCTTTGGCCAGCTTCCTCTGGGAAGAAGTCCGTCCCAGGAGGTGGGGCTGATGTGACATGAGAAGGGCATGGTCAGAGAGATCCTGTCTGGGGGTGACAGCAGGGCGGGGGTGCACCATGGGCCCCAGCCGGCATTAGACCACTTGCTCCCAAGTAGGCGTCCACTTGATTTTAGGTCTGTGTCAACCCAATGCCAAGAAACCCCTTCAGGAGCTCACATAATCATAGGTTTCCAGTATCTCTTCTTTCTCATGGCTCACAACTCCTTTGCTGATCTCAGTGAACTCAACTGACCTGACTCAACTTTCGTGTGACCCTCAAAGCAATCTTTCAGAATATAGAATTGTCCCATTTCCTTCATCCATGGAGACGTAGGCAAGCTCAGGATGTCCTGTAGCTGATATGGGACCTTTGTCAACTAGCCTCCCACCAGGGACCCCAGCTAACCACTCTCCCACCCTGTTTCTTAGTTCAGGGCTCCCAACGCTGTGAACTGAACTGCCGTCCCCGTGGCTTCCGTTTCTATGTCCGTCACACGGAAAAGGTCCAGGATGGGACCCTGTGTCAGCCTGGAGCCCTAGACATCTGTGTGGCCGGACGCTGTCTGGTGAGAGAGGATGGAGTGTGAGTGTGTATGCACACACATGCACACACACGCAGGCATGCGCACAGTCTCCTTAGTGCCATCACAGAAACAAAACACTAGGCTGAGATTGCAAAAAGGAAAGTTCTCACCTGCTCAGCTGGAGGTGAGAGCAGAGCCAGGAGGTGAATTGCAGGAAGGACCCCCTCAGGCACATCCACGGTTCCCTGAGGCTGGCTGGGGATGGTGGGCTGGCGTAGGAACACCTTTTCACTCATAGTGTAGAGATCAAGATGCAGGGTGAGCTGGAGGGGCGCAAGCGGACCAGGCGACGGTTCCGCGGTGTCTGGCTTCAGGCAGCCCCTGCCTCACTCTCCCCCAGAGCCCTGGCTGTGATGGGATCCTCGGCTCTGGCAGGCGTCCAGATGGCTGTGGGGTCTGTGGAGGTGATGATTCCACCTGCCGCCTCATCTCAGGGAACCTCACTGACCGAGGGGGCCCTCTGGGCTATCAGAAGATCCTGTCGATTCCTGCTGGAGCCTCTCAGCTCCAGATTGCCCAGCTCCGGCCCAGCTCCAACTATCTTGGTGAGCTCTCCAGATTCTCTGAGTCTTGGGTCCTTGTTCCATTCCTGGTCTTTTGGTTCAGCCCTCCACACCCCCATTGAGCACAGCAAATGGGCCAAGCAGAGAGAAGTCGGGGGCTCCTTCCCTTGCGGAGGTGGTGAGGAAGCCGAGAGAGTGTGGGGTGTGAGGGGCTCTGTGTGGCTAAGGGAGTGGTAGGAAGAGGACACTGTGACTGACCTCGGGTCCTGATTTCCAATCTCCAGCCCTTCGAGGCCCTGGGGGCCAGTCCATCATCAATGGAAACTGGGCTGTGGATCCCCCTGGGTCCTACACAGCCAGTGGGACTGTCTTCCTGTACAACCGTCCTTCTCGAGAGGAGGGCAAGGGGGAGAGTCTGTCAGCCAAAGGCCCCACGACCCAGCCTGTGGATGTCTACGTGAGCTTGGGGCCTGGGGAAGCTGGACTGCTGGAGAGGGGGCCTTTCCCTCTGGGGGCAAAGCTGTGGGTCGTAAGATGGGGGAGAAGGCTAGTGGTATGCCCCCTTGCCTCCCCCAGAGGATTCATTATCTTCTCTCTCCCCAGGTGATCTTTCAGGAGGAAAACCCAGGCATTTTTTATCAGTATGTTATCTCTTCACTTCCTCCAAACCTTGAGAGCACCACCCCAGAGCCTCACTTCCCCCAACTCCAGCCGGGTGAGACTCTGCTCCCCAGACCTCGGAGGTGGGGAGGGGCTGAAAAGGGAGCTTTAGGGCAGTGGGGTGTATTCGATTTGCCTACTCAACTGTGCCTGCACAGAGATTTTGAGGGTAGAGCCCCCACCTGCTTCGATGGCCCGCCCAGCCCGGACCCCAGGCACCCTCCAACGTCAGGTGCGGATCCCCCAGATGCACGCTCTGCCCCGTCCCAGGACACCCCTGGGGTCTCCAGCTGGGTACTGGAAGCGAGTGGGACACTCGGAGTGCTCGGCATCCTGTGGAAAAGGTGAGACTCCATGCACTCGCCTGTGTCCCTGGCACCCTTAGCCCAAATCCCTGCCTTGGCACTTCTGATCTCACACACTGCACTGTGGGTCCCACCTCAGCTCTGTGCCAAGTCAAATTCCGGTGTCTGGGACCCCACTGACGCTGGGCTCTGAGCCATCCTGCCTCCCCTGGCTTCCCTCTCACCCCCTTTAGGTGTTTGGCGCCCCATTTTCCTCTGTGTTTCTCGTGAGTCAGGGGAGGAACTGGATGAACACAGCTGTGCCGTGGGCGCCAGGCCCTCAGCCCCCCTGGAGCCCTGCCATGGACCCCCGTGCCCCCCATAGTGAGTATGACCCACAGGGAGGGCTGGGGTCCTAGGAGCACAAGAGTTGTCCCGGGCAGACGCCTCCACACTGCCTTAGAATGTCACCCTGGACCCTGCACCCAGCACACAAGATCCCCTGGCTGCAGAGGGGACAGCATTTCATTGGAAAGGCTTACTTCCCTGGGGCGCCTGGGGGGGCTCAGTCGTTAAGTGTCTGCCTTCCACTCAAGTCATGATCCCAGGGTCCTGGGATCGAGTCCCACATCCAGCTGCCTGCTCAGAGGGGAGCCTGTTTCTCCCTCTGCCTCTGCCTGCCCCTCCCCCTGCTTGTGCTCTCTCTGTCAAATAAATAAATAAAATCTTAAAAAAAAACAAAATAGAAAGGCTTACATTCCCTAGACAGGAAGAAAACCCAGGCATCCCGAGCCCCACAAAGAACTCAGACTCCAAGTGATGGAGATGCCCCCTCCCCTCTACTGAGTCCCCCCACCCCAAGCCTGTCGTCCTCGCCCCACACATGGCAGCCATACACATCTCTGTCGTCTTCCTCTGTGTCTCTGCCTCCTCCTTGCCCTGCCGCACCCACAGCTGGGAGGCCGGCGAGTGGACGTCCTGCAGCCGCTCCTGTGGCCCCGGCACCCAGCACCGCCAGCTGCGCTGCCGGCAGGAGTTTGGTGGGGGCGGCTCCTCGGTGCCCCCCGAGCGCTGTGGCCACCTCCCTCGGCCCAATGTCACCCAGCCCTGTCAGCTGCGCCTCTGTGGCCACTGGGAGGTCCGTTCCCCTTGGAGCCAGGTGAGTGGGCCCCGGCAGGGAGGCTGTGGGGTGGGAAGGACCCTAGATGAACGGGCACCAGTGAGCTGGAGCGGTGGTGTTTCCAGTCCTTTTTAACCAGCAGAAGCTTTTTTACTAACACGATCTCATGTGAAGCCCCAATCTACAAATCCGATGAGACACTGAACCGGGGGTTTGGGGCCCAGAGCTCCCCGTGCAGCCCGCCTGTCAGCCCGTAAAGCCGTGTAACCGCTGAGTCAGGGACCAAAGGCAGGTCCTGGTTCAAAGGCCCCGGGGCTGGAGGCTGGGGAGGAAGCCTGGGAATTCGGGCTTTCAGAGGCTCTCCTCCCCTCAGTGCTCAGTGCGGTGCGGGCGGGGCCAGAGGAGCCGGCAAGTTCGCTGTGTGGGGACCAACGGTGACGAAGTGAGCGAGAGGGAGTGTACGGCAGGCCCTCCGAGGCCCCCCAGCCGAGAGGCCTGTGACATGGGGCCCTGTACCACAGCCTGGTTCCACAGCGACTGGAGCTCCAAGGTGGGCCCACACCCCTTACCTGAGTCCTGTGTCCTGGGCGTGGGGCCCGGTGTTTCAGTGTACATTTCAGTATACATTTACCGAGCGAGGCCTATTATGTGCTGGATGCTGGGAGCTCTGAGATAAGTGAGAAAAACTCACATTAGGGTCCTCAACCCTAGTACGGGTTCCTCTTATCCGGCTGGTACCCGGGGCACTCCCTAACTCTGGGGATCCAGGATGCACCGCCCTTAGCTCCTCCCCCTCCTCTCCAATCCATCACCTTCTCAACAGTGCTCAGCCGAGTGTGGGACAGGAATCCAGCGACGGTCTGTGGTCTGCCTTGGGAGTGGGGAGTCCCATGGGGCGGGCCAGGAAGAAGCAGGAGCAGGGACCAGTGAGCAGAGCTGTGCACCCGGAAGCCGTCCCCCGGACATGCGTGCCTGTAGCTTGGGACCCTGTGAGATGACATGGTGCTGGTACACGGGGCCCTGGGCCGAGGTGAGCCAAGAGCCTGGGAGAGCGGTGTCCATCAGTGGGATTCCCTCTGGGCTGGCAGGAGTGATCCCTGTTCTCCCTTCCCCTTGCACACCCCATCCTTCCTCTGTATCAGTGCTCCTCAGAATGTGGCTCTGGCACGCAGCGTAGAGACATCATCTGTGTGTCCAAACTGGGTACTGAGTTCAACGTGACTTCTCCCAGCAACTGTTCCCACCTGCCCAGGCCCCCTGCCTTGCAGCCCTGTCAGGGGCAGGACTGCCAGGACCGATGGTTTTCTACACCCTGGAGTCCGGTGAGTGCCCGGCTCCCTTGTCCTACTAAGCACGGACTTCCAGGGAAAGGGAGGCTCCTCTCAGGGTATCCCCACTGTGTCCCAGGATAAGGCCAGCTGCAGTTGGTTTATCATTGTCCCATTTCCTGTCAGCGTAGAGGACCATGCGGGATTTCCTACTGTTCCAGGAGAAGCCCCCCCCCCCCCCCCCCCATGCACACACTACTTTCAGAGAAGGAGATGGCCTGGGGTTCAGGAGGAACCTGGGTCATAGAGAAGGTCTGATTTGATAGCGGGGTCTCCACAGTGTTCTCGCTCCTGCCAAGGGGGTATGCAGACAAGGGAGGTCCAGTGCCTGACTGCCAACCAGACGCTCAGCGTCCGATGCCCTCTTCATCTGCGGCCTTCCAGGAAACGACCCTGTAACAGCCAACCCTGCAGCCAACGCCCCGGTAAAGAGCCCTTTTCCCCCCTAAACCCCAATACGGTGGAGTTAACTGAAATATGGGGGAAATGAGAAAGGACCAGCGGGAGTGGGCACTGCACCTCCAGAGGGAAGGGTCTGGGTGACATGCCCACTGGCCTCCTCTGTCCCCAGATGATCAATGCAAGGACAACTCTCCACATTGCCCCCTGGTGGTGCAGGCCCGTCTCTGCGTCTATCCCTACTACACAGCCACCTGTTGCCGCTCTTGCGCCCATGTCCTGGAGCGTTCTCCCCCAGAGCCTGCCTGAAATGGGTCCAAGAGACTCCCTCCTCATGGTTTCCTCCAGCCACTATCAGTCACCCACCCATCAGCCCACTCTGTACCCTCTGGCTCTCCAGCCTGCCCTGGTCTCATCAGGGATGTCCCCTAGGGTGGTTGAAGGTGGCAAGATGACTGTCAAGATGTGTGGTTGGGTCTGTGTGTGGTGTGCTGGTAGGTGTGCACACATGCCCCAAATATGTATCGGGGGCCTGCACGGATGTATGTGCTCATACACGTACATTACTTCTCAAAAAAAGAAGTGAAACAGATTGAAGGGGAGTGGAGAGGGGACAATGCCTGTTTACCTGAGACTTTTCTAGGCTGAGAGGAAAGCAAGTTTGCAGCTCCTTGGTTATCCAAACTGCCTAGCAACTGGCCTCCCCATCGGCCCCAATTTTGTGCCCTAAACTTCAGTTCTCATGTTCAGGCCTTGCCTCTTCTAAACCATCATTTATCGTCTGACCCCTTCTCCCCATACTTAGTCTCTCTATCCCTACCTCTTGTAATCAGCTAGGGCTCTCAGTCACTGCCAATCCTGCCTTACCCCAGGAAGAGAGACTACCTCCCCAGAGCAGGGACCAGCTGGGCAGATGATGGAAAAAAGAAAAAATAGAACAAGACACCCTAGCCCCTGCTCCCACTCCCCACCTCCTGAAATGGTTCCCATCCCAGAACTAATTTATTTTTATTAAAGATGATTATGACAAATGAGAAACAGCCTCTTTATTGTCCCGATGGGAACCCATGCACCTGGGCCACCTAAACAAGCAGTATGAGGTCAGAATGAGGGTTGGGAAGAGGGAATAGCACCTCTAGCCCAGGCAGAGAGAGTCTGGGCCCAGAAAGGCTATTGAGCCAGCCCCAATCACGGGAGAGGATCCTGACCAATGGTAGGCCCTGCAGGTTGGTCATCGACCACTAGAGGTCACCACTTCTCCCACTTTAGGTATGGAGTTAGGTGCTTGGTTCCAGAGCTGAGGAAAAACTGCATGGTTCGTGGTGGGTTTCTCCAGAGGCTGAGTCTTTCTGTGAAGTCTCTTAGAATCTAGTAGCTCCGCTTTCAATCTGGGGCTGAGTTGAATAGCAGTTGGCTTTGCAGGGGTCTTTTCTCCTGTTCTCTCTCTTTGGCCCTCCCTGCCTCCCTCCCCCATCCTTTCTGCTATCACCCATTTCCCTATTAAGCTCTCGGTTTATTGCTTTTGGTAGGGTGGGGGGAAAGGAAGTGATTTCTGCCCCTCCCCCCTTCCCTCAGCGGAAACGACCGGAGGAGGAGGAGCCTGGCCTGGCTCTAGGGGACTTAGGGCGGGGTCGAGGGCGGAGCCAAGGCAGTACTGGATGTCCTGCCAAAGACACATTCTTCAGGGATGTCTCATCCTAATCTTCCTTCCTTCGCTCTTGTCATCTCTCAAGGTAAATAGCTTGCTGGAGGTGGTATGAGAGCGGGCAGCCTTTTCCATAATACAGATCCTTTCCCTGACCCCTACAGTTCTGAGGTCTGAGTTCCAGGTCTCTGCTTCTGGAAGCCAGATTTCCTGGGGGGTCCTGTGTCTAGGAGAGGAAGGGGGGCAGTGCAACAGAATCAGACTCATCCCCATTGGAAGCATCCCTCCCCCATCTCTGCACCTCCACAAGTCTGACCAAGTAAGACCATTAATAAAGGCTTGTGGAAACAGTTGAACTCAGTGACTACTGATAATTTCCTGAGCGCACCAAGATCCCGTGAAGGATACCAGAGTTGCCCGAGGACACAGGATTTCTATTCTAGCAGCTCCCTAGGGTCATGCTGTTGCCTTGGGACTTAGACTTTCCCTGGGTTGTAAGTGGAAGGCTTTGGGCAACATTTTAGAAGGAGAGTCTGTGAGGAAGGGGGCCAAGGGAGTGGAGGGAGATGAAAACGAAACTGACTAGCCCTGGGGAAGGAGTGAGGAAAAGGGCTTGGTGCAAGGCAAGCCTAGTCTTGGTGTCCGCTCAGCCTGAAGAGGCGGTTGTTAGATCTGCTCCTCTCTAGTGAACCTGTAAGGGGATCAGAAACGTGGGGAACCAGGGAAGTGGGACCTGGGCCAGCTCAGTAGATACACAGGGCTGAAGGCGGAGTCCTAAGACCGAGGGAGGGGTGGCAGTGACTAGCTGGGGCCCTCCCAGCGATTCCTGGAAGCTGCAGGCTGGGCGGTGGCCCCGGCTCAGCTGACTTCTCCGAAGTTCCCCTCCCTCTCAGGGCCTCTCAGGGCCTCTCAGGGCTGTTGCTGGGCAGGTTTGGAGTTTGGCCCGAGTCTGAGAACCAATTACAGGTGGGGAGTGCAGCCACAGCCCCTCTTAGGGCACCCCCAGCTTCCGCACCTCCTTGCCCTTTGTGGTTGCCCCTGAGCTCTCTCCTAGCCACCAGCCTCTGACTTCTCAGGATAGGGGCTTTTTGTTTGGGGGGCTTTCCCCTTTCATTTTAAAGCTAGGATTCAGTGCAGCCCTGAAGCATTCTTTCCTCTGGTCACTTAAGTCCGTATGGGGTCGATGTGGAAGCTTTCAGGAAGGGGAATTTGACCCGGAACAACCCCTTTTCCTAGTCCCTTCGAGGGGAGTAGCGTGGGCAGACACCTCTCCTTTGACCTCTGAAAACCTCTAGAGGGACTTGGGAGAGAGGAAGCTGCAAGCCAAGGCCAGAGAGATGTGGTGGAGGGGCCCCGAGGTTTGGGGCACTGGGGGGAATTTAGGGAAGGACGCAGAGGAACTGAACCCCTGAGAATTGAGGTGGGGGTGGGGTGGTGATAGGAACAATCTTGATATGCACAAGAGATCAAGCGTGCAGAAACCAGCCAGTGTCTTGCTGAGCGCTCCTCATTTCTGAGTGTTTGCTGGGGGAAGGGGATTGTGGTTCTGAATCAGTGTACTTGGGGGTGAACCTGTGAGGTCTCAGTTCAGCTGGGTCAGAATTCCTCTCCCCTCCCCCCTCCCAGCTTCCCCAGGGTAACTACCCACCCGGTTAAGCTGCAGCCTTCAGACTAAATTTATCTCCTAGATTTCCCCAACCCCCCTGGGCCTCCCTGCAAGCAGGTGCTCACAGCTGCAGGGGTGGGTCTGTGGAGACCCGCACTCCTACCTCAACCAGATTCAACCTTCCGGCTAACTAAGAGTGAGGCAGAGCACAGGGCCACTGGCTGGCCCAGGGCACGAGTGTCCCAGCCTTGAGGCTCCCTCTCTCAGGAGCCCTTGTGAGCAGAAATAGGGTTAGAGGGTCTAGACAGTGGGACAGAGTGAGAGGGACAGAGTGAGAACAACATGCAAGGAGAAGCCCCCCCTCCAGTCTCTCCAACCAGATCCTCTTTCATTTCTCACTCTCACCTTCTGCCTAATTTTACAAATAGAGACTTCCTTTTATTTTTATTTTTTAGAGACTTCACTTTAACTTAACATGCTCCCCCATTAGAGTGAACTGAATCAGGGAGCCCTGCCCTCTCCTTGAACCACAGAGAATCAGGCTGGACTACAGACTGTAGTTTGCGTGTCTGTGGTGGAGGTCCCACGTTCCCACCCTCTCCTACCAACACCCTCAAATCTACCATCTCTGGTGCTGGGAGGCAGCTAGGTGGGAAAGTTAGAACTGAGGTCCTCATTTGTCACAGGCAGGTGATGAAGAGGTGTTAGCTTTAAAGGGTGGGGGCAGGGGAGGGGCATCTTCCACAGGAAGTAGAAAGCCTCAGGAAAGTACCTAAGTCTGAGTCTGTCAAGAGCAATAAACAGTTTGGGTTAACCTCAAACTAGACAGCACAAGTTCTGAATCTGACTTTGGGCCCTTGACCCAGGAGACTGGGGAAACTCCAGAGGGTGTTTTGGGGCTGAGGTCTGAAGGTAGAGAGAATTTGAGGGAGGTATGTGCAACACTAGTCCGAAACAAGGTACGCGTGAGGCTTGGCAGTCGGGTCCTAGGGAAGCAACCAGGCCTGTCAGCTGAAGGGGAGGCGCAGAAGGAAGCAGACAGACCTGGGCATTTTCTCAGGCAGCACCAGAGAACTGTTGGAGTGGCCTGGGGAAGAACCTCAGTGGTTAAGGGGAGGGATGGGCTCAACTTAGGAAGATCCCTGGTTGGGGTTAGGATGTGCAATGCTGTACTCTTCCGTGCCTTGCCTGATCTCTTCACAGCTCTGCAGGGTCACATGGCTGGCTCAGTCAGCGGAGCATGTTTGGGGTCGTGGGTTCGAGCCCCACATTGGGCCTAGAGCTTAAGTTAAAGGAAAAAAAAAAGACACAACTCTACAGAACTTTGAATGAGGAGGAAACGAAACTAGGAAAGATGGTAGGGTTGCCCCTGAAAAGGAGCAGACCGTGTCCCTAGGATCCCTGGGCTGAATGGTCTGGTAGCAAAGGCCCTGCCGTTGACGAGAGGGACAGAACTGATCTGCCCTTGGAACCAGAGTACCCCTCCTTTCTTTCGTCTCTCCCTCCCTGCCCTGCTACTGATTGCTGGTTGCCTGCCTCTTTCCTTACATAATGTGACTCCGTTTTGGCTCTAGTAGAGGAGTGAGCAACCTTTTTCTCTGAAGGACCAGAGAGTAAATATTTTAGGTCTGCAGGCTGCAGAATCTCTGTTGCGACCAATCGACTCCGCTCTTGTAGTGCAAAAGCAGCCAGAGACAGCAGGTAAACAGGCCATGGTTGTGTTCAAATCAAATTTATGACACTGAAATTTTAATTTCATGTAATCTTAACATGTCACAAAGTATTTTTCCAACCATTTAAACATGCAAAAATCACACTTAGCTTGCTGGCCAGATAGGCACCAGGGCAGATTTGGCAGGCAGGTCGTTTCCTGGCACCTGGGATTTTTTCCATCTGCCTGAACTTCTGCTCTGCCTGGCCATGGAGAATCCTGTTAGTGTCACCTCTGGCCTTCACAATATAGCTGTAGAAACTTTTCAAGGTCCTATCTACTGATGTCTGCTTCCTAGTGGGTTCTAGGGAATTCAGTGACTTGGAAATGGCTAACAGAGTAAACCTTTAAGGGACGTTTCCTAATTCCTTATGTTTTGTGTGATGCTTTAGGGTAAAGCAATTATATATATTCTCTTTAAATCATCACACTAATAAAATAGGGAAGACAGTTAAATCCAGTTTACAGGGGAGAAAACAAAGGCCTGAGACCTAGAGTACTCTTTTCACTCTTTAAATTCTACCTAATTCCTTTGTTCTGTTACTCAATTTCACTACCATTAGGTACCCCTTATCAAAATACTCAGTAATCTGGGCCACAGTGATCCAGAACTTGGATGGCTGTTAAGTGTTTTTGTTGTTTTCAAATGCCTTTCATGACTTGCCAGCATTTTAGGAAAATCCTGTCTAAATTTTATTTTTCAACCCAAAGTGTCAGGGAATTAAAAATACTCTCAAATTTATTCCGCATTTTAGGACCAAGGAAATAATTAAGTATACGTGGTTTTTGTTTAAGGTACGCTGTTATGAAACCTACACTGAGGGCGCCTGGGTGGCTCAGTCGTTGGGCGTGTGCCTTTGGCTCAGGGCGTGATCCCGGCGTTATGGGATCGAGGCCTGCATCAGGCTCCTCCACTGGGAGCCTGCTTCCTTCTCCCACTCCCCCTGCTTGTGTTCCCTCTCTCACTGGCTGTCTCTCTGTCAAATAAATAAATAAAATCTTAAAAAAAAAAAAAAAAGAAACCTACACTGAGGTATGACTACTTGAGTCACAGTTTTTCCCTAAGACAAATGTTATACCACTCAAAGTTCTGTACTTAAAAGCAATGCAGCTGCATTTCTTTTTAAAATAACCTGTATCTGGGGCACCTGGCTGGCTCAGTCAGTACAGCATGTGACTCTTGATCTTGGGGTTATAAGTTTGAGCCCCACACTGAGTGTAGAGATTACTTAAAAATAAAATCTTTTAATAAAATGAAATAAAATAACCTATATCTGGGATTGCTTACCAAATCCTTATTCTGTATTTGGAGTTTTTCTTTCATCCAGTGGCACTGATACATCCTTCATAGCTCATCATGGGGAAGATACAGAGACCTCTCCTGTTTTAGACCTGACCCCAACTACCAAACTCTGAGGTGGGGGAAAGGGTCAGGGAAGCAGGGGCAAGAAACCTTCCTCCCCCTTATTACAAGCTCCTCCAAAGCTGTTGTTCCTTAAAGCTGAAAACAAGCCACCTCATTTCAAAACACACACACACACACACACACACACAAAACCTCATTTCATTTCGACACGAAAGTTATTTCCCTCTTTCTGTTTCTCTACTTTGCCTGATGAGGGATTTCTGAGAAATGAAATGTCACCTCCCACAACCTCAGTCTGCAGTTTTGTTTTTCGAAATGAAGAGAGGGTTGGAGGAAAGGAGTATACTGCCATAAGCATAGAGCATTAATTCAAAACTTTACCACATAAGACAGATGCCCTTCCCAAAACCCTTCAGCCTGGGTGGGCCCACCTTGCCTTAGATCTGGACTTTCAGGGTCTAAGGAAATAAACAAGCAATCCTCTCAGGAAATTTCAGTAACAAAGCAGTGAAACTGAACAGCTGCTCTTTACAGCCCCCAGCTGTCCTGCTCCCCACCATTCCCACCAAGGCTAGGAGATGGGAAAGAATTGTTCCACGCAACCTCAGAAGTGGAGGTGTGAGCTGAGGATGGGGATGCAGAGAGATCTGGGCATAGAGATTCAGGAATAAAATGCACATGAAGGTAAGGTTTCCCAGATAAAACCCTTACACCTCCCCATGAACTCTGAACTCGAGAGATTCGCCAAGTACGGGAGACTGAAATGGGCAGCAAAATTTTCAAAACAAGCTCCTCTTACTAAAGAAGAATAACTTTTTTTTTTTAGGGGCACAGAACTGAAGGCGTTTCTTAAGCAAAATAAAGGGGAAAAGTCATCAAATTCAGGATGAAACCCAACAGTTAAACATTCTTTTCCTTGTCTGCTTCCTTGGCTGGCTTTCCCAGCACACCTTGTCCCGGGCTAACTTGAATAAACACACACATGTGACCACATGAGGGCGGGAAGAAAACCAAGTGGGGGGTGGTGAAATTCTGAATGGAATGCAGCCCCAGCTAGTTAGGGAGCCCGGGCTGAGACCTCTGGCACTGGCAGTGGATTTATACAGAGAAGCCAAAACAATGAGCTCATGGGCAAGAATGCAGCCCGTAGGGAAGTCTGGGCAGTCAGAGCAAACTGGTTTTTTAACCAGGATGGGAATGGCTGTAATCAAGTCTCCCACGGGAATAGGATTAGGGAGCGTGGAGCCACCATTCAGTATCTTGGGGTCCAGTTTTAGTAACTTTTGAGGGCTGTCCTTTATTCTAAAAGTCTGCTCTGCAGAGAGCACAGCAGTCTCGGGTCTGTATTCGAGAAGTTGATTCCTTTCCCTGATTATGTGAGACGTGTGAGTGAGCTACCAATCTAGGTGCGGCTCTTAAAAAGACCACCTTATTCAAAGCAACTGCATCCAAAGCAGGTCTGCCAAAGCCAGCTCCTGCAGCAAGATCCAGCCATAGCTATGACCCCAGAGACTGTATTCAGGGCTGCCACTTTAACACGATAGAGGAATGAATCAATGGCGTCTGTCTTCTTTACTTCCCAAATAAACATGATCCACCCAGCTGTGTGTCATTTACACCAAATTCAGACTTTCAAGACCAAAGACATATCGTTTTGTTTTTTTTCCTCCACCAGTGTTTTTCACTATTTTTATAAAAGGCCCCAAATGGAAGAAACTGAAGAGATACTACATTCAGTGCCTATATATGGTGAAGGGGAAGGAAGGCAGGGAGGGAAGAAATGAGAAGAAAAAAAATTATCTACATCTCCCCACCCTCCCCCTACACTCCTGGAGGTTTCTTCCCAACTCCATCCTTTTGTTCATGTTTCCTACTCATTAAGGTTCAACCTAAAATGTTTGCTGTTGCTGTTGTTGTTAAGCTGCACAGGGGGGAGGAGCAGAGGGAAGGGGGAGAAAAAAACTCGAGCAGAGCCAAACATGGGGCTCGATCCCAGGACCCTGAGATCATGACCTGAGCCAAAACCAAGAATCAGACACTTAACCGACTGAGCCACCCAGGTGCCCCTAAAATGTTTCTTTTGAAGCCTTGACTGTACCTGCTTCCAGACGTGGTCACCCTGCTTTGTCCCACTTATCTTAGAATATCTTTATCATAGCACTTTATGCAATGTATTCTAATTATTTTTATCCATGGTTCTCACTCCTACTAGACTGTAAGCTTTGACATCCTGCCACAATTGCTTTCTCATTATATGGTTTTGTGATATATTCAACTCTTCAGCATGTACCCCCTGAGAAAGAGGACATTTTCTTATATAATTACACTATAATTAATACACTCAAGAAATTTAGCAGATACAGTACCATTTAACATATTGTCCATATTAAAGTTTCCTCAATTGTACGTATGTCCCTTACAGCTTTTTTCATCTAGGATCTAAGCAAAGATCATTCTACAATTAGTTGTCATGTTCCTTTCCACGGTTCCTTTTTTTTTTTTTTTTAAGTAATCTCCTTGCCCAATGTGCTGCTTGAACTCACAACCCTGAGATTAAGAGTTGCATGCGCCACTGACTGAGCCAACCAGGCCCCCAAATCCCTAGTCTTTTTTGACTGAATTCCTTGAGGGGAAGAATTATTCTCTTGAGAATTCCAGTGTCCAACAGTGCCTGGAAAAGAGCAAGCAGTCCACTGCCATGTAATGAATAAATGAAGAGACTCAACAAACATCTGGCTGCCTAGAGCTCATTAAATGTCCCAGTTCATTGCAGAGTTGAAATGTTCTTAATAAAGGAAGGTCATCCTGAACGGGAAATGAGAGCAGGCAAACTGACCAAAGGCAGAAACAAGCCATGGAAATGGATACTTGGAAGGGGTAAAATCTGGAGTAGTAATCTTGGCCCTAACAGATTTCCCCAGTCAAGAACTATTATTCTATGCAGATAAAGAAAGGAACTGCAAAGGGAAACCAGGTATAGTGCGGGAACAAAAGTCTGCCACATATATTCCTTTTTTACCTCACAAGAATTATTAGTAAAGAACACTGAATTCTCAGGGCACTTGGCTGGCTTGGCTGGTAGAACATGGGACTCTTGATCTCGGGCTTTAAGGTTTGAGCCTCATGTAGGGTGTTGAGATTACTTAAAATCTTTTTAAAAAATGTATGTAAGTAATCTCTACACCAACATAGTGCTTGAACTCATGACCCTGAGATAAAGAATTACATGCTCTATCAACGGAACCAGGTAGGCACCCCAAAAATAAAGTCTTAAAAACCAAACCCCACTGAATCCTCAAAGGTCTGTTCCATCCGCCTGGAGGCAGATTCCCAACCCCCACCTTTCCACATGCTTCACATAACTAAGATAACGCCGTAACAACTCTGGAACTAAAGCTGGTCCAGTTAAATCTTCCAGTCTTGAAAGTGAGAAGCCTTTGAACAGTGTGGGAGGGTTCAAGAAGACAAAGTTCTGTAATCATTGAGCAAGTGGGGCCAAAAAGAACTAGGGATAAATTAAGGCAGTCAGCAGATCATTTTGAACTCCAGGACTTAACGGCCCAAGCTCTGAGCATCTGGCTGGAGCCATGCTACATACCAGTTGTGCAAGTTATTTCACTTTAATTTTTGAAAAATACACCAGCTGTCACAACTGCTTTAACATTTTCTGAAAGGAAACAGTATGAAGCAAGAGCTTTAAAGTCGCAAAACAGGAACTGAAAGACAAAGTCTGGTTGTGTCAAATGAAGGGAAGTGTTGATTACTTTGACTCCCTCAGTGACTCATGTTACCTAGTTACCATTTGAGCCAAGTTTTTAAGGTGTTAAACTAAGGAACATGACCACAGAAGTGGTTTCATCTCACAACCTACCAATGGGAGCAACTACACTGCAGAGAACTCAACCAGGTCCAAAATTTGGACCCTTGGGTCCTATGCTACCCTCCCTTCAACCCTCTGCTCAGGAAGGAGTGCACCAGTAGTATGTAACAGCCTTATAATGATAAAAAGCTGCCATCTCCTAGTAGGCTCCAGAACAGAGCGGCTTCCAAGCAGAAATGCACTGTTAAATGCACAGAATCCTGTTTGTACAATTAGCATTTGGTGCTCAGGGCTGGAAACCAATATGCAAACTTTGTATTTGCACATTTCCATGGTGATGCAGCTCCCTTTCAAGGCAGCTGAAAATAAAGACAGGATAGGGTTTCTGAAATTAACGTGCTTATTCTCACCTTTGCTTTAGGGAGAAGGGGGAAAAGTACCAAGAACCTCATCAGAACCCTTTAACTGTGGGTGTTAATTCTTCTAGCTCCCTCATCTGAGGAGGAGGAGATGGGGAGACAGAATAAGTGCAGTAATGAACCAGCACATAGTAACTAAAAGAAAAATCAGGACAGGGATTTTGATTGTTAAAATGTACAGGAACTACTCCAAAGTACAGCAGTAATGCATTTCAAAACCCAACACCTCTAATTTGAATGAAAGAAGGGGTTATTCGGAAGGGAACCATCCTTTGCTCTAAAGCAAATCAACTTTATGGGGCTTTTGCTTGTTAATTCACTTATATTTGCTCAGCTGACTTCCCTAAAAGGCTTGTCTAAGTGGGGGAAGGAAGACAGTCATCGATTAGAAAACACCCGTACCACACCTTGCATTTGAATAAAAGATTTATTATTTTCTTCTCAGGAAAAACAGGAAGTTAGGGAAACACACTACATTTTACAGCCCACATTAATTTGTAGTTGGTCCTAACCCTTCCTGGCACAGCTGTCAACAGATTAGCTGTTTAACCGGAACCAAGGTGTTCACCCCCAACAGAGTGCACATGACACTAGAGGATTGCATGTTTTTCCCTGAGAGAAGCATAAGACAAGTTGCTGAGAGCCAGCTTTCCAAGCAGCCCCTCCCTCTCCATTTGAGGATTTGCTTGAACTATGCAGCTAGTCAGCACTTAGAACGTGTGCCTCCTCTCCCTAGAAAACCACCCACCCTTCCCTAAAGCACTTGGGCTCCCTAAGCCCCGACAGCCCGACCCAAACTTTCAACTAAGACCCTCCTCTACATTTCAGCAGTCACACCTAGTACATTGGGAAGTGGGTTCCCTAAACTTCAATTTACATCTATGCGCTTATTTCCACAACTGGATATGGGGAGACAAGCCTTTTAGTCACCTTTACCAGCTTTTAGTCACCTTTACCAGATCTTAAGATTAATTAAAAACTACATAAAGTGCTTTTAGGTCCTTAGAGATAGACATGACATAAATAAGTGGTGCATGATCAAGAACGATAAATACATAGGTAAAAATAGCTCCAGCTAGATGACCTTATGGCTTGACGATGGGCAGGCACGGCAATCCTTCCCTATTACATTCTTAGTCATTTTATTTATGTCTACTTGAGTCCACAGACTAAAGGTCATGTTCTGTGGATGAAGCTTTCAAATGACCCTAGGTCTACTACAGAAGCTTTCTTCAGTTTACCAGTAGCTTTTACATTAACTCTTTGAGGTTTAACAGAGCCCATCCCTTTCTATAATTTTAAATGAGCATTTCTGAATGCAAAGGAACTTAGAGACTAAGTCACCTAATTTGTTGTCCCTTCCTCTGAAAATTCCTAAAGGGACTTTTAAAACTTTCCCCCAAAGATAGGATAAAGCAACAACTGAAAAAGGTACCAATTCAAGGAAAAGGGACTCCTCCCACCACATGACTGTTATGGTCATGGCACCCACTGTACTACCACCTCCCAAGAATAAAATTCATTAAGGATGAAGGTCTCTGGACTCCTGGGGTGGAGGGTGGGGGGTGAGGTGTTACATAGGGTTCATAGTGCCAAAAACTAAAAGGGCTAGTTAAGAGTTCAGGGATGGCAGGGTAAGGATGTAAGGACTGAAATAACTATCTGTATAGGGAGAACAAGCAGCAAGTATTTCAAGGAAGGACAGAAAATAAACAGTTAAGTTCGATAAAACGTCAAGTCTGAAATCCAAAGAGATGCCAATGCAAAAATCTGAAACAAAGTTTGGTAATCGTTAATAGAAATGAAACAAAAAGTATTTGTTTTATTGATATACTAGGCTTAGACCTGTGTTTAACAAGCAAGCCTAATAATAGCACCATGGTTAGACTTATAAGCCTGCTTTTCCAAGCCATCATTTTACAATTTATTAAGCACACAAGGGATCAAATATCTCTCATCCACTGATGTGATCTTTTTATATACATACTGTTAGTAAGTCCCATTTGGAACAGCTGAAAATCTTTTAGCAAAAGTTTTGAAGATGAGCTCATAAACTCAATTTAAATTTCACCAGTTAAATTAGGTCAAATGGAAGGAACTCAAATGAGTAGCCGTCCAATCAGAGCCCATTATTTTGCAAGTTACCAGCCCACACGCCTTCCCGGCCCAAAACTTAAAAACTCCACCTTGACTCAATTATTGAAAGCCCACATGTAAGGAGGTGAAAAGATGAATTTCCATTCCTCAATTTCTCAATCCCAGGTTTAAAAAAACAAAAACAAAAACTAAGGAATACTTACCAACCAGATAGGAAAATTAAAGTCTGCATAGTTATGAATCAGAATTGTTCCATTAAAACCAAGTTGTGTACAATTACACAAATTGGTTCTGTATACAATCTACAACTGACCAGCGCAAAATTTAGAATAGAAAAGCTGTAAGAAATAGATTCCTAACTACAGAAGTTGTAAATTTCAAATGGGTATGAAAAAACTAATGTACTGTGAGACTCTCCATCCCTTTACATTTCAAAGAAATAGACTTTCTGTAAAAATATATACAATTTTTACAGACAAATACATTTACAAGTTGTTTCTGCCTTAAAAACTGAGGATATTCCCATATTTGCAACTGTAATTACTGAGCCTTAAGTCAAGTATTCTTGGCCATTACTAGGCTAATGAACGAAACCACTCAAACCAAGCCAAAGTAGAACAGGTGTGAAAGTCCTGAGCACTTGGACTTTCTATTCAAGAAGTATACCTGGGAAAGCTAATGACAGACAAAAAGCTTCCCTTCAAACTCTGTTGTACAGTACTAAGGCTTCTAGTCATAGTTCTATTATCTGTAGCTTAAATCCATTTTATACAGATCAATGCCATTGTTAGTGCTTCTCTTTTAACACTATAAGAAGTTAATGAATTCTGTGGACAAATTTAATGGGACTCTATGACTAGCCTGGCTACTGGCCACTCTCCTGTTCTAGACAAGGAAATTAAGTCTCTTCAACCCTACCATCTTCACTAAATCTAAAAGTCCTCCTCCATGGCCTCCCAAAGTTGGCCTGTTGCTGAAACTGAACTTTCTTTAGACAGTGACTCTTCAAGGGGGGCTACTTTTCCCATGTATTTATTCCGGTTAGCCATAATCCTCTTGCCTTGCTTTCCTACGTTGCTAGGGTAGAACTCTCGGAGGTTACAGCCTGGACAGCTCAAAGTCCAACTTCATAAATACATTTGATTTCACAGCAGTTGTATATTGTTTTGGTGGTGCCTGGGGTTGGTTAAAAGTCAATTATTGCACTTAAAAGGCTATCTTATTAGATATGCCAAACCAGCTCCTACTCCAGCAACACCTGCAAAAGCCAGCAGCACATTTCTGATGCCACCTTCTAGGTCCTCTACATGGAAGAACTCCACAAACCCATCCTAGAAAACAAAAAAAAAGAAAAGCACATTTTCAAGTATGGGTTTCCAATGGCTTAAAAACACTATTCATAAAGAAAAGATGAATTAAAAAATCTAAAGTTCCGCCCCCTCAAAACATAATGAACCAATTACTATTTACCCACGCTACAAAAGACACATTCAATTAAAGGGGGGGGGTTGCAGCGCAGCTCTCAGAAATGTAGTTACTATCATCCTCATGTGATTCTTATTTTTTCATAATTTGAATCCACCGAAAAGTATCCAGCTAAATTACAATACCAAAAGCAAAAGACTCAACAACCAGTAAAACAGCCTACAGAAAACCGGATTTTTGATGCAACAATTCAAAAGTCATACCACTATCGACTTAAATCAACGTCAGGCAAACAGAGATCCTACGTTGGAGCCTGAAACCTGAGTTGTGCATCATAAAAAGCTTTAGATAGCCCCAGACTTTCTCTATAAAATCCTTCATTCAGATAGCCCCAGACTTTCTCTATAAAATCCTTCATTCCAAGACCCCTCTTCAATCTTAAAACAAACTTACCCAGCCTCTTTGTTTGACTAGCCAGTCTCGTTTTGTCCTTACGAGAACATCTGTGATGCTTTCTGCTAATGGTTCGATGCAGCCTTCTTGGTTTATACTCTTCAAGTGTTTGGCCACAAAGGCACCAAAAGAAATAAGAGTCACAATCCTGCCCCAGTTTGTTACTCCGTCACTGAAAACATGGACCATCACTCGAGACAAAGATTTGACATCGTCTTCATTTTTGATGTCCAGTTTCCGAAGCATGCCTGAGAGGAAGAAAAGCATGCAGGTTCTCACGGCCTCCTTTGTCTAAACCAGGGCATGATTCGTCTGCCCACCCACGGCGGGGGAAATCGCTATTCGGGGTCTATAGAACTCAGGCCGACCCCAGTTGAAAACTGACATCCCACCCTTTCCGGGCTTTGAACAGAGCTGCCATTTCCAAAAGAATTAAGATGGGCGGAAACAATGACTCACGGCCAGAAAATTCTGGTTTCAGAAATAGATTGCGAGTCGTTTCAACACTGACTTGTTTTCGGTTTCCACCCACCTTTGGTGGGTGAGTCCAGGGACAGGTGAAACAAGGCAATGCAGCCTCCGCGACCAACCCCCTTACCTTGGAAGGCCGTCTCGTGGTTGCGCTGTACCCCGTCCCCGACCCGTCGGAGGGTCTCTAACGCCTTCCGGCTGGCCGCCCCAGACCCGCCCAGCGGTTTCGCGTCCTTGGCGCCTGTTGCCTGCTCCCGAAGGTACCGAGAGATAATCTCCAGCGACTGCCGGTACAACTCGTCTTCCTCCTCCTCTGCTGGGGGTGGCGTCGAGGGCAGTGAGCCGTCCGTACAAGGGCCACCGCTGGCCTCCCCGACCAACTCCAGCAAAGGCAGGACAGCCGGCCGCTTCCCCAAAGGTTCCGGCTCGTACCCGTCCAGCTCCTCTTCGGGCGACATGATGGCGTCGGCGGCTGGGCCTTCCATCTCTTCAGGCGGCGACGCGCGGCGGGTGGGCTCGAGGAACAGTAGCCTCGGGGGGGTCGCCGTGACGTCGGGACCCTCGGCGCCAATGGGCGAGGGCCGCGCGACCCTCCGGGCGTCCGGCGCGAGAGTGGCCGGGGGACTAGCGCCGGCGCTTCCGCCAATCACCGCACCGGCTTCCCCTCCCCCTATCTCCCTCCGGGCCGTGGCCTCCTTCCCCGAAGCCAAAAGCCGCCCTCCCGATGAGGCGGCGCCGCCGCTGCCGGCCCCCAACCCGGCCCCCCCACAGTAGAGGTTGAGTCCGATTACTGCGTTTCTTTTGAGGCCAAACATCGCAAGCTGCCGAGGCCGTCGCCGCCGCCGCCGCCTCCTGGGTGAGAAAAGTGGGGGACGGCCCCGACTCCTCAGTGGAAGGAAGCGGAAGTAGGACTGTGAGAGGAGCTTCTATATCGTGGTTTTAGGGCCAGTCCTACGGTGGCGTCAGCAAGTTAAAAAAAAAAAATGTAGTCCCATAAAAGGGGAAAGGGGCGGGAGCTTCCGGAGAGTTGCGCACGGCACCTCACCAGCCGGTAGAGGTAGGGGCGGAGCTTAAGGACTGGGCGGGGTCTTCCGGCGCTCGAGGGGAGCGCGGGTCGTTACGTAAGGGCAGCTGGGACGCTTTTGCTTGGTGGGCTGCAGTTCTTCCCAGACTCCCGACTGGGTTTGCTAATTAATGGTTTCCTCGCTGCTTCCCAGAGTCCTGGTTTGTGAGCCTCCGCTGTTGTTTCTGTGGCACAGGTTTTTTTTTCCGGTACCAAAGTCTTAACCCATTGAATCACTCAGAGATGGAGGAAAGGGAATGGGGCAGTTCTGGCATGGCTGGGGAACAACAGTCTAGATAATACGGGTACTTAAGACGGTACTGTTGGCAACACGCAGTGATTTTGCACAACTTTTGCTCTCAGTCCAACAATGTTTGGAAATGGGGACGCTCCAAGAACTGACCCATGGATCATTTATATGTAAGTTGACTAAACGAAATTGTTCTGTCCCTGGTTAAGTTTTATTCCTGCCTCCCTACTTGCTTTCTCTCATCCCCTATCTCTGCAGTCTCTGGTTATTTACATGTAAGCTTTACCCTGTTAGCATCTCTTCTGAGACTCATGACACTTTTTTTTTTTTAATTGAGTGTGAGGCACTTTTGATTCTAGGGGTAAAACCTCTTAAGGAAAGGGATCCTGCTATATGCCATATATGTAAGTTAACATTAATGGAAGCAACCCCTTTTTTTGTTAAAAATATCTGTAGAAATAATAATAGCTCAAATTCAGGAGCCAGGTGTTTGAGGGACATAAGCTGGAAAGGTGAGCAAGGTTCCTGTTCCGCAAAATATCACAGATTAATAAGGAGATAGGGCACCCATATTATGTATTTGGGCAAGACCTAGAACCATGGAGATTTATAATATGTGGCAGAGAGGATGGAGAGAATTATCCTGTGGTTGTAATGAATAAGAAATGGTTTCTCTAAACTGGGCAGCCACTCTGGACAACAGTGTGGAGGTGCCTCAAAAACCTAAAAATAGAAATACCCTATGATCCAGCAATTGCATTACTAGGCATTTACCCAAAGGATATAAAAATACAGATTCAGAGGGATATATGCACCCTGATGCTTATAGCAGCATTATCAACAATAGCCAAACTATGGAAAGAGCCCAAATGTCCATCGACTGATAAATGGATAAAGAAAATGTGTGTACACACACACACACACACACACACACACACTGGAATATTACTCAGCCGTCAAAAATGAAATCTCGCCATTTACAACAACGTGGGTGGAGCTAGAATGTATTATGCTAAGTGAAATAAGTCAATCAGAGAAAGACAAATACCATATAATTTCACTGACATGTGGAATTTAAGAAACAAAACAGATGAACATATGGGAAGTGGGGGGAAGGAAACGGAAACAAACCATAAAGAGACTCTTAATGATAGAGAACAAACTGAGGGTTGATGGAGGGAGGTGGGTGGGGGATGGGCTAGATGCATCATGGGCATTAAAGAGGGCACTTTTGATGAGCACTGGATGTTGTATGTAAGTGATGAATCACTGAATTCTCCTCAAACCAATACTGCACTGTATGTTAATTAACATTTAAAAAAAATATAATGGTCTAATTTAAGAAACTTGTAATCTTACACAGTACTACGAGGATGGAATACATGCTCTATAGGAGGCGTCAACAATTTATTTTTGGAGTTGAGAGGCTGGAAAAATCACTTGGGTAGGAGAGCTAGATGACCTTATGGAAGAGGTAGCTTTTTTAGTGGGCTTTCTAGAATGCAATTTTATCAGATACACAAGGAAAGAGAGATTGAGGAAACAGCAAGTGCAAATGCTTTTTCTTTTTAAAGGCTGAAAAAGGAAATGCATTGCTGGTTTCATTTAAGTTTATAGCTAGAAATCTCGTGCTCAGCATTCCTACTGCATTTCCTCAGTTCACTCTCCTATGATCCAAGATGACTATTGTACACGTTCTCTTCTGTCCCTAAACCTCCAATGTTCCCTCCTGCCCTCCTCATTCTCAGCTGTTTAACTTACTTCACTGAGAAAATGGAAGCAATCAGAAGAGAAAAACTTCATTTCACACTACCAAATCTACAAATTTACTCCTTCCACCATTCTGCCTGCTTTTTGTGTGGTTAAAATAAATGAACCTTTCCTGCTATCTCAGATCAGCCTCTTCGCTTGTGCATTAGATCCCACTTCTTTGCCTCAAATACTTGCAGTTATCCCTTTACGTTCTTTTTTTTTTTTTAAGATTTTATTTTTAGAGAAAGTATGCACATGTGTAAGTAGGGCAGAGGGGGAAGGAGAGGGAGAGAAAATCTGAAGCAGAGTCCATGCTGATCATGGAGCTCGATGCAGGGCTTGATCTTACTATCTTAAGATCATGACCTAGGCCGAAACCAAGAGTCAGACACCTACCAGACTGAGCCACTCAGTCTGTCCCTTTACATTCTTGTATCAACTTCTCTCTGTTGAATCATTCCCGCCAACATACAAACCTGATGTTCTCTCTCACATCCTCAAAAAGCCTTCCCTAGAACCCAGATTCTTTGATTCCCTCCTTTATAGCAAACATCTTCAACCTTCTTACCAGCTTTCTCTCTTGAACCCACCCCATCAAGCCTACATTCTCACCATTCCACTGAAACCATTCTTGTCATCAATGACCTCCACATGGGCAAATTCTAGGGGTCAATTTGCAGTCCTCTTTTTTTTCTTTTCTTTTTTTTTTTTTAAGATTTTATTTATTGGGGTGCCTGGGTGGCACAGTCGTTAAGCGTCTGCCTTCAGCTCAGGGCATGATCCCAGTGTTCTGGGATTGAGCCCCACATCAGGCTCCTCTGCTGGGAGCCTGCTTCTTCCTCTCCCACTCCCCCTGCTTGTTCCCTCTTTTGCTGGCTGTCTCTCTCTGTCAAATAAATAAATAAAATCTTTAAAAAAAAAAAGGATTGTATTTATTTATTTGACAGAGAAGAGAGACAGCCAGAGAGAGAGGGAACACAAGCAGGGGGAGTGGGAGAGGAAGAAGCAGGCTCCCAGTGGAGCAGGGAGCCCGACGTGGGGCTCGATCCCAGGACCCTGGGATCATGCCCCGAGCCGAAGGCAGACGCTTAATGACTGAGCCACCCAGGCACCCCTGCAGTCCGCATTTTACTTGACCTTTCACAGTATTTGATGTGGTTGATCATTCCCTTCTTGAAACACTTCATTTATGTGTTTTTTCGGGCACCACACTCTCCTGGTTTTCCTTTTTCCACCCTGGCTACTCTTCAGTTTCATTCATCTCTTCCACTTGCTGTCCACTTAATGGGGACATTACAGAGGGACTGTGTTTCCCTCTGTAACCCTAGCCATGCCTAGACCCTCCATTGTTGAATGGATGAATCTGAATGTTTACTAATATGGGATATATAAAGGCTAGAAAAGTGGGATGGGGTAATATTACTGAGTGCTTTGAGAGCCAATGAGCTTTGAACTTTTCTAGGCAGTTGGGATCCACTGAGCACTAGAGTACTGTGATATATGCTCTAATTTAGGTTCAATATTCTAATTGTGGGTTTTAGAGTGGATTGAATGAAAAAGGATTGGAAGCAAATAAATTAGAAGGTACTACAATAATGTAGGCAAGAATTATGGGTGAACTGTGCTTGTGATGATAGTGGAAATGAAGAGGATGACATGGAGAGACACTGTGGAGGCAGAGTTTATAGTGCTTGATGACTAAGAGGATGACAGAAGCGTGTGTGACATTATCATAATGTAGACATCCATATTACACAAGATTAACAGGTAGACCACCTTCCAGACTTCTGCGGACTGCCCTAGTGAACCACTAATCTCACCAGTAGGAGAAAGGGTCTGTATGGCTTAGAAGCAAGGAGTTAGTGCACCTGGGTGGCTCCGTTGGTTAAGCACTGCTTTTGGCTCAAGTCATGGTCCTGGATTCCTGGGATTGAGTTCCACATCAGGCTCCCCGCTCAGCAGGGAGTCTGCTTCTCCCTCTGACCCTCCCCCCTCTCATGCTCACTCTCAAATAAATAAATAAAATCTTAAAAAAAAAAAAAAAGCAGCAGCAGCAGCAAGGAGTCCAGGATATCTGGGAGGTCCTGTCCTCAGGGAATTTGAGTTCACTTAGGACTTCTGACCCCTAGTATTGTTCAGAGTCACAGTAACCTCTGGATTTGTGTACACACCCTATCAAGAATGGTTCTTGTTCTTAGGATAACTATTTTGGCCACAGTCCTGACCCTCAGTAGAAAACCATTGTTGAAATCCTGACTGTGCCAATCTTTTTTTGTAGGCAAGTATTAAATCCTTTGAAACTTCCCCAAACTGTGAGCACATTTCCTCTTCAAAATGTGCCTTTGTTTCAGAGAATTCATTTACATCATTTCTTTTAAAATAGGAAAAAAAAATAGGTCCCAGTGTAGGAACTAAGATGTATTCTTTTGTTGTTGTTTGTTTGTTTGAGAGAGTGTAAGTTGGATGTGGGGAGGGCAGAGAGAGAGAATCTTAATAAATAAAATCTTTTAAAAAATGGGGTGCCTGGGTGGCTCAGTCAGTTGAGCTTGGACTCTTGATTTCAATTCTGTCATGATCTCAGGGTTGTGGGGTCAAGCCCCATGTTGAGCCCCACATCGGGCTCCATGCTCAGCACGGAGACTACTTAGGATTCTCTTTCCTCTCCCTCTGCCCCTGCCCTCACCCTGCTCTCTCTCTAAATAAATAAAAAATTTTAAGGATTTACTTTTGGGGGGGGGAGGGGCAGAGGGAGAGAGAGATCTCCAGCTGACTCCCTGCTGAGTGTAGGGCTTGACTCCACGACCCTGAGATCATGACAGAACTGAAATCAAGTGTCCCATGCTCAACTGACTGAGCCACTCAGGTGCCCCAGAACTAAGATGTATTCTAATAACCTTGTTCTCCATCTTTTGGGGCCTGAAATTTGGTGTACTTAATATTTCATGTTGCCTTTCCCCTTCTGTAATGAAAAAACTCTTGCTCTCATCCTTATTGCCTCTCCTAATTATTCATTCCTCTTACTCCTTAGGCTGGGAAAGCAGTATTTTTTTTTTAAGATTTTATTTCTTTATTTGAGAGAGAAAGTGAGAGAGCATGATCTGGGAGGAGCGGCAGAGGGAGAGGGAGAAGCAGGCTCCCTGCCGAGTAGGGAGCCCAACTCGGGGCTTGATCCCAGTACCCCGGGATCATGACCTGAGCTGGAGGCAGACGCTTAACTGACTGAGCCTCCCAGGCACCCCCCTTTTATTTATATATATATATATATAAAACTTGAATTTTGAGAGGATCTCAACTCTGCTGATAGAAATTTCCAGAATTACTGGAGCACCTGTTCTCTTCCTCTAAGGTGAGGCTAATCTTTTGCCTTTAAGCTCTAAGGCCCCTTTATGCCACACTATTTCTTTTTTTACACATTTCAAATTTTTATTTACCTTAATAATAAATTAACAGAATGGCAAAACTGATTCTGTGAAGATACGAAAATTGAGGTTTATATTTTTAGAAAAAGAACTGCTGAAGAAGGATGCTAAATTAGGTACAAAAGCAGTTAATGTCCTATAGGGCAATAAACTATAACTTTTGGGTTTGTCTTTTTTTTTAAGATTTATTTATTTATTTTGAGAGAGAGAGAGAGTGAGCACAAGTGGGAGGGGCAGAGGAAGAAGGAAAGAGACTCTCAAGCGGACTCCGAGCTGAGCATGAAGCCCACTGCAGGGCTCAATCCCAGGACCCTGAGATCATGACCTGAGCCGAAACCGAGTCATTCAGCCAACAGCGCCCCTGGGGTTATCTTCTTTAGTAGACAAGAAAAAAAATCACTGCACGTTACCCTCTAACTTTTGAAGGTTGTAAACCTTTTGGGTGCTAATCAAACAAAATTATATTCCCCAAGATAAATTGGTGACCCTCAGGCAGATTTCCTGAAAATGCTCTAGCACGATGTTAAAAGATCACATAGTCATTTTTTGGCCTTATTTCTAAGGTGTGCATAATTTTTCTTAAACAGTCCCTCCCCCCTGTGACCATATTCTCTAATGGTTATTTTTGCTTGTACACTAAAATGGTTGATCTCCTGTTTTTTTGTCAAAATCATTAATTGAACTTCTTGCTTAGTTGGCCATTTTCTACACTTCGTACTGCATATCATACTCTTTCACACCGTGCCTTCGGCATCAGTATTTTCCTACCCTTCCATCACAACACTGTAATTGTCATCTTTGCCTACAGGATTACAATTTCAGACTCTAGTCCCCACAGGTTAAACTAGCATATAACTAGGTTTCAGTTGCCTCTCAGAAGGTGTGACAAACATTGCTAGTTGCCTTGTCCAGTATTCATTCTTCTTCCTTTTTGCTGACAGAACCCAAAGTTGGCATGGTGGTTCCATTGTGATTAGGAACTCCTATAGCTACTAATATGTTGTTCTGGTATCCTCATATGTGCTTTTTTTACTTCATGGACCAAGATGGCTAGCTTCACCCATGTTACCTGCATTCCAACTAGCAGGAAGGAGAAAAGAGAAGGCAAATGGCATCTAATTTCCTTTAATGACACTTCCCATAAATTGCATACTATTTTTGTTATTATCACGTTAGCCAGAAATTAGTCACATGATCTCTTACCTGCAAAGGAGGCTATGAAGTATAGTCTATTCTGAGTGTCTCTGTGCCCAGCTAAAAATTGGGGATTCTATTATTATAGAAGAAAGGAAGCACAGCTAGCAGATTCTACCACTATGTGCAAAACTATGTAGAGAAAATTATAAAACTCTATTAAAATACATTTTAAAAACCCAAATAGAGACATAAACCATGTTCCCATGTAGATGGACTCATAATTGTAAAAATCAGTTCTCCTTCAAACTGATATACATATTGAGTGCAATTCCAAATAAGGAGCTGGGTAATTGATTCTGAAACTCATAGGGAAGAACAAAGGGCCAAGATTAGCCAAGACATTCTTGAAAGAAAAAGAAAAAGAAAAAAAAAAAAGGAACAACAAGACAGGTAGCCATGCTGGACATCATGACTTATGAGTCTATAGAGAAAAAAAAAGTGTGGTATTTGCAGGGATAGACCAATACATTAATATAACAGAATAGAGGACCCCAGTAGACTTATGTGTCTATGGAAATTTGGTAACAGAAGCAGCATTGCAGATCAGTAGGGAAAAGACAGATTGATCAATACATGGAGCTAGGACACTGGATATTTTTATGGAAAACAATAAAGCTGGATCTCTGCCTCATACCATGTATAAAAAAAATATTCCAGGTGGATTGAAACTGAAAACATTATATATATAGGAGAATATTTTGTGAACTCAGTGTAGGAAAAGAGTTATCAAACAATATAAAAAGCAGTAACCACAGAGGAAAAAATTGGCAAATACAATGACATTAAAATGAAAACATGTTTGGTGCTAAAAGTAGACTTATGAGCAAAATACATAAGCGCCCAGAGGAGGGAAAAATGCCTTGTTTAAACTTTGCCTTGGGAGAAAGTGATTTTGAGGTAGGTTTTGAACTGTGTGTGAGTGTTCACTGGGAGTACGTCAGGCAAAACATTCTAAGCCGAGAGAAGAACCTTTGCAAAGGTTCAGAGCCAAAACAGTGTGGCGTGTTCAAGGATCTGCCACAGTGAAGTGTACAGTAGAGAGGGGCTGCATGGCAGCACAGCCTTTCAAATCAAATCAACTCAGCTCTGCCAAGTACCGCTTCAGTGACCTCGCCCAATTATTTAGTTTCTTTTTTTTCTTTTTTTTTTTTTTTTTCACANTTTTTTTTTTTTTACAGATTTATTTATTTTAGAAAGAGAACGTGTGAGTGAGCGGGGGGAGGGGCAGAGGCAGATGGAGAGAATCTCACGCAGACTCCCTGCTGAGCACAGAGCCCAGCATGGGACTTGATGCCATGACCCTGAGATCATGACCTGGGCCAAAACCAAGAGTCAGACAGACACTGAACCACCTGAGCCACCCAGGTGCCGCTACTTTCTTTTTTCTTTTTCTTTTTCTTTTTTTTTTTTTTTTTTTTACAAATTTTTCGTTTGAAGNCAAATTTATCGATTGAAGTATAGTTAATATATTAGTTTCAGGTCTGCAGCATAGTGATTTAAAAATCATATACATTACAAAATGCTCACCATGATAAGTGTAGTTATTTTTCATCACCATATGAAGTTTTTACAGTATTATTGACTATATTCCTTATGCTGTACTTTTCACTCCTGTGACTTACTCATTTTATAATTGGAAGTTTGTACTTCTTAATCCTCTTCACCTGTTTTGCCCATCTCCCACTCCCCCTCTCTTTGGTAACCACCAATTTGTTCTATATTTATGAGTCTGTTTCTGTGTTTTGTTTTGGTCATTTGTTTTTTAGATTCTACATATAAGTGAAATATATGGTATTTATTTTTCTCAGTCTGACTTCACTTAACATAAAACCTTCTAGGTCTATCCCTGTTGTCCCGAATAACAAAATTCATCCTTTTTTATGGCTGAGTAATATTCCATTATGTACATATACCACAATTTCTTTATCTAGTCATCCATTAATGGACACTTAGGTTGTTTCCATATCTTAGCTATTGTAAATGATGCTGCAATGAACATAGGGGTGCATATATCTTTTTGAATAAGTGTTTTTGTTTTCTTCAGGTAAATACTCAGAAGTGAATTTACTGGGTTGTATGGCATTTCTACTTTTAATTTTTTTTTTTTTTAAGATTTTATTTATTTATTTGACAGAGATAGAGACAGCCAGCGAGAGAGGGAACACAAGCAGGGGGAGTGGGAGAGGAAGAAGCAGGCTCATAGCAGAAGAGCCTGATGTGGGGCTCGAACCCATGACGCCGGGATCACGCCCTGAGCTGAAGGCAGATGCTCAACCGCTGTGCCACCCAGGCGCCCCTCTACTTTTAATTTTTTGAGGAACTTCTACACTGTTTTCCATAGTGGCTGCACCAATTTACATTCCCGCCAACAGTGCACAAGGGTTCCCTTTCCTCCACATCCTCACCAATACTTATTATTTCCTGTCTTTTTGTTTGTTTGTTTTAGTATTTATTGTAGAAATAGATTGATTTCCTGTCTTTTTGATATCAGTCTTTCTAACAGGTGTGAGGTGATATCTTATTGTGGTTTTAATTTGCATTTTCCCAATGATTAGTGATGTTGACTATCTTGAAAAGATAGTGCCTGTTGGCTATCTGAAGGTATTCTTTGGAAAAATGTCTATTCAGGTCCTTTGCCCATTTTTTAATCGGATTGTGTGATTTTTTGGTATTGAGTTGTATGAGTTCCTCATATATTTTAGATATTAACTCCTTATCAGATATAGCATTTGCAAATATCTTCTCCCACTCAGGAGGTTGCATTCTCAATTTGTTGATGGCTTCCTTCATTGTGCAAAAGCTTTTTAGTTTTATGCAGTCCCAATTGTTCAGTTTTGCTTTTGTTTCTCTTGCCTGGGGAAAGATATCCAGAAAAATATTGCTAAGGCCAATGTCCCAAGAATTTACTGCCTATGTTTCTTTAGGAGTTTTATGGCTTCAGGTCTTACATTTAGTTATTTAATCCACTTAGTTTATTTTTGTGTATGTTGTAAGAAAGCAGTCCAGTTTCATTCTTTTGCATGTAGCTGTCTGTTTTTCCCCAACACCATTTATTTAAAAGAGTGTCTTTTCCCCATTGGATATTCTTGGTTCCTTTGCTGTAGATTAATTGACCATATAAGTGTGGGTTTATTTCTGGGTTCCCTATTCTGTTCATTTTGAAACACTTGGAAATACTCCTTCCTCTTCTACTTTTTGGGATAGTTTGAGAAGGATAGGTATTAACACTTCTTTAAATTTTTGGTAGAGTGCCCCTGTGAAGCCATCTGGTTTTGGACTTTTGTTTCTTGGGAATTTTTTGATCACACATTCAATTTCTTTACTAGTAATCGGTCTATTCAGATTTTCTATTTCTTCCTGAGTCAGTCTTGGAAAACTGTTATGTTTCTAGGAATTTAGCTGTTTCTTCTAGGTTATCCAATTTGTTGACGTATAGTTGTTCATAGTAGTCTCTTATGGTAGTCTCTGTGGTATTGGTGGTAACTTCTCTTTTATTTGAGTCCTTTCTCTTTTTTTCTTAATCAGTCTGGCTAAAGGTTTATCAATTTTGTTTATCTTTTCAAAGAATTAGCACTTAGTTTCATTGATCTTTTCTATTGTTTTTAAGTCTTTATTGAATTTATTTATACTCTGATCTTTATTATTTCCTTCCTTCCCGGGAATTGGTATTTTCTCAAAAATAAACAAAGTGAGCCAGTCACTCTAAGGAAAACAACTAACAGTATTTGTACCAATGATAAAATTTGAGATTTCAAGCAAAACTTTTAATTTTGGAGAACTTATATCTACTACAGTGAGCTTGACAGCTTCCCCAGCACTTAAAGATTTGCTGATGGGTTTGGTTGTGATTTTAATGAACGTGTTTTTAAATTTATTCCTTCCTTCCTCTCCCCCCTCCCTCTCTCTCTTTCTCCTTTCCTTCCTTCCTTCTTGCCTCCTTTCCTTCCTTCCTCCCTTTCTCCCTCCCTTCCTTCCTTCTTCCTTTCCTACCTCCCTTCCTCCTTTCCTTTCTTTCTTTTCTTTCTTTCTTTCTTTCTTCTTTCCTTCTTTCTCTTTCTTTCTTCTTTCTCCTTCCTTCCTTTCCTTCCTTCCTTCCTTCCTCCTTTCCTTTCCTTTCTTTTCCTTTCTTTTCTTTTCTCTTTTCTTTTTCCTTTCCTTTCCTTTCCTTTCCTTTCCTTTCCTTTC
>NC_048219.1:87830216-87844503 GCF_002007445.2 Ailuropoda melanoleuca
TTCTCTTCTCTTCTCTTCTCTTCTCTTCTCTTCTCTTCTCTTCTCTTCTCTTCTCTTCTCTTCTCTTCTTTTTCTTTTCTTTCCCCTAGCATGGGGCCTGAACTCACAACCTTGAGATCAAGAGTTGTGTGCTCTTCCGACTGAGACAGCCTGGTGCCCCTTAATGAATTAAAAAAAGACATCGGGCTCCCTGCTCTGCTGGGAGCCTGCTTCTTCCTTTCCCACTGCCCCCTGCTTGTGTTCCCTCTCTTGCTGGCTGTCTCTCTCTCTGTCAAATAAATAAATAAAATCTTTAAAAAAAAACAAAAAACATATCAAAACATTAAATGCATAAACAGATAAGAAAATCAAGCTGTTTTTAATTAAATCAGATATTAAGAGATTTGCCAAAATATAAAAAGATATTTTCTTGAAAATATGTCATTTATATTAACCTAAATTTGGTTTATTATTATTGTTATTAGATAGATTGCAGCATACAAGGGAGAAAAATCATATTTATTGTCTATTACATGCTATTCTTCTTCTTCTTAGGTTTATTATTGTTGTTTTAAAATGAATTGCTGTTTTAGAGGCACCTGGCTGGCTCAACCAGTAGAATATGAGACTCTTGATCACGGGGTTTTAAGTTCAAGCCCCATGTTGGGTGTAGAGATTACTTAAAAAATAAACAAATCTTTAAGAAAAATAATATTTTATTATTTCTATTTTAAAGATTTATTTATTTGAGAGAGAGGGAGAGCATGAGCAGGGGGAGGGGCAGAGGAAGAGGGAGAGAATCCTCAAGCAGAGCACCCCCTACCCTACTGAGTGAGGAGCCTGATGTGGGGCTTGATTCCAGGACCATGGGATCATGACCTGAGCTGAAACTAAGAGTCAGATACTTAACCAACTGAGCCACCCCGGCGCCCCTGAAGTTTCTCAGCTTTAATTTCTAAGGTGGTAAATGTCAGTAGATAAAGCCAAAATAAACACAAAGGTCTTTGGGGTCCTCAATAACTTTTTTTTAAAGTTTTGTTTATTGAAGTAATCTCTACACCCAGTGTGGGGCTCAAACTCACCACCTCAAGATCAAGAGTCACACAGTCGCATGCTCTTCTACTCAGCCAGCCAGGCATGCCAGTGACTTTTAATAACATAAGAGGGTTCTAAAACCCAAAAGTTTGAGAACCACTGGTCTATGAGTGTGTGTGTGTGTGTGTTTATAAAATTTATCACAGGATCTGGCATCTAAGGACTCACATAAATAGTAGCTGTTAGTCTGCAGTAGGAAGGAGCACAGGGGAGTGGCAGGAGCTAAGATTGAAGAGACAGTTTGGTGCCAGATTGATTGTGAAGTGCCATTGATAGCATTTTAAGCAGGGGATGACAAGACTGAATTTTGTATTTTAGGAATCTAATATGAGAGCAGTAGGCAAGAAGGGCTAGTTCCTGGAAACCTGGCTAGGAGGTTATTGCAATTGTCTGGGAAAGATTTGACAAGTATTTGAATGAATGTATCTAGAATGGGAAAGGAGGAAAAGACCTAGATTTGAGAAACATTTCTCAAGGTAGAAGCAGCAGAATCTGATACCTGACTGGATGTGTGGCACGAGAGAAAGGAAAGAATCTGGGATAACTGCAAGGTTTTTATAATGGGAGACTGGGTAACTAGTATGCTTTTAATACGATAAAGATATATATCTGGAAAACAAGGTTTCTTGGGGAAGATGATACATATTGAGCCTGAAGTGCCTGTGAGACTTGTAGGTTGGGCATCTAAGAGGCAGTTAGAAATGCAGAATTGAGGCTACAGGAATTGTCAGGGCTACAGATACTGTTTCAGGAGTCAGAGAGAGATTGCAGCATAAAAGGGAGAAAAAGCATACTTACTGTCTTTTACACGCTATACATTCTGGTAAATGTGCGTGGGTAGGGCACTTATAATTGAAAGGGAAACCATATACGAGGAATGGAGGGGTGGGCAGCCACATGGACTTCATGAGAAGAGTTTGGGACTGCTCCTCTGGGACTTTAACCGGTCTTAATCATTCTCACAGAGAATGTTCCTGTCTTTGCTGAGGTTCTTTCCTTCTGATGAAACAGAAAATTCATTGGAAAGGCTGGAAATTCCTTTCTATTTTACCTTAAAATTTAGCTGTATTCACAGAGCATAGGCTTTGAGATCAGATCGATTAGACTTGAATCTTCTTCTGTCCCTTACTAGTTGAGTGACTCTGGTCAAGTAATTTAAACTTCTGGCCTGTTTCTACATCTATAAGA
The DNA here is from genome assembly GCF_002007445.2 of Ailuropoda melanoleuca. Classification (NCBI taxonomy): domain Eukaryota; kingdom Metazoa; phylum Chordata; class Mammalia; order Carnivora; family Ursidae; genus Ailuropoda; species Ailuropoda melanoleuca. The sequence continues at coordinate 87,832,479 of NC_048219.1, forward strand.
TGAGTAAAATAGCTACCTTGTTGGGTTATTATGAAGAGTAAGTGAATAAAGAGGGTAAAACAATTATTAGCCCCATCCTTTGTACATGATAAGTACCGAACAAATGGTACCATCATCAATATCACCATCATCATCTTTCCAACAACTCTGAGATAAATATGAATTATCCCCATTTTTATGGAAAAAGAAAATTAAACATAGATTCAGAAACTTATTTACAGTCAATTTTTATTATTTTTATATTTATTTTTTTAAAGATTTTTTTAAAGTAATCTTTACAACCAATGTGGGGCCTGAACCCACAACCCTGAGATCAAGAGTTGCATGGTCCTCTGACTGAACCAGCCAGGCACTCCTACAGTCAACTTTTTTTTTTTTTTTTTAAGATTTTATTTATTTATTTGACAGAGAGTGAGAGAGCACAAGCAGGGAGAGCACAGAGGGAGAGGGAGAAGGAGAAGCAGGCTCCCCACTGAGCAGGGAGTCCAATGTGGGGCTGGATCCCAGGACCCTGGGATCATGACCTGAGCTGAAGGCAGTCACTTAACTGACTGAGCCACCCAGGTGCCCCCTCAACTTTTTAAAAAAAGATTTATTTATTTGAGAGAGAGAGCGCAAGACAGTATGCATGAGGTGTGGGGGGAGGGAGAGGGAGAGAGAATCCTCAAGCAGACTCCCTGCTGAGCTCAGAGTCCCTCTTGGGGTTCAATCCCAGGACTCTAGGTCATGAGCGGAAACCAAGAGTCAGACGCTCCACTGACTGAGCCACTCAGGTTCCCCCCTAGAGTCAACTTTTAAATGGCGGCTAGCATTTGAATTCAGAACTAATTTTAGAGTCCTTTCCACTGCAGGGAAACTATATAGAGGAAGAGAGGAGAACCATATAGAACTCTGAGGAATATCAAAACTTAAGGCATGCACAGGAAAAGAGATATCATCAAAGAAGAATCAGAGATAATAGTTTGTTAGGGCTGCCATAACAAAGTATTTTGGGCTTAACCAACAGAAGTTTATTTTCTCACAGTTCTGAAGGTCAGGAGTCTGCAATCAAGGTATCATCAGCCTTGTTTTTTCTGAAGTGTCACTCCTTGTTACACATAGCTATCTTCTGTCTTCACATGGTCTTTACTCTGTGCACATCTGTGTCCTGATATCCCTTGGTAAGGACACCAGTTACATTGGATGAAAGCCCCCCTCATGACCTCATTTAACCTTAATTACCTCCGTAAAGATCCAATTTCCAAATAGAGTCAAATTCTGAGCAACTGGGGATTAGGACTTCAACACATGCATTTGGGGAAAAACGACTTACTTTATTGTGTATTATAGCATTCTTAATTTTCCTTCACAGCATCTATAACAGTTTTCATTGTGTTTTAATAATAATTATAAATTACTTCTTTTAATTATATGTTAAATTTCTAGATTTTAATTGTCATTTTTATAGTCTTTTATCCTTCAGTCATAACTTATATTTCCCTTAAGTTTATTAAACTAATATGCTATATTATGATTCCAATCTGTGGGCTTAGTTCTGCTATTTATAATTTCTGCTCATTCTCATTCATGGTGCCTTATTTCCTGTTGCCTTGTGTTTTGGGACTTTTATTTGTGAACTCATATTTGAAGAAAGTTTAGGGAATTTTTGAGGTCTGGATTGAAGCTGCCTTTCTTCAGAGAGGATTTGTGTTTCTTTTCTTTTCTTTTTTTTTAAGAACGTCCAATGCAGGGCTTGAACTCACGACCCTGAGATCAAGACCTGACCTGAGATCAAGCACTGAACACTTAACTGACTGAGCCATCCAGGTGCCCCTGTGTTTGTTTCTTTCAAGTGCCTGGGGATACTACCAACTTGTAAATTACTTTAAAAATCTGAGCTTAAGTTTTTCTGTTTATTCAGGTAATGTGAATTTAGGCTATAAACCCATGAGAGGACTAACTTGTGAATTCTAAGGGAAGTTTTTTTTCTCTTCACTCTAAGCCAAGACTGAGATAAGGACATTTCTTTTCCATCTCTCTTCTCAGGGTGGATATTTTCTAGTTTACCCTTTCACTGAGAGTGGAGTCTGTGGAGTCCTAGCCTTATTCAGGGGTATTCCCATCCAACTGTTCTTTTTGCACAAGCCCTAGGCTTTGTCTGCTGTCCCTTGAGAAATCATTAAGATGGAAGCTTTGTCTCTGGGGCTTAGCAGATGTCTGTAGAACAGCCACCAATTTCAGCCTTGTTTTTGGATTCATGCTTTTGCTTTTTATATTTAAGCTGGTGTTTTGAGGTGTTTTGTTGCGGAATGGTTGTCAGGGTATCTAGTCTGTTATATTGCTAGAATGGAAGTCTGATTCTTTGTTGAATGTTGGTGACCCTACACCCTCCTGTCTCCCCTACTACAAAGTTCCATGAGAGCAGTGGTCCATCTTGCCACTGCTATTTTCTGGCACACGGAAAGCGATCGATAAATATTTATTGACTGTATGAAAGTGGGAAAGAAAGGAGTTCCCTGAGAGGGAAGAGAGGAAAAAATTCAGGTAAGAACCGAAAACAGGCCACTGTACTTAGAAATTAGGTCATTTTGAGAATAGGTTTTGTAAATTAATGAGGGCAAAAGCTGAATTTCACTGGGTTAAAGAGTAAATAGTACTTGAAAATTTCTTTATGAAGAAATTTTAGAAGGATGAGAAAGCAGAGGGTGGTTGGGTTGAAGAAAGAAGAATTTTTTTTAGAATGAGGGATTCAAACATTTGTAAGTTAGGGAGAATGATCACCTGGCATGAAAGGAATTATAAAGGAGAGAGAAGGGGGGCACGTGGGTGGCTTAGTCAGTTATGAGTCTGACTCTTGATTTCAGCTCAGGTCATGATCTCAGGGTCATAAAATTGAGCCCTGTGATGAGCCCCGAGGGGGGCTCTGTGCTCAGCAGGGAGTCTGCTTGAGATTCTTTCCCTCGTCCTCTGCCCCTCCCCCACTTGCACACACACACACACACTCTCTCTCTCAAATAAATAAAATCTTTTTTTTTTAAGTTTTTTTTTTTTTTAATTTGAGAATTAGAATGAGAGCACAAGCAGGGGGAGCAGCAGAGGGAGAGGGAGAAGCAGACACCCTGCTGAGCAGGGAGCCCCACGTGGGACCTGATCCCAGTACTCTGGGATCATGACCTGCGCTGAAGGCAGATGCTTAACTGAGCACCCAAGTGCCCCAATGAATACATCTTTTTTTTTTTTTTTTTAAAGATTTTTTTATTCATTTATGTGAGAGACAGCCAGTGAGAGAGGGAACACAGCAGGGAAGTGAGAGAGGAAGAAGCAGGCTCCCAGCGGAGGAGCCCGATGTGGGACTCAATCACAGAACGCGGGGATCACGCCCTGAGCCGAAGGCAGACGCTTAACGGCTGCGCTACCCAGGCGCCCCCCAATGAATAAATCTTAAAAAAAAAAAAGGAGGAGGGGGAGGGGAGGAGGAGGAGGAGAAGAAGAAAGAAGAAAAAGAAGAAAGAAAAAAGAAGGGAGAAGGGGCAATGGACAGGGCACAGTATTCCAGAAGAGACAGATGGAAGGGCAAAGTTAAAGCCTCTATAAGGAGATCCTCTTCTTTATTTAACTAGGCAAGATAGGGTGCCCATTCCTTTTTAGGTGGAATGCAGGGTGGTCTACAAAAGCCAGAGGCTAGGACTAGAGTGAGGTACTTGAGGAGAACAGCTCTTGGAAATTCACAAGGAATCTAGCTTCCCATGCGGACTGCCAAGTTAAGGCTGGAAATCACACATGAGTACTAGTTCTGACTCCCATAAATGCTATCCCATAAAGCAGCAGCCTATAACCAGAAGTAGAGAAAACACACTTCTATCCCCAATACCTAGAACAACTCTTGGCACATCAGTAGGCAGTTGATAAATATTTCTTAATAAACAAAGATTAGAGTCATTAGAACTGGGGAGTGGCGAGGTAGTTGGGACCAAAGAACAAAAGACAAAGGTAAGTGAAGGTGTGGTAAAAGTGTCTTGAGGTAGATCATTGTCCATGGAGCCTCAGGTGGACAGGGTAAGAAGTGAAGCCACAAAGGATCTGATAGGCTGGAACTGTAGTTGGCCCAAACTAAGTGATACAAAATTTAAGAATGAATGACATTTTTTAAAAGATTCTTTATTTGAGAGAGAGAGAGAGAGAGAGAGAGAGATTGAGCACACAGAAAGAGAGGGAGAAGCAGGCTCCCCGCTGAGCAGGGAGCCTGATGCAGGGCTTGATCCCAGGACCCAGAGATCATGAGCTGAGCTGAGGGCAGACACTTAACCGACTGAGCCACCCAAGTACCTCTGAATGACATTTTCTAATTTTTTTTAAAAAAGATTTTATTTATTTATTTGAGTGAGAGACAGAGCATGAGCAGAGGGGAGGAGCAGAGGGAGAGGGAGAAGGAGACTCCTCACTGAGCAGGAAGCCCAACGCAGGGGCAGCTCTTCCAGGACCCTGGGATCATGACCTGAGCTGAAGGCAGACGTTCAACCGACTGAGCCACCCAGGCACCTCCATTTTCTAAGTCTTTAGAAAATCTGTAGATTCTGAAATGGAAGAAGCAAATCCTTAGAGAAGCTGACCCAGATAACTAAAACCAGGAAAGGGGCAGTAAACTTGGTTTATTACGCAATTTCAATGTTTCTTCTTTTGACCTGGGACAGGGAACTCAGACTGACTTCTCTAATGTACAGTCTGACAATGGGACCTGCAGCTGCAGGTTCCAACTGAACCAGGCTCTTGATTGCTATAAGGTGAAAAGGCAATGTGAGCACTACCCAGAATCCCATTAACTAATAATAGGTTAATACCAAATTAGAGGTCTTTAGTACATTCCACCAGGCTCTAACCTGACAGCTGTCCTGTTCAATGTTTGTACAAACGGTTTAGTTAAAAACACTGGTGACAGTTGCACCTGGCTGTGGTGGTCTACAGTTGCTAGAGCATCGACTCTTGATCTTGAGGTCATGAATTCAAGTCCCATGTTGGGTGTAGAGATTATTTTAAAAATTAATTAATTTTAGAAAAAGCAACATTGGTGACAGATGATCACATCTGTAGATAGCAAGAATATGCGAGGGATAATGAATATATTGTTGGAGAACAGAATCAGAATGCAAAGAGATCTTGGCAGGCTAGACCAAATCTAACAAGATTTAGTTTAAATGGGTTAAATGTAAAGTGTAGCAGAAAGGTTGTGTGTGTGTGTGTGTGTGTGTGTGTGTGTGTGTGTGTGTGTGTGATACAGGAGATATGGCATAATATGTTTTGAAAATTACTTAGGAAACTGAATAGAATTATGGGCAAAGTAGAGGGTGCCTGGGTGGTCCAGTTAGTTAAGCCTCCAATTCTTTTTTTTTTTTTTTTAAGATTTTATTTATTTATTTGACAGAGATAGAGAGCCAGCAAGAGAGGGAACACAAGCAGGGGGAGTGGGAGAGGAAGAAGCAGGCTCATAGCGGAGGAGCCTGATGTGGGGCTCCGATCCCATAACGCCAGGATCACGCCCTGAGCCGAAGGCAGACGCCCAACCGCTGTGCCACCCAGGCGCCCCAAGCCTCTGATTCTTGGTTTTGGCTCAGATGGTGATCTCAGGGTCATGGGATCAAGCCCCATGTTGGGCTCTGTGCTCAGTGCAGAGTCTGCTTAAGACTCTCTCCATCTCCCTCTGCCCCCCCACCCCGCTTGCTCACACTCTCTCTCAAATAAAATCTTTTTTTTTTTAACATTTTATTTATATATTTGAGAGAGAGTGTGTGAACGAGAGAGCAGAAGCAGGGGCAGAAGCCGAGGGAAAGGGAGAAGCAGACTCCCCATTGAGCAGGGAGCCCCATGCTGGGCTCAATCCCAGGACCCTGGGAGACACTTAACCAACTAAGCCGCCCAGATGCCCCTCACATAAAATCTTAAAAAAAAAATATGGGCAAAGTAGGCAATTAGAGGACATACAAATGGCATATACACACATACACACTTATACCTATATATATACATACATATACGTGTGTGTGTGTTATTATATGAGATAACTTTTATTCATCTTTCTTACTGGCAAAAACTTAAGACTGCTAATACCAAATGTTAGCAAAAGTATAGGAAAGTGTCCAAGGTATTCACACAAGGTTGGTGGGAATATAAATCATTTTAGGGAATTTTTTAAGTATATATTAAAATTTTAAAAGTACGTATCCTATAACCTAGCAATTGAACTTTTAATATTTACCCCAGAGAGTCTCACTTGGATCTGCATCTGAGTCTTGATCTCAGCTAAGGTCTCAGTCTCATGGTTGTGAGGCCTGTGTTGGGCTCCACGCTGGTCATGGAGCCCACTTTTTTATTTTATTTTTTTTTACCCCAGAGAGATACTCCTGTATAGCACTGAGTCATAAAGAATTTTCAGTGAAACATTGTAATAACAAAAACATGGAAACACTGTGTGTGCAACAACAGAATGGTTGAACTGATACATCCATACGATAGGATACTATATGACAGTTATAAAAGAGAGATAGCTTTATATGTACTGATGTGAAAAGTTCTCTGTAATGTGTTAAAGTGAAAAACGATGTAGAATAGTACAAATCGTTTGATATATTTATGTTTTAAAAATCTCTTACAAACTACATATTTCCACATGTAAATATATATCCACGTAAATACATAGGAAAAAGTTTAGAATGATACATAGCCAAAATGAAATAGTATGTATCTCTGGAAGGAAAGGACTAGGATTTGGGACAATGGTCAAAGAAAACTTGGGCGGCAGGGGGGCGCCTGCGTAGGTCAGTCGTTAAGCGTCTGCCTTCGGCTCAGGGCCTGATCCCAGGGTCCTGGGATCGAGCCCTGCATCGGGCTCCCTGCTCCACTGGGAGCCTGCTTCTTCCTCTCCCACTCCCCCTGCTTGTGTTCCCTCTCTCGCTGGCTGTGTCTCTGTCAAATAAATAAATAAATAATCTTAAAAAAAAATTCGGATTTGTCTGTTGTTTTTTTGAATGAAGATTTTGATCCCTATTATTTACATGTTTTATAAAGTTAATGCATTCATGTTATTCATGAAGTCAAAACAAATTAAAACAACCCCACCTCACCCCATAATTATACCTGTAGGTTTTATGTAGTATCAGTTTTATTTATTTATTTATTTTAAAGAATTTATTTATTTATTTGACAGAGAGTGAGCACAAACAGGGGGAGCAGAAGGCAGTGGGAGAGGGAGAAGCAGGCTCCCGAGCAGGGAGTCCTATTTGGGGCTGGATCCCAGGACCTTGGGATCATGACCTGAGCTGAAGGCAGACGCTTAACAACTGAGCCACCCAGGTGTCCCTATAGTATCAGTTTTAATGAGTCGACAGTGTGGAGCACCTCTCAGTTGGCTAGGTGTCTGCCTTCAGCTCTGGTGATGGTCTCAGGATCCTGAGGGCTCGATGTCAGTCTCCCTGCTCAGAGGGGAGTCTGCTTGTCCCTCTGCCCCTCCCCCTGCTTGTGCTTTGTCTCTCTCCCTCATTCTCTCTCTCAAATAAATAAAATATTTAAAAAAATGAGTCAACAGTGTGACAGGGTAGGCAGTGAATCTAAGGATGCCTAAGGCTCTCTTACAGTCCAAGTCCACAACCAAGCAAGTGACGGTTTAGTTCTTGGCTCAGTCAGGCCACATCTGGACCAAACTTAGGCACATTGACATATTGGAGCTCTTCCAGAAAGCAGCCAGGGTCATACCAGGAGTGCACATCACATCAAGGAGAAATAATTGAAGGAAGGGAGAATGTTTAGACTAGTGAAATGAGATGCAGAGAGATGTAGAGCATTTGATACTTGAATAGTTTTAAAGATTTATTTATTTATTTATTTGAGAGAGAGCGTGAGTGCATATGCACACAAGTCGGGGAGGGGCAGAAGAAGAGAACCTTCAAGTAGAGTCCCCACTGAGTGCGGAGCCCCACCACATGGGGCTTGATCTCACGACCCATGAGATCATGACCTGAGCCGAAAGCAAGAGTCATACACTCAACTAACTGAGCCACCCAGGCACTGCTATTCTTGAACAGTTTTAATGAGGATGAAAATAGTAAATTTCAAGACACTGGAGTTATTCAAGAAAAGCCTGAATGATCACTTGTCAGGGATGCTGAGGAAGAGATTAATGGAATTAGTTGGAACTAGATGGTATCCAAGGTTTCAACTAACTTTAAGAATATATTTTAAATTCCCTTGGCCTCAGCCAGATTTGCCAAACCCCAAATCCCTAAAACTCCTTTCTTTTGAGTTGTCTTGTTATAGAGAGGATGTTAACTTTTCTTTTTCTTTTTTTCCCTAAGATTTTTGTTGTTTTATTTTGTCTTTTTGAGTAGGCACTAAGCCCAGCATAGAGCCCAATGTGGGGCTTGAACTCAAAACCCTGAGATCAAGACCTGAGCTGAGATCAAGAGTCAGATGCTTGACTGACTGAACCACCCAGGTGCCCCTTTAAGATTATATTTTTAAGTAATCTCCACCAAACGTGGGGCTTGAACTCACAACCCCAAGATCAAGAGTCTCATGCTCTACTGACCGAGCCACCAGGCGCCCCAGAGGATGTTAACTTTTCAAAGGTACTTTGGCAGACCACAAACTGGAAAGAATAGTCTCAACTCCATGAGTGCCAATTAAATGCCTCAAAGAATACAAAGATGATTATAACTGGAATGCTTAACAAGTACCAACTGAAGGGATGTAATAAAAATTAAAAGTTTGTCTCCCCCTGCCTCTGCAAAATTTCAGTGGGAGAAGTTTTCCTCTGACATGGATGAAAATTTCAGCATCCCTCCTTATCCTTTCATTACCTTTAGGTAACAGCCTTGCAATCACTTTAAGCAAAAGACACTCCTGATTCAGAAATATATTAAGAAACACATCAGTCTTCATCGTATGTGAGAACATCTCCACCCCATAGTGAGGGTCAATGCGGCCTGCCTTTATGGAAGAGGGGTGGTTGGCTTCTGCTCTCCTTTTGCTACATGTCCTTCTTCACTTCCTGGATGCTGACACTGACATCTCCAGGAGTGGAGCAGAAGGGAGATGGTGAAATGCTTTCTAGGCTTGGCTGATGTTGAAGGCTGATGGTCTCATGGGCATTTGTATGGATCCATCAGAGGCTTCCCTGCTGGGCCTTTCCAATGGCAATGCCAGCTTTCCTGACATTAAGATGACATTGAGATGATGCATTGTATTTCTATGGCCACCACATCCCCTCTTATCCTTTTGTTTTCCAGAACCTTTTGTGAAGAATCCCACTATGCTTCTGCAAAGTTCTCCTGAGTAGGATTTAAATTGGCTCCATACTTGGTCCCCAGGATTAATGTATATTTGACCTTTTGTCAGAAGGGAGTGCAGTTACTACCAAGATGTAGCTGTTTACTTGGTTATCTCAGGCTTTGTTGCTACCCAACCTTTGCCTTGAAATTTCTCTACCATGAGTCATATGCAGTCTAATGACTATTCTCTACCCAGAGACAAGTATCAAATGCTTCAGTGGTCCCTCAAGGCCTTTCTTCCTAGGCTTGAGAAGAAGAGAGAAGTGCTCCTGACTGCTTCTCCTTGGAATTTGGTGCAGCTCACAACAGGGTAATAGCTGCCTCCAAAGAAATCTCTTTTGAAAACCCTGTGTATACACTTTTTATATGAATAGAATTTCTTATCTATTATATGTCGGTATCCCAGCAGAAATATCCAATGTAAAATCTTTTTTTTTTTTTTTTTTTTTTTAAGATTGATTTGAGAGAGGGGCGCCTGGGTGGCTCAGTTGGTTAAGCTCTGCCTTTGGCTCGGGTCATGATCCTGGGGTCTTGGGATCGAGTCCTGTGCGAGGCTCCCTGCTCAACAGGGAGTCTGCTTCTCCCTCTCCCTCTGCAGGTCCCCCCCGCCCTCCGCTTGTGCTTGCACTCTCTCTATCTCAAATAAAATCTTTTGGTTTTTTTTTTTAAAGATTTTATTTATTTATTTGGCACAGAAAGAGAGAGCTTGAGCAGGGGGAGCCGCAGGCAGAGGGAGAGGGAGAAAGCAGATGCTTAACCAACTGAGCCATCCAGACGCCCCTAAATAAAATCTTAAAAAAAAAAAAAAAGATTTGAGAGAGAGTGTGCACATGCTCAAGCGTGAGTGGGGGGAGGGGCAGAGGGAGAGAACTTCAAGCAGACATCCCATTGAGACCAGAGCCTGACTTGGGCCTGGATCTCCTGACCCACGAGATCATGACCTCAGCTGAAACCATGAGTCCGTTGCCTAACCAACTAAGCCGCCCAGGCAGCCCCCAACTTAAAGTCTTACTAAGAGGCACTCAGCTGGCTCAGTTCCTAGAGCATGTAACACTTTTTTTTTTTTTAAAGATTTATTTGGAGGGGGGAGGGATAGAGGGAGAGGAAAGAGAGACTCCAACAGACTCCCTGATGAGTGAGGAGCCTGACTCGGGGCTGAATCCCACAACCCTGAGATTGTGACCTGAGCCAAAATCAAGAGTTGGTTGCTTAACTGACTGAGCCACCCAGGAGCCCTGAACATGTGACTCTTGATCTTAGGGACACGAGTTCAAGCCTCACATTGGGTGCGGAGCTTACTTTAAAAAAAAAAAGAAAAAAGAAAAAGAAAAGGGGCACCTGGGTGGCTCAGTCAGTTAAGTGGCCACCTTCAGCTCAGATCATGATCTCAGGGTCCTGGGATTGCACCCCACGTCGGGCTTCCTGCTCAGAGGGAGTCTGTTTCTCTCTCTCCCTCTGCTTCTCCCCCCAGCTTGTGTGCACCCACTCTCTCTCTCTCTCAAATAAAGAAAATCTTTTAAAAAATTTAAAAAAAGGAAAAAGAAAAAAGACAGACACTCTAAGTGTCTTGTCAATAGATAATAAATAAATAAATAAATAAATAAATAAATAAATAAATAAAATCTTATTAAATATAGGGACCCCTGGCTGGCTCAATTGGTGGAGTGTGTGACTCTTGATCTCGGGGTTGTGAGTTCGAGCCCCCAAAATAAAATCCTATTAAATATAAAACATAATCTGCTTTATCAATTCTGCTTTACAGCCTTCCCTGTTTCCTATCTGGAGTCTATGTGATTCAGTCATACTTCACAGGTCAACTCATAGGGTAGTCAGCAAGTTGTTCTGACATGGTCTGGGCATGTTCCCTTTTAGCGATTAAACAAAAAAAGAAAAGAAAAAAAGCCAACCCAAGGCCTAGGGCTATACAACAATTCCATTGCCCATGAGATGGAAAGTTCAGGACTCCCTCCTGGCTCTAAACTTATTTCTCCCTGAGGGTTGAACACAGGGCATTGTGGTTTGGTAGAACAGCCATGGACTTTGGAGTCTGTCAATTATCAAGTGACCTTAGATAAATTACCTTTTCTGAGCTTCATTAAAGTTTTGTAAAATATAAAATAGTCCTTTAATTCAAAATTTAATTTTTAATTACACAATTAATACATAAATATTCTCCTTGGGAAAAAAACATGACAGATGAGACTAAATTTCCTTTGATCACCACCTTCAAGCCCACTCCTTAAACCACTCCCCAATGGCCTCCCCGAGGTAACCACAATTCTCAGTTTAGTATTTATCTTTCCAGGACTTCTTCAATCAAAAAAAATTTTTTTTCTTAAGGGGGGGTGGGAGGGCCAGAGGTAGAGGGGGAGAGAGAGAATCTTAAGCAGGCTCCACAATCAATCAGTGTGAGTCTGACGTGGGGCAGGGCTCGATCTCACAATCCTGAGATCATGACCTGAGCCAAAATCAAGAATCGATGCTTAACCAACTGAGACACCCAGGTGCCCCTCAATCAAATCAGTTTTACCTGTAAAAATAGGATAATGGGGCGCCTGGGTAGCGCAGTGGTTAAGCGCCTGCCTTCGGCCTAGGGCATGATCCCAGGGTGCTGGGATCGAGCCCCACATCGGGCTCCTCCGCTATGAGCCTGCTTCTTCCTCTCCCACTCCCCCTGCGTGTTCCCTCTCTCGCTGGCTGTCTCTCTCTGTCAAATAAATAAAATCTTA
>NC_048219.1:87844536-87987341 GCF_002007445.2 Ailuropoda melanoleuca
CAAAATAAATAAAATCTTAAAAAAAAAATAGGATAATAATATCTATTCCATGAGATGGAACAGTGGTGAAAATGCAAGTGCCTAATGTTTTCTTCTTTCTGTTTCCTGAGTGTGTTGGAAGGAACTAAGACCTCCTGCAGGAAGAGAAATCTTACCTATTCCCTGGGGTAGAACTGCCTGCCCTCTATCTGGTATTAGAAAATACCAATTTTTGTCTTTTTTCCCCCCCAAAAAATTCAACAGACACCATGCACAGAATCTACAGCAGGAATAAGCTGCAGCTTGTTACATGGACAGAGACAGCCTCCTCTTGAATAGGGGTCTGCTGGAAGAGGGTAGCCAGAGCCAAAGGTCCAGAGAACATTTTGCCTTTTTATTCTTCCATTTTAGCCAGGCAAGGATAAGTTAATGTCTTCTGCCTTCTCTTCCCTGTGGCTTTCATCTTAAACTGCAGAAAGAGAGATCATACGCCCAGATTTTTCCTCCAAAACAGCTTTCGGAGCACAACAAAGACAAAAAACAAAGCAACCCCCTCCCCCCAAATTCTGCTCTTCTATCACTCCACAGGACAAGGGGTACTCCCACAATAGCTTTTTCCTATTATCAGGGAGGAAGCACAAGCCAAGATTTCCAAAGGCATTAGTGGTTGGTTCCCAGGTGCCCCAGAGCAGGATAACAAATTCCACTTATTGAGCATCTACTTTGCCAGTCATGATACAAGTTTCTTTACATATTCTTTTATTAATTCTAATTAATTCTAACAAAAGCCATATAAGTTTTGTATTATAATTATCTTGTTATTACAGATGAAGGGACTGATGCTCAGAAAGGTTAAGTATTCTCCTTTTGGTGGGGGAGGGGCAAAGGGGGAGGGAAAGGGACAGAGAATCTTAAGCAGGCTCCATGCTCAGCACGGAGCCCAACGTGGGGCTCAATCTCACAACCCTGACATCATGACCTGAGCCAAAATCAAGAGTCAGACACTTAACCAATGGAGCCACCCAGATGCCCCCCAGTTCTTTTATTCTTCAACTGTGACTTCCTGAGGCAAAGGAGATATTTAAGAACAGTACTTGTCAGTAGGAAGTGGTATCTGGAAGCAGGAATGAGAAGCATGGAAATTTGTGGAGAACAGAAGAGGTAGGGAATAGCAAATTAAGAAAAACGCAGGTCCTGGCAAGAACTGCCATTCACCCCACTGCTCTGCCTGGGCCATGCTTTAGGGGTGTGTGTAAACAAATCTCTATAGCAATCATCTGGTTTCTGTCTTTCTACAACAACACAGGCTTGCATGTGTCTAAATATGGGCACTGGTGAGGATGAGTGTGGCTGGGGAGGAGACATTGACGGCTGAGTCAAGAGAAAATTGTGCAAAAAAGGCAGATTCCTTTGGTATGCCCTCATCTACCTCTCCCAGCCCAACCCCAAGGTAGGAAAGAGCTTAAGGCCCTGATGGCTCCTTGATTCACAGTAGTCACAGTTAAGAGCTAAGCCCTGCGTACATTTTGTCTTATTTTAACCAAGTATGTAAATTTTCATGCAGTCAGGGGGATCCCCTTGCTGAAAGAAGGGGAGGGTAGAAACTTTTGCTTCCCATTTCACCCCAGGTGCCACTTTCGGGGCCACTGAGGGCATGGTAGCCCCAGAGGGAAAGGTGAGGGAGAGAAGCCAGGCATAGGGGTATAGGAGTAAGGATAGGCACTGCTCAGAGGATTAAATGGGACCAGGACTGAGTTACAAGAGCCTCTTCCTTAAGTCAGCACAGGGGTTCTCAGCCAGGGGACCCCAGGGGACATTTGGCAATGTTTGGGGACTTTTTTGTTGTTCTGCCTGAGCATATAGTGGGTAGAGGACAGAGCTACTGTTAACATCCTGAAATACACAGGACAGCCCCCACAACAAACGTGTGTCTGGTCCGAAATGTCCACAGTCTCAAGGTAGAGAAACCCTGAGTTAGAAGAGCCCTCTCCTTGGTCCACTGCAGGACACCATCATATTACTTGAAGGGGATACCATGGATGCCAGCTTGTTCGCCTGGGCCCTGAGTTCCTCTCAGACTTCCAACCCAAGTATTTAGTTTGTTTACTTCTAATAAAAGTAAATGAAAACCAGAGTCCCAAATTTGCTGTGAAATCAGCTATTTTTTTTTTAAGATTTTATTTATTTGACAGAGAGAGAGAGCGAGCAAGCACAAGCAAGGGGAACAGCAGGTAGAGGGAGAGGGAGAAGCAGACTCCCCGCTGAGCACGGAGCCCGATGCGGGGCTCCATCCTGGGACCCCGGGATCATGACCTGAGCAGAAGGCAAACACTTAACCAGCTGAGCCACCCAGGCACCTCTGAAATCAGCTTCTAGAGAAGAGAGCCTTGGGTGTAGGAAAAGCCGTCTGATAGAGGCTGTGCAACTCTGGGCAAAAGGTACCATCTCTTGGCCTCAGTTTGTGTGTGTGTGTGTGTGTGTGTGTGTGTGTGTGTGTGAAAAGAGCACACTGAACTCAATGACCTCTGATGTCCCATTAGTTCCAAAACTTGTCCTTCTGAATATTTCCCATACGTAGTTGTACCAGTATGGGTCATTGGAAAAGGAAATGACTCAAATTCGAGGAGGGAAGTCTGAGGGTGACTCAGACTTTCCTAGTCATAAAAGACGTTTCAGACGTGGACCTTAATGCCGAGCCAGGACTCCTGATCACTGAGTGATGCCAGGACTTCCCTTTGTATATCTGAGTAGGTGGTCTCCTCATGGGGTAATTTTAGCAACAGTAAGTTGCTTCTGCTAACCGGCGCCCCCACCTCTGCCCCCTGCCGACAGGTCTGCTAATGCCTGAGAGTTTTCTTTCTAGCTGAAAAGAGAAGCATTCTAGTGTAAGGATCAGTGTGATGTTACTAACTGGGTTTGAGGTGGTAAGGCAGGTAGCCGGCACTGGATCAAGAATGGTGCTTGTTCAGGGCTATGCAGTCCTAGCAGTTAATATGAATACTGTGAGAACAGTTCATATACTGTGTCCATTCCATTCTATTTAGTTTGAGCTTTTCAACTAAATATTATAATAAAGATTTAATAATCAAGAGTTCATATTTTGTATTAATCTCTAGTATCTACCTACGATAAATATGTCAAAACAAGGCTCAAAAAAAGTCCATCTAAATACACTAAGTGCCTCTGTCACCAAACTTCCATTTATATCAAAACTTTTTTTTTTTTTTACCTGAAGGGGCCTCTTGACCGCAGTGTGGTTATCAGTATTGAGTGCTCTCTTCCTGTCATATGTCTTGAAGAAAAGCTATCCTTGGTTGATACAGTATTTGGCTCTTACTTGTTCTTAGTCATGTGGCTCATCTAAAAGTTTTCCAAAAGAGAGGCCCAGCTTTATCTGTCCAGTGTTGTTCTCTCGTTAGAGGTTTCATCTCTGCTTATCCATGATTGCTGCTGCTCAGAGACTGCTGAAAGAGGTCAAACTCTTTGTAATATTTTCTGAATATTGATAGACTCACAATGAACAATTCCTTCCTTCAACAAATATTTATTGAACACATATTATGTGCCATTCTTGATGATGAGGCTAGACCAATAAATAAGACAAAGTCCTGGTGGTTCAATACGTACTTGTGAAATGAGTGAAGGACCCTCTTCCAGTTGTTTGCTTTAGTCTAGCCTACTTGTTCCTCTTTGTAATCAGTTTAAAACTACCACTCCATTCTCTTTTTTCCCCTAGGATACGTTCTCAGAGGTGGAATGCTTAACCTATCACTTAGCACCTATCACTCAGGAGGCCTGAGGAGACTGGGCCTCATAACCCTTTGAGGCCTTCGGTCAACATGGATACCAAACAACTTTTAAACCAAGTTGGGAACCTTAAGGCTAATTCATTGCACAAGTGGTTCCCATCTCTCTATAATCCTTGGATTCTGCCCCAAATGCAGAAACTCTCCCACTCACACCTTCATCCCTGGTCTACGCATTTCTCTGATGCCTCACACAGAAACTCTTTAGAGAATTTCCCTAAACCCACGCATTCAAATTACACCTAGGTTTCCCCTAAGACACTGCTTTGTTTGCAGCCCTAGAGGTTCCCCCCCCACTTCCAATATCAGAAAGTGGGGAAACTGAGATACTTCCAGCTCCCTAATGTCATTTTCAGGTCATTATTCTTCCAAGATATTTACATGCCATTCCTCCTGCTTTAGAGTTCATTCCATCAGGCTAAACTCTCCTTTATGTTCTTTGCTAGTCCTGGTCACTTTCTATACCAGGATGGTACTAGGCTTCATCTTCTCCCCAATCCTGCGTAATTCTGGATTCATTCCAACAACCTGATTTTCTGATCCAACATTCCACACCCATAATTCTTCATTGTTGTTTTCTAAGCTAAATGCTTTAATCTTTTATAAAAAAAAATACAGTTGGGTTTAACAAGAGATAACAACAAAACCACAAATACATGAGCCACCTACCTTTGCAGCTGGACGTGGGAACTCCCTTGTTCTTTAACACTCTAATGACCTTTACTTTTACTCCACTTCGGACACCTGTTCCTACTACCCATGTTGTTACACGGACGAGTTTCACCTTTAAAATCTTCAACTTTTTTAATGTCATTCTGACTACCAGGTCCCAAGCTTCCAGCTTAACCACTTCTTTGACTTCTAAATCATCAGCTCTTTGACCTTATCCAGACTTCTCTTGACCAGAGTTGATCATACCTTCCTTAGCCTACCTTGTTACCCGGCCTGAATCAGGTGGATTTCTTGAGCTCTCTCCCCAGCACCTTTCATCCCCTTATACCCTTGTAAATCCACTCCCTGTGTCTACAGATCATGATCCAGGACTAAACAATAATGTATCTTCTCTGCTTCTGTATCCAGGCAGCTGGGTGTTGCTAGAGAAAGCAGCAGAGATACACAGATTGGCACCATTCCAGTAGATTACACATTCCAAGGATTATACATTCATGGTTTCCAATCTGTTAGACCTTGGCGCTCTTCCCTAAACCTTTGACTTGGTATTATTGTCCACTCTCTTCCATTCTCCTCCCTTTCATCCTCTCTTCTAAATGATGGCCACTCTTCTGAAGCCCCCTAACCCCCTAACTCTCACCTCCCTTTCAACTTTACATCTCCACAAAGAACAATGAAGCTGTCAGACAAGGACTCCCATCAATCACCAACCCCCAGTCACAAACAGCTGTGAGTTTACCCATTGTTATATCTTCACCTTGAATCTCAAGCCGGATGCAGTATGCATCTTCCTGCTTGAGACCAATTTCCTACTTAGCTGGCTTCCCACTGAACTAACCCCAGCACCTCCCCTTGCATAGTGGTTGGCACATAATAAGAGCTTAATAAATGTTTGTTGAAGCGTTTAATTGACCACGTCCACCTGAACTTGTTTACATCCACTCCTTTCTCTTCAGAACCCTTTTCAGTTATCATTCTGTACTGAGCTTCAACTTCTACTTGTTCCTTTCACTCAGTCAATAAATGTGCCTAAGTCATTCCCATCCTAAAACAACAAAATCTTCCCGTACTACTCAGTTCAATGGGCAAGATTCTACCTCTGCCAATCCACTGACACTGGGGGATCAAAACGGTTACTAACTACCAAATCAAATGGGCACCCTTTAGTCCATTTTTGAGAAAACATTTTGAGATTTTTATTCTTGTTTTTAGAATTAAAATGACCTCTATCATATATATACTCATTGCCAAAATCTTGAAAAGTACAGAAAGTGGACAGACATGTATACTCTAAATTATATTCGTGACAAATAGAGTTACCTGCTATTGTGGCACATTTCTTTGACACTTTAGGGCACTTTTTATTACAAAGGTGAGATACTCTAATTTTTGCTTCACCAACCTCCAATAGCATTTTACATTACTGACTAACCCAGTTCTTCCAGTAAACTCTATCACTGGGCACCACATCTTCCTGATTCTCCTATTCTGTCAGGCCCTTTTCTTTATTCTCTTCACACGTTAGCTTTCATCAGGGTCTGCCCTCCAGTCTTTCTGCTCTGTGTGCTTTCACTTCCATGGTTTTACTAAGTATATCTTGAAATCCCCAGAATCTACATTTCCTATTTTGATTTCTTCTCCAACCTCTAGACTCATAAATCCAGTAACTTCCCAGTCATCTACTCTTGGATGTCCTAGAGGCACCTCATATCATCCCTTCTGCAACACTGAACTCATTATCTTCCTTGTTAAATTGCCCTTCCAGTAGTTGTGTCTCTCTAGGTAATGGCATCATCCCTTACACAGTAACCCAGGCCAGAAACCTAGGAATTTTTTATTAGAGTTCTGTCTCTTCCTAAGTCGCACACCGTCTCCCCCCATCAAGTTCTGTTGATCGTACTTTCCGTGTATGTCTTAAATTTGTCCACCCTTCTTCATCCCCCCTGTCCTTACCTTCTTTAACTCCTATTCATATCTAACCTACAGCACTGTAGCAACACAGTAGTCTCTCTTACTCAAAACTCGCCCATGGTAACGGTCAACTAAGTGGAGTGTGGTAGAGAAGTCCGCACTTAAGTGTTTCATTGCTGCTTCGAATTTATTATGCCACAAATTGAATCATCATTTTTCTCTTCATGACAACCATGTCCCTTAACTTTCCCAACCTGTTATCAGCACCTCTAATAAATACATAAATTTTACCCTCTCCAGTCTCTTGCCCACACTGTAGTCAGAAAGATTATTCTAAAGAGCCAATCTGATTATATCATTCCCTTGCCCCAAATCCCAGCAGCTTCTCATTGCCTCCAGGATCAAGTCCAAAGGGCCCTTTGTGACTGGACCCATTTCTCAGCACCTCATCTGCTGTTTGGTATGCTACAGCTACTCTCAATTCTAATTATTATTTGAAGATTTATTTATTTTAGAGAAAGAAAGAGAGTGCATGAGCAGGGGGAGGGGTAGAGGGGAAGAGGGAGAGAGAGAAAATCTCTGGCAGACTCCTGGCTGAGTAGGCCTGATCTCATGACCCAAGCTGAAACCAGGAGTTGGACACTCAACCAACTGAGCCACCCACGTGCCCCTCAATTATTTTAAGTTCCCAGAATGCAATACCTCTAAATCTTTTCACATGCTGTCCTTCCATTTGGAAGGCCCCCTTTCCCAATCTAACTCCTTTACATGACTATGTCCTACTGCTCTATCAGATTTCAGCTTACGAGCTACTTTCTGTGAAAGGATTTTCCCGACTATTCTTCCACCTCCCCAAATTAGGTGGGTGCTTTCAGAGCATTCTGTGCTTATCCCATCTTTCCCATCTTGCATTCGAACTGTCTGCCTACCCGTCTTTATCACATCCCCCTGTAGTCTGTAAGCTCCTTGAGGGCAGAAACCGCATCTCATGTGCTGTTACCATCCCTGAAGGGCTTTACACACCTCACTTTGTTTAATCAGCACAACCACCCTATATGGCAGGTACTACGTCATTCCTATATTACAAATAAATAAACCGAGGCAAAGAGAGTTTAGGAAACTTGTCCTGAGTTACCAAAATATATCAAAATCAGAGTTTAAAACCAGACAGCTTGACACTAGAACCAGTCCATCCCTAAATCCTTCACCTTTAATTTAAATCCTTCTCCACACAATTTGGCAGTAACCTACCTAAACACAGGTCTGACCAGGTTTCTTCTTTGCCATCCCCTCAGAGGTCCCAGGCCTGCCTGCCTGCCATATCCTCTGTAATCCGGCTGTCTGCCTTCTTGGCCTTGGACCAGCCACTCTCTAGGACTCCTTACTGCTGCTGAAGCGCCACCCGGTCTGAAGGGTCTCATCGTTCTCTAAGTGTTGGTCTGTCTACCAAAATGCCCCTTATCACCTTATCTTTCTGGAGAAATCCTGTTCCTCTCTTAGAACTTACTCCATGAACGTATTCCTGATCACTCTTTCCCCATCCCTTTGCAGGCATCGGAGTGACTCCTGCCTCCACTCTCAGAAGCTGTGTGACTTGGGCAAGTTATTGTTTTAGTTTCCTCACTTGTATAATGGCAGGAATATGACTGCCTACTCATAGAATTGCTTTGAGGAGTGAAAGGATCTAAGTTAAGCACTTAGTATGAGTACATCCTAAGTACTCAAAAACATTTAGCAATTATTAACTCATCCCTATTTGTCTATGTAGCTAGGCCTCTATGACCCAAGTTTAACACTATAGTGTTTTCTTCATGTGGAAAAAGAAAGCACCCACATATCACTTATATTTTAGCACAGTGCCTGGCATATTTTGGACTCTTATTAAGTAGCTGAACTGGACTATTTATTTATAATTTTTAAAAAGATTTATTTTTGGAGAGAGAGAGAGAGGGCAGGGACAGAGGGAGAGAAAGTCTTAAGCAGATTCCATGCCAAGCTGGGAGCCTGACATGGGGCTAGATCTCACAACCTGAGCTGAAACCAAGAGTTGTAGGCTTAACCGACTGTGCCAGCCAGGTGCCCCTAAAACTGGACTATTTAAGTACTACCCATCTTTCAAGGCCCAGTTCAATTTCCATTTCTACCAGTAATATTTACCTAATAATTCTGGCCCTTTGGATTTTCCCTTCTGAGATTTTTTTTTATTTTTTAAGGTTTTATTTATTTGACAGAGAGAGAGCACAAGCAGGGGGAGCAGAAGGCGGGGGAGAGGGAAAAGCAGAATCCTCGCTAAGCAGGGAGCCCGATGTGGAGCTCGATCCCAGGACCCTGGGATATGACCTGAGCCGAAGGCAGATGCTTAACCAACTGAGTCACCTAGGAGCCCCTGAGAATTTTTTTAAGGATTTATTTGAGAGGGAGGGAGGGAGGGAGAAAACCCAAGCGGACTCTGTGCCGAGCATGGAGCCTGACACCGGCTCAATCTCATGATCCTAAGATCACAACCTGAGCCAAAACTAAGAGTTGATTGCTTAACCAACTGTGCCAGCCAGGCGCCCCTCAGAATTCTTTTACCACAGCCTGACTGATGATACGCAGTCTGGCATCATACGTAGAAGTGTTGTCTCAATAAGGCTTCAAGTTCCTCCAGGGCTGACACCATCTCTTATGTTGTCTATCTGCCCAACAATAGCTAGTATTTCTGATTGCAAAGTGAGTGTTCAACACCTGCCTGTGCATGAACATATTCTTGCCCAAGCATGGGAAGGCCTCACGTTATCATTAATAAATCCCCCATCTCTAAGAAAATTCAGCTAACAACTCATCTCCTGACTCTCCTTCCCTCGGCTCTTGGCATTGTGCTTAAACTACATGAATTTGCCTTTATTTGTGTGCTTCTGTCAGGGTTCGCTTCCCTTTCCTTGGTAAGCTCCCTAAGGCCCAGTAGAGGGCGCTACACACCCGCTGGCTGCTTGTGTGGGTGCTGCTTGCTCACTGCAGATATTCTCAATGGCGCCCCTCCAAGTTATTTTTCCTTTGCCTGCGTTCTCCATGCCCAGGCCACATCAGCTTCAAATAAATGCTGCTGGAAAAGAGTCATGGTGACTGCATCCCTGCCGCCCTGCCTATCAGACGGCTGAGAGGCTTGTCAGCAGAAGCCTCATTCAACCATGGTGCACGAATGGAAGAACGCTTGAGTCCACCGTTTGGAATACCGGCAGGAATCGCTATTTGAAGCAGTGCAGAGCAGTCTGTTCTGGTTGTGTGGCCCCATAGTATGGGAGTGAGGGAGAAGGAATAGATAAGGTTTTACACTACAGTAGAGATTGCCACAATCCTTTCTTGGTACCCCAGGATTCTTAAGACTACAGCTTAAAACTACGGACCAGGGAAGCCAGGAATAATGGAAAAGTCATAAAAAAGCCTAGATACAGGGCACCTGGGTGGCTCAGTTAGTTGAGTGTCTGACTCTTGATCTCACCTCAACTCTAGCATCCTGAGTTCAAGCCCAGTGTTGGGCTCCACACCCAGCGCGGAGCCTACTTTAAAAAAGAAAAAAAAAAAAAAAAAGCCTAGATACTAACTCAGGCTCTTCAGCGAACTAACTGCCACCTTAAAAGCAATTTATTTCTATACTTCAACTTCTTTCCCTGTATTAAAAATGGAACTGCACCAAATGATCCTACATTCAGCCTCACTGATCTCACTCCCCAGCTGCATCCACCTGGCAAACATACACTAGGGATGGCGTGCTCAAAAAGAAGTCATGGGATTGGTTTAAGGGGAATAGGGATGAGAAGACTCACTAACCCCACCACTGTAAACATTCTGATTTGTGTATGTATAGCTCCTAGATTTGAGTTTATAACTTCTTAAGTACGTGAACTTTTGCATAGCTTTTCTTCCACAAAGACAATAAACCTCACGAAGGTAGGGAATGTTTTCAGTGTATCTCCATACTGGGTCACTCAGAAAGGCCAATGGTTGGGAGGCATCACAATCCCGACTCAATCAGGAGAGGGCAAATCAGTAGTATCCTGAGTAGCTGAAAACATATTTGGAAAACTTCTGATTAAGGAGAAAGAATGAGTTAGATACTGAGAACAACATTCCTAGTCCAGTTTAGAATTGCCCTTCCCCCTCAATAAGATGGAGAGTTCTCTGGAATATCTAGGTCTACTGGACCTTGTTCATCTTCCTTGATGCATAGTCATTCGAGAAGCCAATCTCATTTGGGGAAATATACTCTCCTACTCAATGCTGGGCAAAATGGGCAAGCAGACTACCACATATGAATGTTGATGTGTGTCGGGGAGACAGGTGTGAGTCTGTTAGTAACATTCTTTTCAATAATACATTCAACAAGCAGTTTTTAACTTCTAGCGGCAGGATTCTGGTGATGCTTGGGAGGTGGTGAGAAAGAAGTCACTCTGCCTCCTGCTGGCCACAAGCAGAAAGGCCTGAGTTCCTTTTGGCTTATTATTAGAGGTCCCATTTCTCCTTCACAAACATGAGAACTTGTGAAGGAATGGAAGACTGAAAGGGAAAAGAGGAGTGGGCTTCTCTTTTTTGCTTAGTGTGAACTAAGCTCTAGGTGTTAATAAACTATTTAGGTCAAATTCTTCATTTTGTGAGCCAAAACCTGAGCCCGATGTCTCTTCTACATTAGCTACAGAAACAAAAGGGTAGACAGGAGTCAGGAAAAGCCCAGATCTATGTGCTAACATCCCTATTCCCTCTCCCTGAGTGATGGAAGCGGGGAGCCCAGTCACATCTCATATTAAGGGCCCCTGTTCTTTAGAACTCAGGGCCCCACACCAGCTTCTTCCCTGAATGGTGTCTTCAGTTTCATTTTCTTCCCTTTCCCCAAACCCCAATAAAGCACACCAACTGCTTCAGAATATTTCTGGGTTGTGTTTTTTTGTGGGTTGTCGTCTTCTTTTTTTATTTCAAATACTGAAAAAGTCTCCTGGGCTCTGTGGGGCTCCCCACGCTCATGGCCCCCTTTCCCCACACTCACTGCCCTTCTCCGCACAGCAAATCTATTCCAAGGACAGCACTTTTTTCAATGAACAATTAACATTGTGTTCTCAGCCTGCTCTGCAGAACCAGAGGAGCTGTGTGCATCTGTCATATTTAGATGGACAGTTTCTTTCATCTGACACCAGATCCCCAGCCACATCCAAGCAAATAAGGCATTTTTCTACAGAGCTGAATTAGAACTCCTCATCTGGAGTCTACTCCTCTCCTCCCCCTCACACCCATCCCACACCAGCCACATGGTTAGGAAGGAGGATAGTCAGGAATGTTTTTATCAACTCCAAGCCCTATTTCATATCCCCCACAAATTTCCCACCCCACCCTCTCAAACACCACACCCGCGCCCCCCCACCCTCCCATCCCCGCCAGGATTTCACTGAGATTTCTCCCAACAGTTATTTGGAAAAAAGGTAAAACAAAAAAGGTTCAGGGTCTTGGTGCTCAGCCCAAGGGGCTCCATGCGCTGGGACACCGACGGGCAGGGGCTTCTGCCTCTCCAGCCCGCGCCCGAGCCACCTCCTGACCCCTGGCTGCAAAAGCAGGGAGGGGCAGGAGCCAGCACAGGACCCAGGAGGGCAGCGTCTCAGGATCTGGCGGAGCCCCGGGCAACATCATTCAACTTGGCCACTGCGGACGAACACAGAAGAAGAAAAAGAAAACACTGTCAAGTAATAAGGGAAAAAACCCGAAGTTCCATCCCAGTCCCTACCCCAGACTCTTCCATACTTAACAACCATTAGGCTACCTGGCACAAGCCTGAATCCGATCTGCAGAGAGTTGGGAGAGAGAGAGACAGAGAGACAGAGGAGAGAGGAGAGGAGAGGAGAGGAGAAGGGGAAGGGGGAGGGGAGAGGGAGAAAGAAAAAGGGAGGAGGAGAGGGAAAGACGGGGAGAGAGAGGGAAAAAGGGGGAGAGAGGGAGAAAGGGGAAGAGGGGGAGAGAGGGAGAAAGGGGGGGGAAGAAAGAGAGAGAGAAAGAGGGAGAAAGAGGGAGAAAGGGAGAGAGAATTTCAGTTTTTCCTATCCACAAAACAAAGTGTTCTCCGTCTTTCTGGAGATACCCATGAAAACAATACAGAAAATTCTTTAGACAAGATCAAAATAACTGGAGGTTTGCAGGGGCTTATGCTGCCTGGCTTAGAGCAGGCTTGGCTCCACAGGCATGGCACAGCCACTTGCAGCAGCAGAGACTGACGGGAGCACACAGTGATGAGGAGGTGACGGCATGCAAGCCAGGGCTCGACAATACACATGTTGCTCTGAGTGGATTTAATAATCTAGGTTTAATCAAAGTGATCTGGATTTGGAATTGGGAATGACCCTTCTCTGCCATGGAAGTGATGTATTTCATGCTGTGGAAACAGGTGGCAAATACAGAAATGTGGCTTGTTTGTTTGTTTTCTTAGCCTTGAAGATGACCAGGTGGAGAGAGAGCAAGGGAGACCAACAGTTTTCTGATTTCCCTATTTCTTCTGTTTCTTCCTAGAAAACAGACTTGTGACCTCAGTCTTGAGGATTCAAGTGACCAATAGAGAAAGCAGCTCAGACAGAAAAGAAAAAAGTACAAAATTCGAGAAGATCGGAGATGAAGAAAACGTACAAAATTATATATATATTTATATATATAATAACATGACATATCTATGTACAACATGGCTGGGACAGTTGAGGAAACTATACAAGGATGTTCGGCATTTTCCCCTTCCCACACAGACTTGAGACTAAGGAAGACAGCATGAGGAATGGAGCAAGAAACACAAAAGTTATATACAATTACAAGTGACAGTCAAAGGAGTCTGGGGGCCAGGGAATCCAGGGATCCTGCTCTCTCCATTCCTTCCTCACCAACTCTCTCCTATCCAATCTGAGTGATGGCCTGAAAAGTGAATGGCCGGTCAAGAAAGAAGTATACACACCTGCCATCACCCCGCATGCGCATCAGCAAGCTCACGGTCATTCTCATTGGGCCAAATGTTTGGCCTATCAGAATTTATGAGGTGAGACGGCAAGAGAGGATTACAGAACCTTGCCCTCTTGAACAGTTAGTTCTCACCCTGGCCCTCTCTGTCTTAACTAGCAGTAGGATTCAGGCCAAGTTAAGCAGACTGAAGGTGCCCGCCACCTGCACCCCTCTCCTCCGCCTGCTCACGAATCCGCATTGCTGCTTCTCGTCCCACAGGAGCTGAGTTACTGAGCTCTAGGAAGGCAGAGATTTCTTGGAGATTTCCCTCTCCCTGACCACCTCCCCCCACCAGCTTCCTCCCAGGTGACTCATCTCCTAAGAACCTGCCGCTCTAGCCCTGCGTAGTACCAAGGCCCGGAGGCTGGCTTCAGCTTGTCCCTTTTCTTCTGCTCTCCCTAACAATACACGTGGGACTCCACCACATGTGCGTGACTGAGCATGTGTCCTCAGGCCCGCAGCTGGGCTGCCAGAGCAGCTTTTTGGCGGCAAAGGTCCAGACTGGAGGCCAGGAGAGTGGTACGGGCAGAGGCAAGCAGCTTCCACAGAAGCTAGCTTCTTAGAATTTTTTCCTTGAGCCTTAAGACCGTGATACTTATGAGGCCCTCTTGACTGAATTTATAACTCCCACATCTCAATGTCCTCTCTCCCCATGTAGTCTTCAAATGGTTCCCTCTGTAGGCTCACCCACAGGTCTTCCCCGCTTAGTTTTACAATGAATAGCAAAGACTTTTTTTTCAGCTGGCGGTTAAATGATTTTTAAATTTGAATCAATCTTATCTATATTCAGTTCTTTTATAGATGAGGAAATAGAAATCCATAGAGGTTAAATGACTTGACCAAAGTTACACATCAGCTCTGCTCAGACAAGTGCAACTAGAATGCAGATATCTTAACTTCAAACCCAGTGCTCTTTCCACTACCCCATACTTGCAAAAGCAACATACTGGAAGAGAGAGAGAAGGTGCCCATTTCGTGTAAATGATGTTCTCCAATCTTTACATTACTTAAGAGCCAGGGCAAACTGTCAGAGACACTCAATGAGTAAGGGAGGTTAAGTGGGCATTGTAGTTTTAGGCAAGCAAATCACTTTTTCTTTTTGAGGATTCTCTAAATCTGCCATAATGGAAACACGAAGCAATAGCAGCCTAGGGGAAAAAACACTTAGAAGCACAGAAAACAGATCTCATTCAATCTACCTTTCCCAGCTATGTCAGGTTAGCCTCTGGATGTAAACCTACCAAATTATTCCCAAGGCTTAGCCTAACCAATTTTGGGATATTCTCTTCCAAAGGAAAAATCACATCTCCCATTTCTCATACAAAAGGAAAAAGAGCATTTGCAGCATTATCCAATCTTACTCTCTTATTCCTGGGCCCCTACCTGGGCTACAGTGAGGGTGTGGAAATCTCAATTTAATCAAAGAAATGAACTCAGAACCCCTTTCCAACCCACATCACCTTCTCAGCAGCCCCCAGCAGAATCACAGTCATTTCTGGCTAGCAAGCTGAGAAGAGCTAACTAGGCGTTCATTCCATCCCTGCCTATGATATATAAAAGTCCACTGGGTGAGGAAAGGGATGGGGGGGCCCAGGTTACCCCGCAAGCTTGCTGGTGACGAGCGAGGACTTTCTCTGGGGCAGATCCTGTGGGGTGGGGATGTGGTCACCAGTCACCAGGTTCTTGTCTGGTCCTGCACTTGGCAGCTGCTTATTCTTCATCTTGGCTTTGGCCATGTTGTAGTCTCCTGAGTCAAAGTACTTTTGCTAAGAGACAAGAGGAATGTTTAAGTGAGTGAGGAACTCCGGCCTACCTCAAAAGCAAGGAGACTCACAACCATCATAAACCCTCATCAACTTAGATCTTTCCAGTCTTCCTTGACTAGCCTCATGCACACATAGTTCAGCATTAATTACCTGTACTTATGTCCTCTCCCCAATGTGTTCTGACTTTTTCAGGTATGTAAGCAGTTTCCTAGCTACTAGGAGTTAAGAGATAGCCCCTACATCCTTTATACACCCACCAGTACAGGATGGTTCAACCAAATTACTAACTATGCATAAAGGCTTACTGTGGGCTCAGTCTCCAATGGACTTGGTGCGGAGGAAACAAATGATAGGATATAAAGAAGCGTCAATCTGGGGCTATCCTAGCAATCAGCAGGAGATCAACCTCAAGTCAACAACCTCAAAATTAAAAATGATTCCCTCAGACCATGACTAGAAACTGGCTTGTTCATGAGGGTAATGTACTTTTCCTCTGACTCCCACCGCTCCCACACATGTTCCATGGCTGTGACAGCCTGCCCACGCCTGCCTTGCCTACAGCAAGGTAAACTGCAAATCAGCATCACATCATCATCCGTGACTAACACTCAGTAACTAGGATTCTCCACAGGGATCTGTTTTACTGTCCATTTCACCACACCTAGGAACACAGTCCAGTTTAATGACTCACAATCCTCAGTTAGTTTCAGGTACCTCTGGGGACAGAGAACCCGGATCAGGAGCTAGATGGCTATGAAGGCAGATCCTCCCTTGGTGAGGAGGACCACTCTGGGATGGAAAAACAAGTCTTCTGAGGGAGTATAGTTAACGGCTGGTACTAATTTCAAGGGTCTGAAGAAATCTATTCATTTCAAGTTGAAGAAATCTATAGGACAGATGGTTTGATCTTTTTTTGAAATCATGCACCCCAAAATTGAGCTCTAATCTTAAAACATGCAGTCCTAAAACTCCCACCATCTAAACACACAAATGCCTGGGGGAGTCAGCATTTCAGTTTCTAACGTCCTTCTTTCCATCAATCCCCCAATGCCCCCATACCCAAATGTCTCAACATTAAGCCTTAATATCCTGTATGATACCAAATCAGGGATTTATAATCATTTGCCTTGCTCTTTACAAGTTTCTAATTCTTCTCTACTACTGCCCAACAACAAAACCTCCAGATAAGCATTCAGGAGAAGCTCTACAGTTCTCATCCCTAAAGCCCCCTTTGGCTCCGAAGTAAAAGTATAAGAGATTGTATCCCATACCCCCTTCTGGAGTCTCTTCATGAGGAAGTCGGAGCCTCCAGGCTTTTGTCCTAGGCTTGGATATTTGGCCTTTAGCTTTGCCTCCTCAGCTCTCTCAGGGAGAATACCTTCTTTCTCCTGTGTGTCCTGGAGGAAACAAAAGGGCCAATTAAATTAAAAACTGAGAAGCAACTGCTTCTAATATCTAATAACTTTTATACCATCAACTTTTCCTAGAGATGCACCCTCTTGTGAACATACTGTCTCTATTCTGCTCCTAAATAAAGCTAGACCTTTGTTCAAATCCCTGAAGCTCAAGATGACTGTACTGTGAGGAAAAAAAACAAAAACAGGGGCGCCTGGGTAGCACAGCGGTTGAGCGTCTGCCTTCGGCTCAGGGCGTGATCCCGGCGTTATGGGATCGAGCCCCACATCAGGCTCCTCTGCTATGAGCCTGCTTCTTCCTCTCCCACTCCCCCTGCTTGTGTTCCCTCTCTCACTGGCTGTCTCTATCTCTGTCAAATAAATAAATAAAATCTTTAAAAAAAACAAAAACAAAAACAAAAAAAACCCAAGCTGCTTCTCACACTACACCCAAGGAACCACCTCAGTGACCTGGAGTATTGGGTTAAAGACAACACCTAAACAAAATACTTCAATCAAGAGCAAACCATAGCTCATTCAGCACAGAAGCTAGGGAAGACAGAGAGAAAAGAGCTAACCAGGGTTTCTGGTGATCCAAGATGAACAGCAGTTCTCTGGCAGTCCCTAACACACAGTACAGGTCAAACAGAAAATCAAAGGGGATAATTCTACTGAGATGTTCCCTCTTATCCAGACTCTAAGGTAGTGATCTGATAAGTCTCTCTTTGGAGGAGACCAGAGCTATGTGGCCTTCTCCAAAAATCTCCACCTTAGTAATGGAACAACATCGCTTCAGCATTTCCATAAACATTAGGTAGGAAGGTGACAGGTAAACAGAGATGAAAATGACACTATTGTTAACCCCAGGAGAATTAAGGTACTCCTAGGAGGCTCACTAGTACTTACCCACAGTTGTTGCCAAAAAGTCAACACCTTCCCAAGTGGGGCAAATAATGGAAGTTTGGGGAACATGCCAAGAGCGTGTAACTGGTTTGCAGGAGGCTCACACAGTTGTTATTACTCTCTTCTTGCTTTTTGTGAGCCCCAATGCTCTTTTCTTTGGTGACTTTTTACAAGGACCTGAAGCTAAATTGTGGCTCTTTTTAATGGAATATATTCCCTTCCCTTGACAATCCGGCACAGTTACAACCAGGTGCCTTTCATGAACTCCTAAGCTCAGTACTAAATGTTGTAAGTCAAATACAAGCCCAAAAAGAGGCTTACTTGGGGTGTTTTCATCACAGAACTGTGGGTGAACTAAGGCCCACTGCCTTGGAAGTCGGGGGGGGCGGTGGTGGTGGAAAAAGGATGGCGTCTTTCTTGTCACGACTCTTTCGGTGTCTTTTCTAGGTTTAACCTCCATTATTCTGTATGGAGCTCTAGTCCTCTTCAAGCCTATTCGTTCCTGACTGTAAGTGGGCAACCGACCATCCCCAACCGTCAAAATAGGTCTCTTGAGAAAGTTGCCATCTTAAACTAGCCATGATAATTACTTCTCCCTTCTCCCAGTGCTGATCTTTTAAACATCTTTACCTCCACCTCTACCTTTCTGACGCGGGCCCCAGCCTGGTTGTTGGGTCATTTGCCCCCATTAACCAATGATACACATAGCTTCCCGGTACCACCAGCCCCCTTTCATTCACCCAGTCTTTCCAAACACCCGCCCCGCGCCCAAGCTTGGCCAATGATAGCATAGCTTCAATCAGTAGAGCGGTAGGCCTATTGGCCAATCAGGAAGAGCACAGCACTGACTGACAATGGGCCCAACTAATCAGAGCCAGAGCTGCGAGCTGTGTTGAAGCTCACCCGGCGTGACGCAAGAAGTGGCCAACCCCTGCAGAGTTTGAGACCATGGCGACCAATCCGCACCGGTGGGAGACCGTCTCCCGCCCCATCACAGTCGCCCCCGGCTCGCCCGCCCGCACCCCCTCCATTTCACCTGCTTCTCCTCGCCGGTCTCCTCCGCAGGGTTCTCTTCTTCTTGTTTCTGGGACATGGCGGGACCAGGACTGTGGAATGCAGGGGGCCCGGGAAGTCAACCGGAGAAGGGAAGGGGGAGGGGAAACGGGGACAACCTGCGCTGCTGCTTCGGCTCCTGTCAGTAGGTTTGCTCAGTCAAAATGGCGGCCCTTCCCTGTGACGTTGTGGCCGCCCCTTCCAATGAGAGCCAATGGGAATGGGGTAGATGGGGCAATGACGTAACGATCTACCAATAGTCACTGGCTAAAGGCGGGGTCTTTGGAGGCGACAGGCAAGCTGGAACACCAATCTGAAAAGAGAGTGAGCCCCAAGGACCAATTGGAAGCCCGTGGGGGATTTTAGGGGACGGCGCTGCTAGCTTTGGCATTTTTGTTCCTTTGATGGGACCAGATATTCTTCACCTCTGGCACCCGGTGCCCGGAAGGCTTTGCTGAACTTCAAACTGGAGAGCGGAAGGATGGAGACCTTTTATTTTCAGATGGAGAGGATTAAGCTTTGCGCAGTGTTAGGAGAAAATTATCACTCTCCAGAAAATAATTTGGAGGTCAGAGTGCACCTTAAATTGGTACACGTTACTATTGTAATATATGTACTTGGCGTGTGGAACGGAGAGACTGGGACCCCAAAGCAAGTTGTCCGCAGAGATGGCTTTACGTTCCATGATTTAACTCATCTGTACAGTTTTATAGTTGTTCGGGGTCAGCCCATGGAGAATAAGTTCCTTGAAACGGAAATACAGTTCTAGGTACATGGTAAACAGTAAATACAGTTAACACTAGTTAACGTATCATGAGTCACAGTTAACAATATTTCTTGAGTGTTGGTGTGTAGATGGTAATGTATTAGTTTTACAGGGGTACGTATAGAGTTAGACAGTCTTTGCCCTTAGAAAGCTTAGTTTAGTGGGCATGTGGGGAGGGTTTTCACAGTGTGCCAGGTGCAACCTAAATCCCTGAGATGAGATTATAGATACTGGAGCGTTAGTTCACATTTTATATTAAAAACAAACATTAATACTGATAACACTGCAAAATTCATATTAAAATGTAATTTTCCAGGCAGCTTCTTGTGACAGCCTTGGGGCTATCTGCTCATTTTTCTGTATAATTAGGTGTACTTCTGGAAAAGTCTGAGAGGCATTGTAATACACAGATTATTATAGAAGGCAAAATCTGGTAAGCATTGAAATAAAAATGTTAAAGTACTTATAAGGGTTCAGAGGAACACTAATTCAGTTTAGATTCCACCCCCCCCAAAAAAAAAGATTTCATGAAGGAGGTGATATTTGAAATAAGTTTGTTTGTTTGTTTTAGGAGAGTGTGGTCGTGGTGGGGAAGGGGCAAAAAGAGAATCTTAAGCAGGCTCCATGCCAGCGCAGAGCCTGAAGGGGGGGGGACGACTCGATCCCATGACCCCAAGATCATGACCTGAGCTGAAATCAAGAGCAGGACCCTTAACCAACTGAGCACCCAGGCACCCCTGAAATAAGTTTTAAAGAACTTAGCAGTTTGCTAGGTAAAGATGAAGGAAGGAAGGGCATTCTAGATGAAGGGCTCAAAATGAAGGCCAGAAAAACAGAATAGAATTCAAATATATAGGGCTTTGAATGCCAGGATAAGGAACTTGTGAATAATTTAGTAATCCATCAGAGACATTTAAGATTTTTAGGCCAGAGACTGGCAGATCAGAACTGCCCTTTAGGAAGATTAATTAGGAGGTAATAAATAAAAATAATTCAGAATTCTAGGCAGAAAGACACCAGAGACCTGACAGTCTAGCCAGGAGTATACTGCAATATTCTAGGTGGGAGATAATTGGGATTTAAACTGGAAATGTGATAGTTTAGAGTAGAAAACTGTGAATCTAATTGAGAAAGTCTGTGGCAATGGAGTCTGTGAGATTAACAGCTGAGTGAATATAGGGAATGAGGGAATGATGGGAATAGTGAATATAGGGAATATGCTTCAGGGTGACTGCAGAAACAATAAATTCAAGAAGAGGAGTCAATTTGGGAATGGAATTGGAAACAGAAAATGAGGTGTTCAATTTTAACTTTTTAAGACCAGTGGGCCATTTTGTAGAGATATCCAGGCAATGAAGTGTTAGATAAAGACCTCTGAGATCTCCTCCAGAGCTAAAATTTTAGAGGTCTAGGAAATGTAGACCTAGCGTCTGGTAGAAAAGTAGAATGTAACTATGAATAAAACTTCTTCACATAAATGTAAATAAAGT
This sequence comes from Ailuropoda melanoleuca, assembly GCF_002007445.2. NCBI lineage: Eukaryota > Metazoa > Chordata > Mammalia > Carnivora > Ursidae > Ailuropoda > Ailuropoda melanoleuca. Next base: position 87,865,276 of record NC_048219.1, read on the forward strand.
TGTGGAAGTAGATGAGATCACCAAAGGAGAAAGAGAAAAGGAGCCCCAAGATGGAAACCTGAGCAAAAGTTGGCAGGGGACACAGACACAAAAGATCAAAGGGGTAGGAGAAGAACAAGGAGAAAAGTGACAGAGAAATTAAAGATGGAGAGGACAGGGGCACCTGGGTGGCCCAGCTGGTTAAGCATCCAACTCTTGATTTCACTTGGGTTGTGATCTCAGGGTCCTGGGATCAGGCCCTGCGTCAGCCCCCACCTCCATTGGGCTCCATGCTCAGCAGGGAGTGTGCTTGAGGATTCTCTCTCTACCTCTCTCTGCCCCTCCCCACCACTTGCATGTGTATGTGCATGCGTGCACGTGCTCTTTTTCTCTCTAGAGTGAATAAATAAATCTTTAAAAAAAAGATGGTGGGTACAAAACTAATTGCATGTGGTTGAAGTGTGAGGAGGTGGTAACAATATTTAACAGTAAAGCAAAGAAGGGAATCAGCAATGAATTGAAGAGGAAGCAGCAGAGGATTTTCTTTTTTGGAAAACAGGAAAGATTCAAGCATGTTTTCAGAAAGGGCAAGGGGCTAATTGATAGAAGCTAAATATGTAATTATCCAGTTTAAAGAGGAGATAATGAAAGAATTAAAGTCTCAGAGGACAGCATTAGATCAAGAGGGAGAGAGGCAGACAGGTTGGGGGGGAATGTAAGAGAGATTTTGAAGTACCTAACATTTAGGGAAGTCACATTGAATGGCCTTGCTTTTCTGAGGTCAATATTTTGAGAATAAAAATGATGGCGGGGTGGGATAGAGAATCTAGGAAAAATGGGGGTAGAAACAGCACTATAGAAAATAGTAAGTTTTGAAACAGCAAGAAAGATCTGAGATTAGATTGGAATGAATTTCTAATAGTCCTAATCACCATGACTTTGGTCAATAACTCTTGATTGCCTTGGAATGGAGAAAATAGACATCCTGTTAAAAGGGAAAAGGACTGGAAAAGAAGGAACAGTGGAGGGAGGACAATGAAAAGTCCAGATTGCTTTGCTGGTTTGTTGAAATAGCTGACCAGGCATCTAGGCTTTTTAGGAAAGACAGAACAGAGAGGAGATGAAGAACTGGTCATGACACAGATGAAGCTCAGATTCGGTGGGAACGACAGGAGAGGCAGAAGAGTAGGAGGTTGCAGTGAGAGGGGAGTTCCAGTGTGTATCTAGGGAGGTGGAGAAATTATAGGTTGTGATGAGCGCTAGCCTATAATTATACTTGATGCAGATATGGCATGGCTATAAAGTCACAGACTTTGATGTAATCAACTAAATGTGAAGTCACAAATGTTGAAGTCTCAGAGCATAATCATAGGGAGGGAGGTTAGGACAGGGTAACCGTGACCCCTGTGTTGGGAATAAGCTGTAAGTCTTCAACATATATATGTTATTTAAATATGTAAGGTACCACATTGTAATACCTACAATATTAGTAAATATCTATGACACTTACCAAATGAGTTGTATTTGTAAGTGTTTAAAAGAACATTTCTGGCTGACCTGGTCAAGGAATGTTTCAGACAAGGTAAAACCTAAACTGGGACTATAAGGATGAATAGGAAGGTTGGAGATTGGGGGAGGAAAGGAAGGCAATTTAAAGGACCACCTTATCTTATAAAAGGTTAGAGGGTAAATGAGGACAATGGAAAAGAGAGAGAGAAACTATACTAAGAGTAACAACTCCCTGGAGGGAGAGAGACCCTACTAGCCCAATCTGTATTTTTGAAAAGCTCCCTGAAGAGAGTCTACCGATAAGGCTGATGTGGGAACCTGTGTAGAAGCAGCAAAACATGAAGCCATTTAGGTTGCTGGGGTCCTGAGGAGACTAGTAAGTCATGCTAAAGTTTCGGGGTTTCATGAAGACAAAGGAGAACCCAGTTTCAAGCAGGAAAATGGTATTGTTAGACTTGGGATTAGGAAAGATTTAACTGTGGTAGCTGTGTGGAGTGGACTAGAGGGAGGGGGAGGCCAGCTGGACCTCTGACTGTGGTAGTCCAGGCAAGACTTGAGAGGCCTGGGGCGCCTGGGTGGCTCAGTTGTTAAGCGTCTGCCTTCGGCTCAGGGCGTGATCCCAGAGTCCTGGGATCGAGCCCCACATCAGGCTCCTCCGCTGGGAGCCTGCTTCTTCCTCTCTCACCCCCTGCCTGTGTTCCCTCTCTCGCTGGCTGTCTCTCTCTGTCAAATAAATAAATAAATGAATAAAATCTTAAAAAAAAAAAAAAAAAAGACTTGAGAGGCCTGATCAAAGACAGGCCATGTGAATGGAGAAGAGCAAAAGGGACAAATGATACTGGACGTGGGAAATAAAGTTAAGGAGAGAACCAAGGGTGAATCCCAGGTTCCTGAGTGAAGTGCCATTTACAGAAAACCAAGTCCAAGGAGAAGAGCAAATTGGAGGAAAGGAAGTAAGGAGAGAATGGGACTTGACCTCCTTAACTTTCAGGGTTTTTTCTTGCCTATGTCTGAATTTCTGAAGTCAGGACCTAAATCTGTTCACAGAGCATGAGATGGGAAACCTGGAGTAACACTGTCAAATGTGTCAGTGCTTTAGCCACATTCTACAGAAGAACGGCTATTAAAAAGAAGTGAGACTGCAGAAATATCTGGGTTTAAGACCTATGCTATTAGCACCCTCTGTAGGACCAAATTGAGAATACCGGGAAATTAACCAAGCTCTAGCCTCTCCTTGCCTCCTTTACAAACTTAAACTTTTAAAATGGGCCTGAAGTATAGCCTAAGGAAAAGTAGCTAAGTGATCAGAATAGAACAATGTTAAAGATAATTTTTTTAAGGATCTTATTTATTATTTGACAGAGAGTGAGAGAGCACAAGCAAGGAGGAGTCGCAGGCAGAAGCAGGCTCTCTGCTGAGTGGGGAGCCTGATGCGGAGCTCGATCCCAGGACCCTGGGATCATGACCTGAGCTGAAGGCAGATGCTCAACTGACTGAGCCACCCAGGGTCCCCTTTGCTCATTTCAAAGTCTTCTATCATTTTTTCCCTGAGAACAGAAAGGCCTCTCTTTTCATAAGCACCTCACCTTGGCCTTCCATTGCATTGAAGTTCTATTAAAGTGACAACATATTACTCAGAAGATATCAAATCAATTATTATCAGTTGCCATTTTAAATTTGGATTAAGTAATCAGATAAACTTTAACTAACAGCTACAGTGTGAAATATTGGCCCAGGGAAGGCCTTAGAGAAAATCACAGAAAAGGAAGAAAACGTACCTAGTGTCAGCTACTGATAGCAGCTTACTCTTTATTGTAGATTTTGTATTTAAAAGAGTATTCAGCCAGGGGCGCCTGGGTGGCACAGCGGTTAAGCGTCTGCCTTCGGCTCAGGGCGTGATCCCGGCGTTATGGGATCGAGCGCCACGTCAGGCTCCTCTGCTGTGAGCCTGCTTCTTCCTCTCCCACTCCCCCTGCTTGTGTTCCCTCTCTTCGCTGGCTGTCTCTATCTCTGTCAAATAAATAAATAAAATCTTTAAAAAAAAAAAAAAGAGTATTCAGCCAAAAGGGGAAAATCATAATCCCAAAGAATGGATCACTAATGAAATTTAATGTGCTACCTAGGACTTGTGAGGGAGAGTTGGAGCAAAGGGCTTTCAACCTTAAAACCCTGTCAATGGAGGTGGGGTAGAGAAAGGAGGCTAGAACAGGAGAAGGAAGCAAGCTTTTTTGGGGGGCAGGGAGAGCGAGAGAAAGCATGAGCAGAGCAGAGGAAGAAGCAGACTCCCCCCCCGCCCTGAGCAGGGAGCCCAACACAGGGCTTGATCCCAGGACCCTGAGATCATGACCTGAGCTGAAGGCAGACACTTAACCTACTGAGGCCCCAGGCGCCTGAAAGAGGCGAGCTTAAGGAGAGTATCACAGTTGGGTTTCTTGGGCAGCCAAGCAGGTAGCAGATCTTCTTTCTTCAAACCTCCATTTTCCCTCCCTCCTCATCCTCATTTTCTTTCCCTCTTCCCTTCTCCTCTTTTTAGATTGTCTGGACCTCTCCTTTCCAACTTCTTTTCCTCCACTAAGCTGCTTTATCTGAAAAACCCTGTTAAGGTAAAACTGGTCAGTGTTGTTAGAAGTTACCCTCAGAGGGTAGTAACTGGGAGGGAGCACAAGGCAGGTTTCTGAAGTGCCAGTAATGTTCTGATTCTTAATCTTGGCGCTGGTTACATGGGTATGTTCAGTCTGTGAAAACCGAGCTGTACACTTAATACATGTGTACTGTTCTGTAAGTGTATGTCAATGTAAGTCTTAAGCTAACACAAAACAACCCCCCCACTTGTTTCACTTGCTTCAGGGAAGTGATTGGATAATAAAAGGGGGTATAGAGGAGTGTAGAAAATGATCTTCATATTTTTGCCCACAATCACCAGCCACTGTTCCCAAGGTCTCATGACTCCAGTTTTGGCATATTGACAAGCGGCAGTGGCAGTAGGAATGGAAAGGCACAGAAGAACGAGCCATCTCAGTTACCTTAAACAAACAAAAAGACGGAATCAAATACACAGAACTAACTGGGAGAGGTTTGGGGGATGGGCAAAATAGAGAAAGGAGATTAAGAGGCAAAAGCTTCCAGTTATAAAAAAGTCATGGGGATGAAAAGTACAGTATAAGGGGGTGCCTGCATGGCTCAGTCAGTTAAGCGTCTGCCTTCAGCTCAGGTCACGATCCTGGAGTCCTGGATCCAGCCCTCATCGAACTCCCTGCTTGGCGGGGAGTCTGCTTACCCCTCTGCCCCTCACCCTGCTTGTGCTCTCTCTCAAATAAATAAATAAAATCTTAAAAAGAAAAAAGAAAAGTATAGCGTAGGGAATATAGTCAGGATCTTGTAATAACATATGTAACACGTGGTGACCACACTTACAGTAGTGAGCACTGTGTATAGAATTGTTGAACCACTCTGTTCACCTAAACTAATACACATTTATGTCAACTACACTTTAATTTAAAAAGCCATCTTTTTTTAAAAGATTTTATTTATTTTAGAGAGGGAGGGAGGGAAGGAGGGAGAGAGAGAGAGAGAGAGTGTACCAGGGGAGGGGAAGAGGGACAGAGAGAGAGGGAGAGAAGCAGAACTCTGCACTGAGCCTGGAGCCAGGCTCGGGGCTCAACCCCAGGACCCTGACACCATGACCAGAGCTGAAACCAAGAGTCGGATGCTCAGCTGACTGAGCTGCCCAGGCACTCCAAAAAAATCATCTGTTTTTGAAACATGTCTTGCACTGCCTTAAGCATTTTAAAATAAGTACTTCCTCAGTCTTTTAAATGTTCATGATGTTCTTAAGAATCTGGGGCGCCTGGGTGGCTCAGTCAGTTAAGCACTGGCTCTTGATTTTGACTCAGGTCATGATCTCAGGGTCCTGGGATCCAGCCCGGTGTTGGGCTCTGCACTCAGCGGGTTGTCTGCTTGGAATTCTCCCTCTCCTTCTCCCTCTGACCCTCCCTGCTGCTCTCTCTCTCTCTCTCAAATAAATAAGTAAACCTTAAAAAAAGAAAGAATCCATTCAGCTATTGTGCTACCTTCTGTACTTTTCCCTCTTTGATCATAACCATCTCTCCCACAACCAAACAGAAGTCTAATTTAGTTTTTTTTTTTAAGATTTATTTATTTGACAGAGAGAGAGAAAGAAACAGAGTGAGCATGGGGGTGGGGAGGAGCACAGGGAGAGGGAGAGAGAAATGCAAGCAGACTATGCACTGAGTGCAGAGCTTGACGTGGGGCTCCATCCCACAACCCACGAGGTCATGACCTGTGCTGAAACCAGTCTGACGCTTAACCTACAGGTGCCCCTAATTTAGTTTAATATAAATCAGCTTAACCTAAGTTATCTACGAACTTTTTGGCTTCCACCTGGAGTTTAACAGAAGCTGAGGTGACAGAGCTGGGGATAAATTTTTGTTTTTAATATTAGGCTAACTCAGAAATATTTTGAGGTATTATGGCTTTAAATATCCAGAAATCTTTGAAGAAGTACTCATCTTAGCATGGGAGTGGGAGGAATTTCAACATCTCTGAAATGCAAGAAAAATTATGGCTTTGAATTTTTTCCCATCAAATCAGGAAAATGATGCACATCTACTGGGCCTATTTATGTGTCAGAAACATGGAGATTTGGTCAAGAAGCCCTTCTAAAGGGGTAAAAGCCCCTAGTTTCCTGATTTCTAAAGTAAGTTCAGATAAACTATGCTATTATTCTTAGGGAGGTTCAAGTAGGTTGAAAAAAACCAAAGTGGTAGACAGATTATTGATAGGGGGAAAAAAATCTACACAAAACGTGTCTATTTGAAGAGCTCTTAGGGAGTACTTGATCTCCCCATCCCAGTTGAATCAACTTTTTAATAATTTGGAATGTAAAGGAAACCAATGGCAGTAAGTTGTACTGCTAGAAATAGATTTTTGCCAGGAGGTGACCCTTTCTTTGTCTGACTTGCATTCTGAGAAAATGTTACTGCTTCCTGGGAGAGATGGCTCCCTTTCTCGCTTGATACACAGTCATGTCTGTCTGGCTTTTTTTTTTTTTTTAAGATTTTATTTATTTATTTATTCGACAGAGATAGAGACAGCCAGCAAGAGAGGGAACACAAGCAGGGGGAGTGGGAGAGGAAGAAGCAGGCCCTTAGCGGAGGAGCCTGATGTGGGGCTTGATCCCGTAACGCTGGGATCACGCCCTGAGCCAAAGGCAGACGCTTAACCACTGTGCCACCCAGGCGCCCCTGTCTGGCTTTTTTTTACTGGAATTCAATGAAAAGAAAAGGAAGACAGACCAAAGCCTGGGGAAGAATTGGGGACACAGGAACAGAGATCATGTATATATGTAATAGATAATAGGGGGAAAAAGTTCTACCTTATTTCAGCATTAAAACCATTATTTTTAGTATTTAGGGAGTAAGACATTTTTAGAAATCATATGAATACATGTCTACAGACATTTTTGCTGTATGGAAAAGGGGAAGAACAAATTTTTAATCTTTTAATTAGAATCCTCTTCACAGTTTTTTAAAAATTTGATGTCAGAAAACATGCATGGATGGAGAGAATAAAATATTTAGTGTTATTAAAAAAATAACAAAAACAACTCTTTAGCCTAGAATTCTATATTTAGTGAAATTATCCTTCAAAAGGGAAGGATAAATACTTCCTCAGACAAAAACTGAGGGAATTTATGTGCAGCAGATATGCCTTTTAAGAAATATTAAAAGCAGTTGGAAGGAAAATGATATGTCAGAAATTAGGTTTTATATAAAGAAAAGCATCAGGGAAGGAATAAATGAAGATAAACAAAAACAGATGATTTTCTAGTTTCAAAAAACTTTTATTTTTATTTATTTTTTAAAAGATTTTATTTATTTATTTGACAGAGAGCGAGCCAGAGAGCACAGGTAGGGGGAATGGCGGAGGGAGAAGGAGAAACAGGCTTCTGCCCTGAGCAGGGAGCCCAATGTGGGACTCGATCCCAGGACCCTGGGATCATGACCTGAGCCAAAGGCAGCCGCTTAACCGACTGAGCCACCCAGGCGCCCCTCAAAAAACTTTTAGTTAATTTCAATATATTCCCTAAGAATGGTTATCTTTTAGAAATCTAAAGACATGTGAATAAGCACACATATTCACAAATTCCAGCACATGACAAATTATTTTGTACATACTGTTCTCCTGCCTCAACTGGCTCAGCTCTTCCTCCTCAACCTGAAAAGATTCTTCAAGACTGAGTTTAAATGGAGGCAGGAGAGAGTCAGGAGAGAGTGGTGGCTAAAAGCATGTTTGAACTTAAGCTCTGCATTGTGTCCTTAGGCAAGCCTTATTACCTGAGTTTTCCTTAAAATAACATTATAGGATTTAGTGTTGTGAGGAATAAATAACACACAAAGTAGCATAGTGCCTCACAAATGCTCAGTACACGGAAGCTACTGTAAATTAATATAACTCCTCTAAGTCTGTCCTAATGGTCCGATGAAGAAGGTTACTTCTTTCTTTGTGCGTCCAAATATTAAGTTTAGGGGCACCTGGGTGGTTCAGTCGGTTGGGTGTCTGCCTTCGGCTCGGGTTGTGATCCCAGGGTCCTGGGATCGAGCCCCATGTTGGGCTCCGCAGGGAGCCTGCTTCTCTCTCTCCCTCTGCCTGCCATTCCCCCTCCTTGTCCTCTCTCTGTCAAATAAATAAATAAAATCTTTAAAAAAAACCGACAAATATTAAGTTTATGTTTCTATTAGAGCACTTATCAAAAAGTATATTATTTGCCCACTTTAATGTGAGTTCTTGGGAGTGAAATTGTGTCCTACACACTTAAGTGCCAGTTTTTGGCACTTGTAAGTGCCAAATTTGTAAGTGCTCAATATTTTGGGGATGAATGAATTACAAGCAATAAAATATCAAGCGTCGTTCTCAAAATTTAACATGCAGTTTTTGGAGACTGTATTTAAAATGCAGCTTCTTAAGCCCCTAACCTACCAGAGACGGATTTACTAGGAACGTGCATTTTAGCAAGGTAACCCCCACCCCAAGGTCATTTTTGGTGCAATACTCTTTGTACCACATTTTGAGAAACACTGTATACAGGATGACTTAAGGGAACAATGCTTTGCCTGAAATAAAATTAACAAGTATAAATAACCCTAGTAAATATATTCTCGTCCCCTGTGCTGGAGACATTATAAAGAAGGGAAGAATAATAAGCCAATTATAAGCACAATTATCTTTTTGTAGATGCCACTTTTAGGCAACAGGCTTGAGCGATGGAAACTTGAGCAAGGCAGAAGGGCCCACCATAACCCCCTGGCCGAATACAGACAGGCCATCAGGTGACGCACCTCAAAATAGCCAAAGACCCCAACTAACCAATGGGCTACTTACAAACAGGCACAGTTACCCAAAAAGGGAAAATCCCCTACATCCCCATACCTCCTCACCTTCTCCTTTTAAATACAGTCCCCACAGTCTCTGCTTTGCTGTCCTGCCCACCACTCCCTTGCAGTGTATTCAGTAAACTTCTATCTCCTTTGTGCTGCTTCAGGTGAAATCCTTTCACCACTTGCACCTCCAGATTCCACCTGACTGGGTTGCTGCACCTCTAATGGGGAGAGACACCATATTTTTCACATGTTGTTAACGCTGGCACAGTGAGGTATGTTACCTGTGTTGTGAACTTAAGACTTTCAGCTCTTAGATAAGTTTAGGGGTCACTTGCAAGTAGATATTAATAGGACAGAACATACTCCTTTTCTTCATGATAATAATGTTCTAATTGGGTAAATTATTTTGATTGAGGAGACATCCAGACTACAACGTTAGCTGCTCTTCAGGTTAGCCTTGATGTGCCCTGCCCCCCAGCCTACATATGTTACAACTCTATTTGTGTATTCCTAATTTTCTACACAGGATGAAACAGGCTGGTCTCCTGGTGTAAAGGGATAGTGTTACTGGCCTTGTGTGGAAAGTTCTTATTTCCAGTTAAAATAATTGAAGTTGTAAAACCAGAGAACCAATAATTGATATTTATTATACAGAAATGTGAAGGCCATATGCATTAAAGAAGGTGTTTTGCAGTGAATACAGATTCAAACTGAAGACATCCTCATTGAGATACAATACAAAAATAAACACTGACCAAGAGTTGCAAGAAAGAACTCAACTTCTACCCCCCCATCCCCCCAATCAAGCTGATACTTTCCACAGGAAAACCTGGTTTCAATTCGTGCTGAATTGTTCAAATGGAAAGGAAAACTAAATCAGGTAGATACAACACATGGACTGGTTTTTGTATTTTCAGAGAGCCACCCTGAAACCCTACTCAGGCTCACGTTTAGAATTCATTTCACACTAATAACTTGTATGTCTAGTCACATAAGCAACACCTGAAGTGAAAAACTTAATTTAGTTGAGTTGGGGAATTTGGTGGGGCTAAAAAGGTTTGAGGGAGGAGATGAAAGTTGCAATCATTTGGGGCGTCTGGGTGGCCCAGTCGTTAAGCGTCTGCCTTCGGCTCAGGGCCTGATCGAGCCCCGTGTCAGACTCCTCTGCTGGGAGCCTGCTTCTTCCTCTCCCACTCCTCCTGCTTGTGTTCCCTCTCTCGCTGGCTGTCTCTCTCTCTGTCAAATAAATAAAATCTTCCAAAAAAAAAATTAAAAAAAAAAAGAAAGCTACTTTCTGAAAAAAAAAAAAGAAAGTTACAATCATTCATTTAATTACTGAAGATCTGGTATAAGGTCTGGGTTGTTTGTATTAGCCCTCTGACAACGTGTTTCTCTGGTAATGGTCAAGAAGCATGATCCATTAAAAAATATTAGCATAATAACTGCTTGACCTTAGAACAACTTGGTGCCTGTCCTCTTTATACTCCCAAACGCTAGACTTTATATCAGCATGCTTTGACCCAAATTGCTCTTCTAAATAGGATTTGTCCTAATCTTCACTTTGTACTCACTACTGAATTGAAAAAATTGAAACTTTTTAGAGATTTGGGTAGATAGATGGTTGTGTTGAAACAAGACTAATGACTAGGAGGGTAACTGGATTAAATACAGACAAAAATACTCATAGAACCCTTAAATATAGACAGAATCTATCAATTTATGAAGGAAGTTGAAAATGGTGAGCAAGAACATCTGGAGTTTAGATGGACTGTCTGGACTCAGGATGCTGCTGTTCAGCAACTGAAATTTCTAACTCCCCTCAATTCAATCAGAGACATGTAGAGGAATCTGGAGGAATCAGGACAGTCATGTGCTAAGTGGTGGAAATTCTCAGGCTACCTCCCTCCCTTGTAAATCATACTGCTAACTGAAGGACATGGTTGAGAGATACATTTTTTTTTCATTCAGATTTTTGTCCTAATGAATGAGGGAGTAGATAATGCGAAGAGAGAGTATAGAATATATTTCTGATTCTAGGGCTGTGAGAACTAGGCAATCAATTTGTAATATTCTCATTTGGTTAGAAAAGGAAAGATGAAAAAATCATTAGTGGTACATACAATCCCAGAGACCATCTGCTCCAAAAATAAGTTTTGTTTTCACTGCCCCTTATTCAAAGAGACAGTTATTTCAATAACTACATTACTTAGTAGAGTCTGAAAGACAAAGACTGTGAAAACATGTATTTAAGGTAGAAAACAGGGGTGCCTGGCTGGCTCAGTTGGTAGAGTATGTGACACTTAATCTCAGGGTCATGAGTAAGCCCCACATTGGCAGTGGAGCCTACTTAAAAAAAAAAAAAAGGACAGAAAACAAACTTTAAAAAACTTAATAAATGGTTTGCTCTATATCTCATTCACATTTTCTTTCTTTTTTTTTTTTTTTTAAAGATTTTATTTATTTATTTGAAAGAGACAGCCAGTGAGAGAGGGAACACAAGCAGGGGGAATAGGAGAGGAAGAAGCAGGCTCCCAGCGGAGGAGCCTGATGTGGGGCTCGATCCCAGAACGCTGGGATCACGCCCTGAGCCGAAGGCAGACACTTAACAACGGCACCACCCAGGCGTCCCTTCATTCACATTTTCTGACTGGAGAACTCCAAATCCCACTTAGATATTCCTGCTTATCCAAAAGCACACTGGGTGGAAGTAAACCAAGAAATGAGAGAAAATGATTATTGGGTGTGTGTGGGTTCACCTAGTTTTTTCACCTCTGTAGTGGAAAAATACAGGGAAATAAAGTCTGTTTACAATGGCCAAAGTTTATGGAGAAGCCCTGAAGCTGCTCACCCAAATCACAAATCTGATTCAAGGGAAGGAAAAAAAAACGATGAAAAACATCTCATCACACAAAACTCAGTGTGGTGTCTCTGACAGTCACCAGCCAGCAGAGGAAAAAGGAGAAACCCACCCACTGGCTTTAGGATTTATTGAAGGCTGCCAGCACAGCCCAGATCATCTCTGTGGCACTGTGCTTTGTCCCCTCCACTTCAGGGTCCAGTTCTACTAGGTCCTTGGCTCGATTCATAGCCACATCATACTTGTCATCTGTCAGAGAGGAGAAGACATTCTCTAGCACATCAGAGGAGTGGGCTAGCACCAGGAGTGCTAGTGTTCGCTTGTCCATACGCTGAGGGTCATTTACCCACCGCTCTAGGACACTATCTTGAAGTTTTTTCACTAGTCGCTGTTTCTCTGTTGTATTGGTCACTGGATGAGTAGTCATGTCAAATAGGAGGAAATTCTGCTTCTCAGTGGTTAGAATACCCTTTTCTACTAGGTTCTTTGCAATTCGCTCTCTTACATTTCTTAGCTGGTACTGTAATTTGAAGGGGTTCCAGGTCTCACCTTTGGGGGAAAAAAAAAAGAAGACTTGAACAACACTATAACTAGACCTAACTAGACCTAACACGACATCTACAAAACATTCCACCCTAACAGCAGAATACATATCCTTCTCAAGTGCACATGGAACATTCTCCAGGACAGACCATATGCTAGGCCATAAAATCAGCCTTAACAAACTTAAAAGGACTGAAAACATCCAAAGTATGCTATCTAACCACAACAGAATTAAATTAGAAATTAATAGACAAAAATTTGGGAAATTCAAAAATATGTGGAAATTAAACAATACACTCCTAAATAACCAATTGGTCAAAGAAGAAATCACAGGAAATTTTTAAAAATGCTTTCAGTTGCATGAAAATGAAAACACAACAGACCAAAATTATGAGCTGCAGCTTAAACCAGTGCCAAGGCAGAAGTTTATGACCCCAAATGCTGTATTAGAAAAGGAGATGTCAAATCAATAACCTAACTTTCTACCTTAAAAAAAGCAGAAAAAGAAGAGCACATTAAACATGAAGGAAGCAAAAGAAGGAAATAATAAAGATTAAGAGAGGAGATAGATAGAAACAATGAAAACAATAGAGAAAATCAATAAAACCAAAAGTTGGTTCATTGAAAAGATCAACAAACTGACAAACCTAGGCTGACCAACAAAAAAGAGAGAAGACTCAAATTACTAAAATTACGAATGAAAGAGGAAACATCACCACTGACCTTAAAGAAATAAAAAGGACAGTAAGAGGACACTATAAACAACAGTATGCCAACAAATTAGATAACCTAGAAAAAATGAACAAATTTCTTGAAACACACAAATTACTTAAATTGACTCAAGAAGAAAGACAAAATCTGAATAGATCTATAACAGTAAATAGATTGAATAAGTAATTTAAAATTCCCCCTCAAAAGCATGGTTAACATGGGTTAGTGATAATTCTACCAAATGTTTAAAGAATACTACTAATCCTTTACAAACTCTTTAAAAAAAAACAGATGAGGAGGGAACACTTCCTTAAGTATTACTCTGATACCAAAACCAGAAAAAGACATCACAAGAAAACTATAGACCAATACCCCTTATGAATATAGGTACAAAAATATTCAACAAAATACTACCAAAAAGAAAATCAAGCACATATAATAAACACTATGTAACAAAATTAGGTGGGACTTATACCAGAAAGGCAAGGTTGTTTTAATACCCCAAAATCCAATTATGTAACACATCATATCAATGGAATGACAGAAAAAAACCAAATGATCATCTCAATCGACACAGAAAAAGTATCTGACAAAATCCAACATACTTACATGATAAAAACACTCAACAAACTAGGATTAGGTAGAAACTTCCTCAACCTGATAGACAGCATTTACATAAAACCCACAGCTAGCTTCATACTTAATGGTGAAAGAGTCAGTTTTGTCCTGCTAAGATCAGGTACAAGACAAAGATGCCATTTCCATCACTTCTATTTAGCACTGTACTGGAGGTTCTAGCCAGGGCAAAAGAAGGAAGAAAAGAAAGAAAAGAAAAGAAAAGAAAAGAAAAGAAAAGAAAAGAAAAGAAAAGAAAAGAAAAGAAAAGAAAAAAAGAAAACGGGGCTTTTCCTTATAATAAAATGCCAATTGCTGGGGCGCCTGAGTGGCTCAGCCGTTAAGCGCCTGCCTTCAGCTCAGGTCCTGGGATCGAGCCCCGCATCAGGCTCCCTGCTCGGCAGGAAGCCTGCTTCTCCCTCTCACACTCNGGGAGGGGAGGGGAGGGGAGAGGAGGGGAGGGAAGAAAGAAAGAAAGAAAGAAAGAAAGAAAGAAAGAAAGAAAGAAAAAGAAAGAAAGAAAGAAAAGCATTCAGATCAGACAGGAAGAAGTTAAGCTATTTTTATTTTCAGATGACATGATCTTGTATACAGAAAAATCTAAGGAATCCACTTAAACTATTTCAACAAATAAATTTAGCAAGGTTGCAGAATACAAGATTAATATACAAAAATCAATTGAATTTCTCTTCATTAGCAACAAATAATCTGAAAATAAAATTAAGAAAACAATTACATTTATAATAGCATCAAAAAGAACAAAATACTTAGGAATATATTTAACAAAAGTAGTATAAGACTTGTACACTGAAAATTACAAAATATTGTTGAAAGAAATAAAGATCATCTAAATAAATGGAAAGACATCCCATGTTCATGGATTGGAAAACTTCATATTCTTAAGATAGCAATATTCCCCCATACTGATCTACAGCTTCAGTACAATTCCTATTAAAATCCTACCTTGCTTTATTGTAGAAACTGACAAACTAATTTTATAATTCATATGGAAATGCAAAAGACCCAGCATGGCCAAAAAAATCTCGAAAAAGAAGAATAAAGTCGGAGGGCTCACGCTTTCTAATTTCAAAGCTATTATAAAACTATAATAATAAAAAAAAAAACCACCAAAAACAAACAAAACCTACAATAATCAAGAGAGTGTGGTACTGCATAAGAATAGACATATAGATCAAAAAAAGAGTCCAGAAATAAACCCATACATTTATGGTCAAATGATTTTTGACAATGGTACCAACATAAATCATGGAGGACAGAACAGTGTGAGGACAAATAGTGCCAGGACAACTGTATTTATATTTTCATGCAAAAGATTGAAGTTGGAGCTCTACCCCATACCAACTCAAAATGGACAATAGACCTAAATGAAATAGACAAAGCTATAACCTCTTAGAAGAAAACACAGGAATAAATTTTTAAAAAAGATTTTATTTATTTGAGAGAGAGGGAGCACGTGCATACAAGAGAGAGAGCACAAGTGGGAGAAGGAGAGGCAGAGGGGAAGGGAGAAGCAGGTTCCTCGCTGAGCAGGGGCCCAATGCCGGGCTCAATCCCAGGACCCTGGGATCATGACCTGAGGTGAAGGCAGACGCTTAACCGACTGAGCCACCCAGGCGCCCCAGGAATAAATCTTCATGTTAGGTTAAGCAATCATTTCTTAGCTATTACACAAGTAATAAAAGAAAAAAAGATTAATTGAAAAGTATTAAAATTGAAAATTTTATGCTTTGAAGGACACTATCAAGAAGTGAAAAGACACAGGGGCGCCTGGGTGGCACAGCGGTTAAGCGTCTGCCTTCAGCTCAGGGCGTGATCCCGGCGTTATGGGATCGAGCCCCACATCAGGCTCCTCTGCTAGGGGCCTGCTTCTTCCTCTCCCACTCCCCCTGCTTGTGTTCCCTCTCTCACTGGCTGTCTCTATCTGTCGAATAAAAAAAAATAAAAAAAAAAAATCTTAAGAAAAAAAAAAAAAAAAAAAAAAAAAAAAAAGAAGTGAAAAGACACAGAATGGAAGAAAAGTTTTGCAAATCCTGTATATGATGAGATTTGTATCTAGAATATATTTGAAAAGTACAAATCAATAGTAAAAAAAAGGTAAACCTAATTAAAAAATAGAAAAGGTATTTGAATAGACAATTCTCCAAAGAAGATATACAAATGGCCATAAAGATGGTCAACATCATCAGTATAAGGAAAATCCAAATAAAAATCACAATGATATACCACTACATACTCATTAGGATAGATAAAATAAAATAAAAAAGAGAATAACAAGAATTGATGAGAATGTGGAAGAATGAAAACTCATACATTTAAAATCTAGTATGGGGTGATAGTGGGGAGACAAAAATAGTATTTGAAGTGGGCCCTAATGACAAACTCAAACTGGACATAGATGATAAGGTTCTTTAAATTGTTAATCATTGAGGTATGACATCAGGGATGATGACAGAGTATGAAGTGCCAGACATTCATCTCTTCACATAGACAATAATTACACTAGAACCTAGAATCTTTTCTTTTTCTTTTTTTAAACTAGGTTCCACGCCCAGGGTGGAGACCAACACAGGGCTTGAACTCACAACACTGAGATCAAGAGCTGGATGCCTCACTGACTGAACTACCCAGGAGCCCCTAGAATATATCTTTTTAATAACTATTTGGAACTCTGGAATCAATATGAATGCTCGTAGGTTCCAGGCCAAGGCTTGACTGGCAAAATGTGGTTCATATAGGCCAATTTCAGCCTTCGGCCTAATAGTGGCTACTTAGCCCCTACCTCCCAGCCCTGTGATAGGAACCTATAGGGAGGGCAATCTGTGGTTTTGGTGAAGCTTGCTGGAATCAGGGTGGGCAATAAGGACCTTGTCCTTGAAATATCAGGATCTGTGTTCTGATTACAGATTGCAGTTTCTCATGGCTGACATGAAACTAGAAGCTGGATGCCACTGTTCAAATCCCCACCAGGTAAAGCAGTTTCCAGGGGATACAAAGGATAAGCACTGTGGGGTTGTTTCTGTTTTTCCACTAAAAAATGTATCCTTACTCAGGATAAGATGTACCTCACAAAAAACCCGAGTCTGAAGCTTTCTCCTCAGTCTGATCCACAGCACAAAGACACTGTGCAACAGCAAACCCTGGGAAATGGGGAGACTGACTTCCAGAATTACCACATTATAAGATTCAAATGTTCAGTTTTCAAGAAAAAAAATCACAAGGCATACAAAGAAAGAGCAAAGTATTACACATTCAAAGAAACAAAAGAAATGGACATAATATGTGCCTCAGCAAGTATAGATATCAAATTTACCAGACAAAGACTTGAAAACAACTGTCTTAAA
Organism: Ailuropoda melanoleuca; assembly: GCF_002007445.2. NCBI lineage: Eukaryota > Metazoa > Chordata > Mammalia > Carnivora > Ursidae > Ailuropoda > Ailuropoda melanoleuca. The sequence goes on from NC_048219.1 coordinate 87,882,252, forward strand.
GATGCTCAAAGGCTAAGAGAACATATGGACATAGACAGGGAAACAACATATGAACAAAATGAAAATATTAATAAAGAGAGAGAAATCATAAAAAGGAAACCAAAAAAAGTTTGGAGCTTACATACAATAGCTGAAATGAAAAATACACTATATGGGGTCAAAAGCAGAACTAAGTAGGCAGGAAAAGAATGAACAAACCTGAATATAGGAAACTGAAATTATATAGTCTGGGGAACAGAAAGAAAACAAATGAGAAAAAGTAAACAGAACCTAAGGGACCTCTGGTACACCATCAGATGGACAAATACATGCATTGTGAGAATCCCAGAAGGAGAAGAGAGAGAAATGGGGCAGAAAGACTATCTGAAGAAATAATGGCTGAAAACTTTCCGAATTTGATAAAGGACATGAATCTACAAATCCAAGAAGCTTAATGAACTCAATGTCAGATAAAGCATCCATACTGAGACATATTATAATCAAACTGTCAAAAGCCAAAGATAAAGAATCTTAAAACCAGGAAGAAAGAAGTGAGTCATCACATAAAAGGGATCCTCAGTAATATTATCAGCTGATTTCTCATCAAAAAATTTGGAGGGCAGAAGGCAGTGGGCTGATATATTCAAAGATATAAAAGGGGAAAAAAAAAACAGTAAAAGGAGAATTCTATATCCAGAAAAACTGTCCTTCAAAAATGAAGGAGAAATTAAGACTTCCCTACATACACAAAAACTGAGGAAGTTTATTACCACTAGACTTGTCCTGCAAGAAATACTAAAAAGGAGAGACCCCTGGGTGGCTCAGTCTTGGTTTTGGCTCAGGTTGTGATCTCAGGATTGTGAGATCCATGCTCAGCGGGGAGTCTGCTTCTCTCCCTCTCCCTCTGTCATTTCCCAGCTCACGCTCTCACTCTAAGATATATAAATAAATATTAAAAAAAAAAAGGAAATACTAAAAAGGAGTCCTGCAAGTTGAAATGAAGGGAAGCTAGACAGTAAGTAGAAGCGGTATGAAGAAATGAAGATCTACAAAAAAGGTAAATACATGTACAAATATAAAAGCTAGTATTGGTTTGTAACACTTTTTTTTTTTTTAAGATTTTATTTATTTATTTAACAGAGATAGAGACAGCCAGCGAGAGAGAGAACACAAGCAGGGGGAGTGGGAGAGGAAGAAGCAGGCTCATAGTGGAGGAGCCTGATGTGGGGCTCGATCCCATAACACCGGGATCATGTTTTGAGCTGAAGGCAGAAGCTTAACGACTGCGCCACCCAGGTGCCCCTGTAACATTACTTTTAATTTTCTATGTGCTTTATTTTTTTTAAGATTTATTTAATTAATTAATTTATTTATATTTTAAAAGATTTTATTTATTTATTTGACAGAGACAGCCAGCAAGAGAGGGAACACAAGCAGGCGGAGTGGGGGAGGAAAAAGCAGGCTCCTAGCAGAGGAGGGCTAGGATCCAGAACACTAGGATCATGCCCTGAGCTGAAGGCAGACACTTAACGAATGTGCCACCCAGGCGCCCCTTTTTTTAAGATTTATTTTAGAGAGCAAGTGAGTGAGCATGAGCCAGGGGAGGGGTAGAGGAAGAAGGAGAGAATCTCAAGCAGACTCCCCACTGAGCATGGAGCTGACTTGGGGCTTGGTCCCACAACCCCAAGATCATGACCTGAGCCAAATTAAGAGTCGGACACCCACCACCCAGGTGCCCCTATATGCTTTAAAAGATAAATACATTAAAAAACAACTAATTTATGTTATTGGGCACACAACATATAAAAATATAATCTGTGACATCAAAACAGAAAGAGGGTGGAATGCAGCTTTATGGGGCAGAGTTTTTACATGTTATTGAAGTTGGTATAAAATCAAATTAGGTTGTTGAAACTTTAGGATGTTAAATTCTATGGTAACAATAAAGAAAATATCTATACAAAAGAAAATGAGAGGGAATACAAATGTTTCACTACAAAAAACCACCTAAACACAAAAAAAGACAATAATGCAGGAAATGAGGGACAAAAACCTATAATCATGCAGCAAAGAAACAGCAAAATGGCAGAAGTGTCTTTTTATGAATAATTATTTTTATTTGTTTATTTTTAAAAGATTTTATTTATTATTTATTTAAGAGAGAGCAAGTGGAAGAGAATGAGTGGGGGGGGAGGGGCAGAGGGAGAGGGAGAAGCAGGCTCCCCGCTGAGCAGGGAGCCCAACACGGGGCCCAATCCCAGGATCCTGGGTTCATGACCTGAGCTGAAGGCAGACACTTAACCAACTGAGCCACCCAGGCACCCCATGAGTAATTACTTTAAATGTAAATAGATTAAGCAATTCAATCACAAGACAAAGATTGGCAGAATGGGTTAAAAAACATCATCCAACTATATGCCATCTACAAGAGACTCACTTTAGTCACATTATCGACCAATAACTCTTACGAATATTGATGCAAAAATCCTTAATAAAATATTAGCAAATTGAATCCAACAGCATATTAAAAGGATTATTCACCATGAACAAGTAAAATTTATCCCACGAATGTAACATAAAAAAATCAAATGGGGAAAGGATCTGAATCCTTTTTTCCAAAGAAGATAAGAGATGGCCAACAGACACATGAAAAAGTGCTCAACATCTCTAATCATCAGGGAAGTGCAAATCAAATCACAATGAAATATCACCTCACACCCGTTAGCATGGCTGTTTTCAAAAAGACAAGAAATAACAAGCATTGAAGAGGATGTAGAAAAAAGAGAACCTTTGTGCACTTTGTGTGAGAATGTAAATTGGTGCAGCCACTACAGAAACAATACAGAAGTTCCTAAAACGTTAAAAATAGAAGTATCATATGATCCAGCAATTCCACTTCTGAATATTTATTCACAGAAAATGAAAATGCTAACTGGGAAAGATATATGCACTCTGATGTTAAGTGAAGCATTGTTTACAATAGCCAAGACATAGAAGTAAACTAAATGTCCATCAATGGATGAATGGATAAAGAAAATGTATACACATGCACATGCGTTAGCGCGCGCGCACACACACACACAATGGAATATTACTCAGCCATAAAAAAGAAATCTTGCCATTTGCAACAACATGGATGGAAACTGAGGGCATTATGCTAAGTGAAATAATTGAGACAGAGAAAGACAAATACTGTAATGATCTCACTTACTTATAGAACCTAAAAAACAAAAACCCAAAAGGAGTGCCTGGCTGACTCAGTCAGGGGAGTATGTGACTCTTGATCTCAGGGTTCTAAGTTTGAGCCCCACAATGAGTGTAAAGATTACTTAAAAATAAAATCTTAAAAAAACAAAACAAAACCCCAAAACAAAACAGAAAAGCCCACAGATACAGAGAACAGATTGATGGTTACCAGAAGCAAGGGATGGGGGGGGTGGGCAAAATGGGTGAATGTAGTCAAAAGGTACAAACTTCCAGTTATAAAATAAATAATTCCTAGGGATAATATACAGCATGGTGACTGTGGTTAATGACACTGTATTGTATATCCGAAGGTTGCTAAGAGAGATCTTAAAAGTTCTCATCACAAGAAAAAAAATTTGAAACTATATGTGGGGATGGATGTTAAGTAAACGTATTGTGATCTCTTCACAATTTACATCAATCCTGAATCAATGTGTTCTACATCTGAAACTAATACAATGTTGTATGTCAATTATACCTCAATAAAAAAATAAATAACATAATACATCACATTAATAGAGTGAAAGAAAAAAGCCAAATAGTCATCTCACTTGACTCAGAAAAGACATTTGGCAAAAATGAACACACTTTCAAAACAACAACAACAACAACAACAACAACACACTTTCATGACAGAAAACTAGGAATAAAGAAAATTTCTCAACATTGTAAAGGATAGGTATGAAAAATCCACAGCTAACATCACATTCAATAGTGAAACTGGAAGCTTTTCCTCAAGGGTCATGAACAACACAAGGATGACGGCTTTCCCTACTGCTATTCAAACCAGAGCTGTTAGAGAAGGGAAAAAAGATGAAAGGCAACCAAATTGGAAAGGAAAAGCTAAAACTATCTCTGTTTGCATGTGACATGATCCTATCTATAGCTGACCCTTGAACAGCCTGGGAGTTAGGAGTGCCCAACCCCTGCACAGTCCAAAATCTGTGTGTAACTTTTAATTCTTTAAAAACTTAACTAATAGCCTAAACTGAAAGCCTTACTGACAACATAAACAGTCAATTAACACATATTTTGTATGCTATATGTATTATATACTGTGTCCTTATAATAAAATAAGCTAGAAAAAAATGAAATATTAAGAAAATCATAAGGAAAATACATTTAGAGTAATGCATTATATTTATTGAAAAAAATCCATGTATACATGGACCTGCATGGCTCAAACCCATGTTGTTTAAGGGTCAACTGTATAGAAAATCCCAAAGAATGCACAAAAATGCTACTAGAGCTAATAAACTAATTCAGCTAAGGTGCAGGGTAAAAGAAAAACACACAAATATCAATTGTTTCTACATACCGGTAAAGAACAAAGGAAATTAAGAAAGCAGTTCCATTTATAATAGTGTCTAAAAGAATTAAATACTTAGGAATAAGTCTAACCAAGGAGGTGAAAGATTTCTATGCTGAGAACTATAAAACATTGCTGAAAACATTAAAGATAACCTAAATAATGGAAAGACATCCCATTTTGATCGACAGGCAGACCTGACATTGTTAAGGTATCAGTACCACTCGAAGAATCTACAGGCTCAACACAACCGCTAATGACATTCCAATAGCCCTTCCCACCAAAATGGGAAAGCTGATCCTCAAATTCACATGGAATTGCATGAGGCCCAGGATAGCCAAAACAATCTTGAACAAGATAAAGTTGTGGGACTCATACTTCCCAGCCTCAAACCTTAATATAAAGCCATAGTAAGTAAAACAGTATGGTATTGGCATAGGACAAACATAGATCAATGCAAGAGAACAGACAGCCCAGAAATAAATCCTCCCATCTATGATCAACTGATTTTCAACAAGGCTACTAAGATTATTCAACGGGGAAAGGGCAGTCTTTTCATGGATATGAGACCAAAAGTGCAGGCAACAAAAGAAAAAATAGATAAATTGGATTTCATCAAAATTAAGAACTTCTGTGCGTCAAGGATTACCATCAAACAAGTTGAAAAGACAACCTACAGAATAGGAGAAAATATTGGTAAATGATGGATCTGATAAGGGATTAATATCCAGAAAATATAAAGAAGTTCTAAAACTCAACAACAATAATAACAGGGAGCCAACAGGGTGGCTCAGTTGGTTAAGCATCTGCCTTTGGCTCAGCTCATGATCTTGGGGTCCTGGGACTGAGTCCTGCATTGGGCTCCCTGCTCAGTGGGGAGTCTGCTTCTCCCTCGCCCTCTGTGTGTTCGCTAGCTCTCTCTCAAATAAATAACTAAATATTCAAATAAATAAATAAATAAATAAAATCTTTAAACAGAAACAATAACAACAGACCCCAGTTAAAAAATGGGCAAAGGACTTGAATAGACATTTTTCCAAAGAAGATCTATAAATGGCCAATAACCTATGAAAAGATGCTTATCATTGGCCATTACGGAAATGCAAATCAAAACAACAAGATATCCCTTCATGCCTAGTAGGCGAGCTATAATTAAAAACAAAACAGAAAAAAAACAGAACAAGTGTTGATGACAATGTAGAGAAACTGGAACCTTCATGCATGGCTGGTGAGAGTCTAAAAGGGTGCAACCTGTATAGAAAATAGTTTTGTGGTTTCTCAAAACATAGAACTATCATATGACACAGCAATTCTACTCCTAGGTATATATCCAAAAGAATGGAAAGCAGGGACTTGAATAGATATTTGTATACTAATGTTCATAGCAGCATTATCCACAATAGCTAAAAGGTGGAAACAGCCTAAGTGTCCAACAACAAATGAATAATAATAAAAAAAAAGGGTAGATCTAATCAACGGAATATTATTTGGCCATAAAAAGGAATGAGACTTTGATATATGCTACAACATGACCAGACCTTGAAAACATTATGCTTAATGAAGTAAGACAGATACAGAAGGACAAATATCGTATGATTCCATTTTATGAGTTACCTAGTACAGGCAACTTCATAAAGACAACGAATAGAAAAGAAGTTGCCAGAGAACGGGGGGCGGGAAGAAATAAGGATGTTTGGGATGATGAGAAAGCTTTGGGTATAGAGAGAGGTGATGGTTACATAACACTTTGAATGTATTTAATGTCACTGAATTTACATTTACGAATGGTTAAGACAATAAAGATTATGCTCTGTGTACACCCAGAAGAAATTAAAACACATCCACAAAAAACATGTCTGTGAATGTTCATAACAGCATTATTCATAATAGCCTAAAAGTGGAAATAATCCAAATGTCCATTAACTGATGAATCAATAAATAAGTGTGGTACATCTATACAATGAAATATTATTTAGTGATAAAAAGGAGTCAAGGTAAAACTGGGGAAGTTCTAATAAGATTGGTGGATTGTATCAATGCCAATATCCTGTGGGTCATATTATATAATAGTTTTGTAAAAGGTTATCACTGGGGGACTCTGGGCAGAGTGTATAGGGGTCTCTCGGTATTATTTCTTACAACTGCATGTAAATCTACAAATATCTCAATAAAAATTTCAATTAAAAAAATTGTCCCAGAAGGTGACACTGGCTGTGATCTCAAAGTGTCCTGTTTTCTCCTAAAATTCTACTTACTTATATTAAAGTTTTTGAACTTGCCCTTAAAAAAAAAGGAGGATGAGGTATTGGTACATGCTAAACCATGGATGAACCTTAAAAATACTGGATCTTAAAGCCAGTTACAAAAAAAGGTTGTACATTTCATTTATATGAAATATCTAGAATAAGCAAATCTATAGAGATAGAATGTAGATTAGTGGTTGGCCAGAGCTGGGCAGGAGGCTTGGGAAAAACTGCTGAGTATGGGGTTTATTTTTGGGGTGATGAAAATGTTCTAAGTTTAGACTGTGATGATGGCTGCACAATTGTGTGAATATACTAAAATCCACTTAATTGTGTACTTTCCATGGGTCAGCTGTAAGGTGTGCGAATTATATATCAATACAGATGTTAAAAAATTTTCTTGTGAAGAATACTGTTAGAGAGCTGGGGTGGGGTGGCAGAAGTAAAATGAAACTTTGGAAAAATTTTTGTATTGATTAACTGTGCCTTTTCTGTCCCTCTTTAATACAGTTAAACAGTGAACCATATATTTCTTACCCAGCAGCTTGAAATCCTGTACTCATTTTCTTGAACTAGTAGGATAAAGATTACAAAGTGTGGAATTTTTGAACCATTTTGAGCCATTTTACCTGTGAGTAGCTCTATCCATGTCTGGACGGTTTCTGTGGGTTCAGTTGCTTTGATGTGTTTGAGAGTTTCATCCAGTAAAACATCCCCTGTTGGGCTATCTGACTTTAGCAGTACCTTTAAAAGAAGAATCAAGGGACCCTGGTTCATTTACTTAATTCAAATTAAAATTTTTCAGTATACCATATATACATTATTGGTCAAGTGTTGTAGGAAATGCAAAGCAACATAGTATACTGTCCCTTTCCTCAAGAAGTTTAAAATCTAGTATGGGGTAATAGTAAGGAGACAAAAATAACATTTGAAGTGGATCCTAGCAACAAACTGGATATAAATGATCATGGAGAAAATACACAATAACAACTCTTTGGGTCTGGAAAACCAACTTGGTTTTTTAAAAAATATTTTATTTATTTATTTGAGAGAGTGAGAGAAAATGAGCAGGGCCGGGGCGGGGGGTGCAGAGGGAGAGGGAGAAGCAGACTCCCTGCTAAGCAGGGAGCCCGATGTGGGACTCGATCCCAGAATGACCTGAGCCGAAGGCAGACACTTAACCGACTGAGCCACCCAGGCACCCTGGAAAACCCGATTGTGAAACAATTAATAAACGTAGGAAAGTCAGAAAAGGGATCAGTTTTGGGGGAAATGTTGATTAAGTTTAGTTTTAACTGATAAGGGATAGCCAAGTTGAAATGCCTACTCAACAGTTAAATAGGGTAGAAAAAGAAGGCCTAGGATTTGATAGGATAATATCAAGGAGGTGACAGATGAAGCTGTAAGGTAAATGATATCTCCAAAGGGACAGAAGTTATGCAAAAGGATACAAACTGAGACTTAGATGTTAAGGAATGGAGAAGTATAAGAAATAGGGTACAGCCAGAGAAGCAAGAAAATGTAATATAACAAAGGCCAAGAATGGAGAAAACCTCAAGTAGGAGGTGGTGGTCAAAAATGTCAAATGTCACATATAGCTTAAAAGAAAAATAAATTGAAGACAAAAGAGAGGGTGGTGATGGGACACCTGGCTGGCTCGGTTGATAAGAGCATGTGACTTTTTTTTTTTTTTTAAGATTTTATTTATTTGAGACAGGGGGATAGCGAGAGAGCAAGAGTCGGGTGGAGGGGTACAAAGAGAGGGAGAAGCAGGCTCCTGGCTGAGCAGAGAACCCGATGCAGGGCTCGATCCCAGGACCCCAGGATGATAACCTGAGCCAAAGGCAGATGCTTAGCAACTGAGCCACCAAGGCGACCCTCCCTGCACCTTTTTAAAAGATTTTATTTAATTGACAGAGAGAGAGTGCAAGTGACACAAGCAGGGGGAGCGGCAGAGGGAGAGAGAGAAGCAGGCTCCCTGATAAGCATGAAGCCTGCTGCGGGACTCCATCCCAGGTCCCCAGGATCATGACCTGAGCCAAAAGGCAGATGCTTAACTGACTGAGCCACCCAGGCGCTCAGAGTATGTGAGTCGTGATCTCAGGGTTGTGAGTTCAAGGCCCATACTGGGCATAGAGCCTGCTGGTGATACCTAAAGAATGTAGTTTTGGTAGAGTTCTGAGTATGACAGTGAAGTTATGGGTGGAAAAAATAAGTAGTAAAAAATGGAGACAGGAGTATAGCTCACATGGTGGACCTGACTTGCTATAAATGGAAGGAGAAAAATCTAATGGTTATCTGAGCATGACTAGAGTTCAACAAAGACTCACCTGACCGATGTTTGTCCCCCCTCCTATATAACACTCCATTTCATAATGTTATAAATATACAGGGAGTAATAACAGCATCTTAAAGTGATTTTTCTGAATTAAAAAGACAAAACCATAACCTTCTTATAACTCTTTTGATGATGGATATTTGAATTTCTCCCTCTGCTATAGGTTAATTAAAATCTGTTAGACAATGGGACAACTGAGTCAGTGATATTTATCTTGTTTCACTATCAGATCTTCCCAATACCCCCAGGGGCACCTGGGTGGCTCAGCTGGATAAGCGTCTGACTCTTGATATTAGCTCAGTTGATCTCAGGGTCATGAATTCAAGGCCCTCGGAAAAAAAACAACAACAAAACTTCCCATTTCTCCAAAACGGACCATTGGTATCTGCTCTTTTGTAAGTTAGGAGGATGTCCACAGAGATGATGTACCTTTCTGTCCAGAAGTCGCTTCTTACGCATTGTGGGGGGTTCCAGATAGATTCGACCCCGCATGGCCAGCTCTATCAGGATACCCCCTCGCAGGCCAGATGATATGCAGTCATTCCAGAAAGATGTGTAACCCTAGAAAAGGCAAAAGAGAAGAGAGAATGTTCTGAAAGGGTTATAGACTTGCAGCAAGCACCTTAAGGATGGCTTACTTTGTTGTGATTCATTTCATGTCACATTACATGAACTCAAAGCACAGAGTAAGAAAATAGAATCTCTTTAATCCCCTTAATCTAACCCCCCCCAATAAGGTTTTCTGTCTGACTTCCAGCTCTTTGTGAATTCCCATGGTTCAGCTGTTAGTTGATAACCGGCATGTCAAATTTTAATTTTTGAAAAGAATTTTGGCTCCTTGGAAATGTTTCCATGACACCCTAAATTTCAAAGTAGAATATAAATAAGGAGAAAAATGTATACACCATTTGAGCCTTTTACTCCTCCAAGACATGTTTTATTTGCAAGCTATTTTGATGGGTGGTGTGGTAGAAACCCAGCTCTGCCACTGACCTCTTAAGTGCCTTGGGTATGTTATTTAACCATTTTCAAGCTCAATGTCCTCATGTATAAAACAGGGACACTACTATCTATCTTTCTAAGTTTGTTGTGAGGAATAAATTAGATGTTACATACAAAAAGGCATTTAGTAGAGTGCCTGGCATATCGTAGGCACTTAAATATTAGTTTTCTTTCCCTAGGAGCTATGGGGGTACAAAGACATAGAAGAAATACCCACTGTCTTAAGGAACAAAAAAACCTAACTGGAAATACCATAAAAAAGTGAGGAAAATTATGTGATAATATAAATTTTAAATAAAAGCTCAATTGAAAAAGCAGCAGAAGACTGGCAAAAATGACTACTGGAAGTTTGATTTAGATGATAGTTTTTCAAACTATAAATCACATTTGGGCTAGTCGGAAACTTTTATGGAACTTGAACTGTGGTTTGAATAATAGGTTGAATTTTTCAGAGAAGGGAGGGTTTTCCAGATGAAGATGAAGGAAATCACCCAAATTCTACTATTTGTCAAAAGGGCATTCTAAGCAAAAGCATAAAGGAAAGAGACATCAAATATGTTTAGAGATCTAACTCAAGGACATGAGATCAAGTTGGCTGGGACCAGGCTGTGGAAAATCTTGATGCTCTGAACTTTTACTGAAAGGCAATATTGAATCCTGAAGGTTCTGAGCAAGGAGTTACGATTAACACAAGAAGACCCGTCAGTTAATAGAACTGTTCAACACTAGCCATCTTTGGGTGCAGCGCTCCCTCTCATGGGAGAGAAGATGGGTGAGGTGTTGACAGGGAAGTTTTAGCATGGCTTTAAAGTATCACTTTTAATGGTCACTATATAAATCACTATTTAAAAATTTTTATTTTACTTATTTACTTAGTTTTTAATTTTTTTAAAAAACAAGCTCCATGCCCAAACGGAGCTTGAACTCATGACCCCAGGATCAAGGGCCTCATGCTCCACCAATTGTGCCAGTCAGTTTTTGTGCCAGTCACAACTCACTATTAATAGTAGTGATGTCTAATATTTATTGGATACTTACTATGCAGATTTGCATTCAGCTTTTTTGCATGCACTATCTGATCACATCTTCACAACAACCGTACAAGGGAGGTACTACTACCCACATTTTAAAGATGAGGAAACTGATGGAGGTTCTGTGACATGACAGGGGTTACAAAGCTAAATAGTGGCAAAGAATTTAAAAAAAAATTTTAATTCCATTTTTCCTTTTTATTGGTTTAGAAGTTATGCACTCTCTTTTCTTTTCTTTCTTTCTTTTTTTTTTAAAGATTTTATTTATTTATTTGACAGAGATAGAGACAGCCAGCGAGAGAGGGAACACAAGCAGGGGGAGTGGGAGAGGAAGAAGCAGGCTCATAGCAGAGGAGCCTGATGTGGGGCTCGATTCCATAACGCCAGGATCATGCCGAGCCGAAGGCAGACGCTTAACCGCTGTGCCACCCAGGCGCCCCCTGCACTCTCTTTTCTTCAGGAAAGTTATCCTCGAAATATTAACATGCTTGACAGTTAATTTAAAATTAATACAAAATCTAATTATTTTAAAATGAATCAATATTTAACCACTCTTCTAGTCGACCAATATTTTATCTGTTTTTTTTTACTTTGCATGTTAGACATTATTATTAGCATTAGCATTATTTTTAGAGGTAGCACTTGTTTAGATTTATTCAGATACTTACCAATGTCTTTGCTCACCATTCCTACCTGCATCTTAGACCTCCCTTCTGGTACCATTTTCCTCTTCCTAGAGCAGAATTTCCTTAAGTGAAAGTCTGTTGGAGGCAAACTATTTTATCTGAAAGGTCTTTATTTCAGTATTGTTTTTTAAAGATAGTTTCTCGGACATAACATTCTAGGTTGATAGTTTTTTCACATTACACTTAAGATATTAAGCCCTCCTCTTCCAGCTTACACTGTGGCAGTGAGAAATGTCTCATTCTTATTGATTGTGGTTGCTTGTAGGTGATTTGCCTTCTTTTCTTAGGTCCCTTAAGATCCTCTCTCTTGGTGTTTTGTAGTTTGACTATAGCATGACTATGTGTGAATTTACTTACCCTGTTTGGCATACGCTTTTTGTATCTGTAGGTCCATTTCTTACTTTTCAAAAACTCAACTTATCTCTAAGAATTTTAACTCTCCTCCATTTTCTTTATTTTTTCCTTCTGGGACGTCAATCTTTATTTTAATCCCCATGTCTTTTAATTTCTCTTTTATATTTTCCATTTCCTTTGTCTCTAAATTGCTTTCTGAAGGGTTATTTCATATCTGGCTTCCAATTTACTCTCTCCATCTGTGTCTAACCAAAAGATTATGATTTCAACTTCGATTTTTTTCATTTCTGAAAGTTCAATGTAGTTATTTTTCACATTTGCTCAGTTATTTGTGATCAATTCTTTTTGTTGTTCCTTTTGTGATTCTTTTATTTCTTCAAAATGTCATAGATATTTTATGTTTTCTGATCATTTTAATATGTGAAGTCCATGAATGACCTATTATTTGTGATTTTTGCTGAATCTTTCTCATGGCTATTTGATTCTTTGTATGTTTGATATTTGATCAAGAAGTGGCCCATACTCAATTTTTTTGTGAATCTGTGAGATCCCAAAGGCCTAAATTAAAGATGTCTTCATTCAGAGAGGAAGATCTGCATTTGCTTCTGCTGAGAGTCAGGCATGAGGGGATTGGGGGACTGCCACACAACTGGGACCACATTTATTTTATTATTTTTTAAAGATTTTAAGCAATCTCTACACCCAACGTGGAGCTCGAACTCACAACTCCAAAATTAAGAGTCGCATGTTGGGACGCCTGGGTAGCGCAGTCGTTAAGTGTCTGCCTTCGGCTCAGGGTGTGATCCTGGCATTCTGGGATCGAGCCCCACATCAGGCTCCTCTGCTGGGAGCCTGCTTCTTCCTCTCCCACTCCCCCTGCTTGTGTTCCCTCTCTCACTGGCTGTCTCTGTTGAATAAATAAATAAAATCTTAAAAAAAAAAAAAAGAGTCGCATGTTACACTGATTGAGCCAGCTAGGTGCCCCCAGCTGGGACCACATTTAAACCAAGCTTCCCCATTTTATCTCAAGTCTGAGGTTTATTTCTGACTATCCAATTCCTGGATCTCAGGACTGATTTGATCATTTTTCCCAGGGCAATCTGGTTTTCATGTTTGTTTATTGCTCATCTCTAGGATTTTAAGTTTGGTGCTGAAGACTTCTTACTTTCCAAAGGCCCAACAGTACTTTAGAAATTATGTCTATTCAAGACTTAATATCTCTGACCACTATACTGTCAGAGACAGAGGTCTTCTAATTCCAGTTTTCCCATGATAGCCAGGATGATCTTTATGTTCAAAGCTAATAATGATATAACTCTCTTCCCCTCTGCTTAAAACTCTTTCAAATGCTCCTCCCAGTCAAGTCCAAATTCCTTAGTCTAACACTCAAGCCAAGAGGTTACTCACTGGTCTCTCCCTGGTGTCTTTCCCCTAGAACACTATGCTCAGCTTTCCAGAACTATATATTTTTTTAAGTTTATTTTTTAGTAATCTCTAAACCCAATGTGAGGCTCAGACTCATGACCCCAAGATCAAGAGCTGCATGCTTCTCAGACTGAGCCAGCTGGGCGTCCCCAGAACTATTTAAGTACTCTTAATATATCATTTTCGCCTATTGGCCTTTGTACACATTGCTCTCTGTCCAGAAAAACCAGTACCCTTCTTTTCCCAACTCTCCTTGTTCTTAAGGACTGTGTACAGGGATCACATCTTCTATGCACCTTCTCCGACAATGTCTTTCCTTCTACTCCACCCTCTAGGTTAGGTTCCCCACCTGGGTGTGCCTATATATACTTCTCCCTTATCATTTCTTTTATCACACTGTAATCAACTGTCCTCAGTAGACTATAAGTTCCTTAAGGAGAGAGTATCTGACTAATAATACACAGTATTTCTCAATGTTTCCTGACAGCCTAAATTTAGGATTCAAAGTAAATATGTTAACCTGGCAAAAGCTCAGTTTGAACCATAAACATCCCCCTAAAACTATCCACATTTCCTGTGGGCCTGATCTTAGATTCAAAACTGGGATTAGATCCATCTACTACTTGCCTCACGGCTACATCAAAAGAGTCATATTTAGAACTCCTCTTTAAGGAGGGTGTAGGCTTTTTTAAAGATTAATCATTGGTTTCATGCAATTCAGCTGCCTAATTAAGGTTAAACTATAACTTTCTTCAGGACACATAATTTATTTAGGCAAAACTTTTATATAATCTTGGTAATTTTATAAATCTCAACAGGTGTGCAAACACATCAGCCAGTATTAAAGCAATTAGAGGAAACTAATTTGTTTTTTTCATTTCTTCCTGACCACACAACTTTTGTTACAGTAACAGTGATGTCAGATTGTCAACAGAACTGTAAATGAGAAGCACTGTAAATAAAGAAACAATGGATAGCAGGAAGTAGAAATTATGCTTTTTAATATCACTCCCATCATAGCATCTAACTTAAAAGTCCCCAAATGAGGTTTTTTAAACTTTCTTTTTATTGAGTCATGCATCATAATAGAAAAAAGCTTAAAAATACACACATGGAGTTTTAAAAAATAATTATAATTTTAGGTCCATATTCTTCTAAATAAATACATCCAGCAGTACTGGTGAATTCTCAAACCATCTCTGATAAAGATTCTGTGTTAAAGGGCCAGTGCTTCAGTATGCAGGCTGATCTCGCACACGCATAGTAAAGCTCACCATTAGTCATCAAATTTAGTTATCAAAGGCTCTACACACGAGGGAAAAGAGAAAAAGAAAATTTTAGGATTTACTAAAACAAATGGAATCACACATTGCCTCATGAACAACAGAGAGTCTTGAAGGCTTGGCAGAATAAGATCTTTGAATAGTGGACTTTGTTTTGTCTTAATTAGAAATGTAATAAATGATTATAAAAAAAGGAAAAAAGATTGTATTATAGAAACGTATAACTTATAAAGTGAAGTTTATCTGGAGGGAATAACAGTCTAGTGTGTATTTTCTAGATTTTATATACATATTCTATCATTATTATTATCATTTACAGAAACTTCTACAAGATACTGAGTGGCACCTTTTTCACTTCACCATTATTTTGGCTCTCTCTCCACACGAGTAAATACAGATCTACCTCATCCATCGTAATGGCTACACGGTATCGCACTTTAGATGTACTGTTATTTATCTATTCAAGGCTTTACTGGCGTACATTTGCTTAAAATTTTTGTCATTACAAAAAAAATGCCATGAAGAAATATCATTGTGTGTGTTTCTGTTGAATAAATTCCTAGAAGAAATTTTGGGGTCAAAGATTATACATATTTGCCTTTTTATTTTATTTTTTTTTTATTTTTATTTTTTTAAAGATTTTATTTATTTATTCGACAGAGATAGAGACAGCCAGCGAGAGAGGGAACACAAGTAGGGGGAGTGGGAGAGGAAGAAGCAGGCTCATAGCGGAAGAGCCTGATGTGGGGCTCGATCCCAGAACGCCGGGATCACGCCCTGAGCCGAAGGCAGACGCTTAACCGCTGTGCCACCCAGGCGCCCCCATATTTGCCTTTTTAAAAAGAGAGTTATTTATTTATTTGAGAGACAGAGAGCATGCATGGGCATGGTGGGGGGGGGCAAGGGACAGGAGGAGAGGGCCAGAAAGCCCTAAGCCGACTCCCTGCTGAGCCAGGAACCTGACTAGCGGCTCCAACCCAGGATCTCGAGATCACGACCTGAGCTGAAGCCAAAAGTCAGACGCTTCACCTACTGTGCCATCCAGGTGCGCACAGATCTACACTTTTGATCCTGTCATTTTGTTCTTAAAAAAGGTAGGGCAATGAGATTTCTCTCTTTCTTTCTTTCTTTTTTTTTTTTTAGATTTTATTTGAGAAAGCACAAGCAGGGGGAGGGGCTGAGGGAGAAGCAGACTCCCCACTGAGTGGGGAACCCTACATGGGGCTCAATCCCAGGACCCCAAGATCATGATCTGAGCCGAAGGCAGATGCTTAACAGACTGAGCCACCCAGGTGCCCCAGCAATGACACTTAAATAAATTCAGACAGTCAACATTTTATGCTGAATTTCCGTCTAGTCAAGTATTCTTTATTTAAACTTCCTTAAAGACACGCCTTAAAACAACTCTGAAAGTTAAAAGTTTTAAAGTTGCCTGCTTGGGGTAAAAAGGACAGAAAACAAAGCAACTTAAAGCATCATTAAAAACTATGCTTACAAGGAGTTTTAAAAAATAATGTTAGAAAATTCTTATGAATTTTCACCTGGCTGGCTCGATTAGTGGAACATGCGACTCTTGACCTTGGGGCTGTAAATTCAAGCCCAATGTTGGGTGTAGAGATTATTTAAAAATAAAATCTGAAAACAAAAAAAAAAGAGAGAAAACAAAAAAAAAGAAAGAAAATTCTTATGATAAAGTTTAATGAAAAACAGCCAAATACATAACTGCACATTCAAGATTATCACAGTTACGTAAAATACCTTACTTTAAAAAATGAGGCTGCTTTAAAAAATGGTTTTCTAATTTTTCCAAGTTATATACACTGAGAAAATATCATTTTATTAGAAAAAATCTCAGAAAAAAATAATCTTTTCCTCTCTCCAAATCTGAAGATTCAACATTAGAACTGCTTCGCCTTCCATGAAAGAAGAAATCTTACTGTCTTTTTTTTTTTTTTAAGATTTTATTTATTTGTCAGAGAGCGAGAGAGCAAAAACAAGGAGAGCCAGCAGGCAGAGGGAGAAACAGGCTCCCCGCTGAGCAAGGAGCCTGATGGGAGATTCAATCCCATCATGACCTAAGCCAAAGGCAGATGTTTAACAGAATAAGCCACCAAGGTGTCCCCTTCCTGCGTCTTCTTAAAGCCTTTTCTATATGCCCATGTCTGTATAATGACTTCTAGGGGATGTCAAGAATTACCAGAAATTAAAAAAAAAGAATTATCAGAAAATTACACAAGCAAAACTAATTTTTTTCCTCTAAAAAATTACTTTAAAAATAGTTGTTACTGTTTTTCTTTAAAGTGCTTTATTGCGATATTAGCTTCCAAGATTTGAATTAAATTCCTCTTATATAAATTAATGTGATTCATTCTAACTCCAATTAATATTTCTATGTCCACATAGCCAATAGAGACATTTCATAAAAGAGATTAAGCATTAAAAACTTACTCAGCTTAATCATAACGGGGAATGAGGAACTGTGACCTGGATGTTATTCTGGTTTAACACATGATCTTGGTATGACTAAGGATAGACTGTTAACCTAAACAAATGGACAAAATTTCTCAATCACGAGAAGAATCTTCATGAAGATTATATCCTTTCAGGCTTATTCAGGAAGTTGGGTGAAATAAACAAAGCTAGTCATAATGATCAGTTTATTAATTTTCTAAACTCTGTTTTTTCTTAAAATAAAGCCATTATCAAAAGTTCAGGGAAAAAAAAAACATGACAATGCTTTATCGGTGAAAAAGAAATTCAAAATAAAGGAAAACAACTGATAATCTTTGGATAGTCCTACATAAGCTTTAAGTCTCATTCTTGCCAACAAAAATATGCTTAATTTTTTACTTTAAAAAATTTAAAAGTGATAATAGCATCAAAACAAGTAACTTACATGCCTTTCTTTTCCCACAATTTGCTACTTATAAGGAAAAGGATAGTGCTACACACTATCCAAACAGAAAAGAAAACAGTTGAGAAAAGGGAGCAAAAATCTGAAAACACGTACATAACTCTAAATCTATTTCCCCACAACTCCCAAGTAATTTAAAATAGATTTAGAAGCACTTCCTAAGGCAATTATGGCATCAAACCTCAGAAGAGCAAAACTTAAGTAAATGCAGATTCATCTTGTTTTCAAACAGCTCTTTCTCCCTGATTAAAAAAGTAGTATAGATATATTTTAGAAAATTAGGAAAGAAAAAAATCATAAAAAATTAAAATGACTCATAAATTTCATCATCCTATTATCTTTTGGGTATATGTAAAACCAGATTTTTCTTCATACATGCAGTACACATTTCTGCTCTCCTAAACACTAATTTTCCCATATGCTTCTTCCCCAACTTCAATTTTGGGCTTTCCTTCAGAGAATAGCTTTGTGTGAATTACGAAATGATGGAACCTATATATTACAAGTTTTCATACAACACTGGGGAACAAAGATAGAACAAACTGTGAGAGTGGTAATTTCATCATCTTTCGTAACACGGAGTCAACAGGATATTGTGTAAATGGAATCATGTGGTTAAGAAAATGTCATTTTTTTTCCTTTTTAACATTTTTGGCTTAACGTTCCCAACACACACAAAGCAGAGAGACTATAAACCTCTATATATCCATCATCTAGCTGCAACAGCTACCACTATAATCATCTCTCTTCTATAACTCTCCCTGCTCATCGGATTATTTCAAGACAAATCCAAGTTATTTTAACATATCATCTATAAAATATTACCATACTCTCCCCAAGGCAGGAAGGTTTAAAAAAAAACTGTAATAATAATATCACCCCTAAAAATTAATAAGATTATTTTTAAAAATTAACAAGAATTCCTTAATTTTATCAAATATTTGAAGTAGGCCTTCAAATTCCACCAACTGTTTAATATATATATATATATTTTAAGATTTATTTATTTTGAGAGAGGGAGAGAGCATACACATGTGTGGGGGGGGGAGGGACTGAGGGGGAGGGAGAAACTCAAGCAGGCACTGTATTGAGTGTGAAGCCCAAAGAGGGCTGGAGACCCTGAAAGTATGACCTGAGCCAAAACCAAGGGTCAGCCGCCTAACTGACAGTACCTGTATATATATATATATACATACATATAAGTATATATTTACATATATACATACATACACACGCATACATGTACATACATGTATATATATATATATACATACATATACATACACACACACGTGTGTGGGTTTTTTTTTTTTTTTAAGAGAGGGGGAGAGAGGGAGGGGAGGGGCAGAGGGGCAGAAAGAGAGGGAGCAAGAGAACCTTAAGAACACTCCATGCCCAGCGAGGAGCCCGACTTGGGGCTTGATCTCACAATCTTGAGATTATGACCTGAGCTAAAATCAAGAGTCAGATGCTCAACTGACTGAGCCACCCAGGTGTCCTGCTTTACACTTATTTTATTTTATAGATATAATATTGACTTCATAGTGCTATTGTGAGAATTAAATTACATATATAAAATATTTAACTCAGAGTCTGACATGTATAAATGCTCCATAAATAGTAAAATAAGACAAAGAGAAATACTGTATGATCTCACTTATATGTGGAATTAAAAACAAATCAGGGGTTGCCAGGGGTAGGAGGTGAGGGGGGGTCAAAAGGTACAAACTTCTAGTTATAAAATAAGTAAGTCTTGGAGATGTAACACTCAGCATGATGACTGCAGTTGATAATACTGTATTATATATTTGAAAGTTGCTGAGAGTTCTCATCACAAGAAAAAAAAATTTGTAAGTCTGTGGTAATGGATGTTAATTAGACTTACCATAGTGATCATTTCACAATGTATACATATTGAATCATTATATGTCAATTGCACTTCAGTTAAAAATAACCATATAAATTTATAATTTAAAAATTGGGGAGTAAAGGAATAAAGATGGGAGAAGGTATAGGAGAGATGTCAATTTTTATTTTTTATAGCAAGAAGTCAGCTGGATATTGTCCAAAATGGAAACATTTAGCTAGAAAAAATGACCCCAAACTCTTAACAATCTTTCTTAAGCTTAGAAAGCAGTGTTTTAGGAGATACCTCTGATAATAAAAAAAATGTTTGAAGTTCAATAATAATTCCATCAGTTTCACTTCATTTTCTTATGTTAAATTTAAGTAAAATTTTATTTATTACATTTTACTTTAAAAATAGCACAATAAGGGGCGCCTGGGTGGCTCAGTCAGTTAAGTGTCTAACTCTTCATTTCAGCTCAGGTCATGATCTCAGAGTCCTGGAATCAAGCCCCAGGTTGGCTCCACACTCAGCATGGAGTCTACTTGAGATTCTCTCTCCCTCTACCCCTCCCCCTGCTTTCTCTCTCTAAAAATAAGTATAAAATCTTTTTTAAAAATCGCACAACTGGAATGATTGATTCCATTTTGTTAAAAAGATGGTAAGGGTAATGTTATTTGAATTTTACATAAAAGGGTAATTTAGGTTAAACTGAATATTGCTTTTCTTCATCACAAAATATTCACTGAAAGGTCCCAGTAAAGTTAAAAAAAAAGCTTATGAAAAACATAAAGCTATGTATGTGTGGACCTTGTTTGGCTCCTGATTCAAACAAACCAGCTATAAAAAAATTGTCTGCTAAAAGATTCTCTCCCTCCCCTTCCACCCTTCCCCTCACTCTCCAGTATGAGTGCACTCTCTCAAATAAATAAATAAATAAATCTTTAAAAAAATGTAGTAAGTGGTAGACTTTTTTAAAAAAATAGTATTTTTTTAAAAAAAGGTTTTATTTATTTGAGAAGGAAAGAGAGAAAGCACAAGCAGGGGGAGCAGCAGAGTGGGAGAAGCAGGATCTCTGCTGAGCAAGGAGCCTAATACAGGGCTTGATCCCAGGTCCCTAGGATCATGACCCTAGCCGAAGGCAGACACTTAACCGACTGAGCCACCCAGGTGCCCCTAAGTGGTAGACTTTGAATCTGACTGTAAATATATCTGATTCCAAGTCCTGTGTTTTTAAACAATGCGTATCAGAAAATTAGAAAATACACTAACTAAGCACATTGGGAGATAAATGCAAGGGAACTTAAAGAATGGGAAGGTCATTGTTTTGTAATGTTCCTTTTCATCACCGGATTTGTGATGGACTTTAAAAGGAAATGCAGAGGCACTTAGGTGGCTCAGTCATTAAGCGTCTACCTTCGGCTTGGGCCTTGATCCCAAGGGATCAAGCTGTGGGATCCAGCTCCACATCAAGCCCCACACTGAGCCCCACATCGGGCTCCCTGCTCAATGGGGAGCCTGCTTCTCCCTCTCCCACTCCCCCTGCTTGTGTACCCTCTCTCACTGTCTCTCTCTGTGTCAAATAAGTAAATAAAATCTTTTTAAAAAAAGGGAAATTTATTTAAGATTTATTTTTAATTTTTAAAAAAGATTTTATTTATTTATTTGAGAGAGAGACAGAGATAGCGAGAGAGAGCATGAACAGGTAGGAGAGGGAGAAGCAGGCTCCCCACTGAGCAGGGAGTCCAATGTGGGGCTCGATTCCAGGACCCCGGGATCATGTTCCAAGCTGAAGGCAGATGCTTAACCAACTGAGCCACCCAAGCGCCCCATGATTTATTTATTTTAGAAAGAGAGAGAGAGGGAGAGAGAGTATGAGCAGGGAGAGGGGCAGAGGGAGAGGGAAAATCTCAAGCAGACTCCCTGCTGAGCCTGGAGCTGACCTGGGACCCTAAGATCATGACCTGAGCCAAAATCAAGAGTCAGATGCTTAACCAACTGAGCCACCCAGGAGCCCGAGGAAATGCAGAATTTAAATTAAAACAAAGTACAGGGAAGGTAACAAAAGAGAAATGTGGGGATTCTGAGAAGATGACAGAGCGGAAAACCAGAAATCTTTGTCTGATGTGATTAATTATTTTTTTGTAATTATGCATCTGTGTGTGTGTATACATATGCACAGAAAACAGTCTATAAGCATATATAAAAATATTTTAATAGCAGTTATCTTTATGTGGTGACATTATGGGTGATTTTTATTTTCTTTAAACTTTTTACAAAAAAATGAGGTATAGGGGGCCTGGGTGGCACCTGGGAGCCTGCTTCTCCCTCTGCCTGCCACTCCCCCTGCTTGTGCTCTCCCTCTCTCTTTCTCTGTCAAATAAAATCTTAAAAAAAATAAAATACAATTAAAAATTGAGGTATAATTTATATAGAGTGAAATGCACAGATGTTAAGTTCAGTTTGTTTTGACAAATGCGTATATCCATGTATCTCATTCCCCTATCACTAAGTTTTCTCATGTAGACTTCAGGATTTCCTAGTATAATCATATTTTGCTTTTTTAAAAATTTTTAAAAGATTTATTTATTTATTTGAGAGAGAGAGTGGGGGAGGGAGGAGGGGCTGAAGGAGAAACTGAAGAGGGAGAGGGAGAAGCAGACTCCCCACTGAGCAGGGAGTCCAACGCAGGACTCGATCCCAGGACCCTGGGATCATGACCTGAGCTGAAGGCAGATCCTAACCAATTGAGTCACCAAGGCACCCCTATTTTGATTTTAAAATAAAAATAAAGCTATTTTTTTAAGTCTTCGACATACTTTTTTTTTTAAAAAGTCAATAATAGCGACAGGGGGTGAGCACAATCTACCAATGAGCACACGGAAGCCTGAAAACCGTTGATTCAGTTGGAGGTTTTTTTTTTTTTTTTGTCATTCCCACTTTAAACCTTCTGGAAAACTGTGAATAGGTGAGGACAAACATAGAAAGTAAAAAGTAACATCCAAGGAATTTCCTCCTCTTCATGTTTTTGTTTTCTTCCTTTTCCCTGTCCTTACAGAGCTTCCATATTATAGCTAATAGTATGGTTATTGTATACATATCTTTTCTCCCATGTCAGATTCAAATGCTTCTTGAGGAAATATAAACACATCTTAATTACTTCTCTTTTCCCTTATTTTACTCAGTGCCTTGGACAGAGCAGGTGCTCAATTAATGTTGGCTGACTTGAACCGAAGGAAAAATCACATCATTGTAATAGTTTTAATGACACTTTCTGAGGCTGAAGTGTACTCCAGGTGCGTATAAATAAATAATTACAAAATTATCTCCAAAATCTACTTCTTCTCAAACCTTTCTAAATCATTGTTATGGGGTGAAGTGTGTTTCCCCAGAATCCATATGTTGAAACCCTAACCCCTAATACCTCAGAACATGACTGTATTTGGAGATAATGCCTTGAAAGACGTGATTAAGTTAAATAAAGCTGTTAGGGTGGCAGGTCCTAATCCAATCCGACCGGTGTCCTAATAGGAGGAAGAAATTTGGACACAAGGACACTAGGGATACACGCACAGAAGGAAAACCACGTAGGGACACAATGAGACAACGAGCAGTGAGGCCTCAGGAGAAACTGATCTTGGACTTCAAGCATCTAGAATTGTGCAGAAAAAAAGTTCTGTTGTTTATGCCACTTAGTCTGTGGTATTTTATTATGGCAGCCCTGGCAAACTGAACAACATACTCCTACTGAAAAACCTAGATGAAACTTAAGTTTTAAAATTAAAGAAAAAAGTACACTACCTACTCATTTGTATCTTTTATAGTCTCCTCCTTCTATAATGAAGATATATGATATGGGTTGCAATCTATGGCCGGCATTGTGAACTGAGAAAGAAAAATATAAAATGCCTATTTAATTATACACTAAACTTTCTGAAGATATGGTTATAATAAATCAAATCAAATATTATTTATTGCTTAAAAATTTTTTTTTAAAGATTTTATTTATTTGTCAGAGAGAGAGCAGCAGGCAGAGGGAGAAGCAGGTTCCCTGCTGAGCAAGAAGCCCAATGCAGGGCTTGATCCCAGGACCCCAGGATCATGACCTGAGCCGAAGGCAGACGCTTAACTGACTGAGCCACCCAGGTGTCCCGTATTTACTGCTTCTTTAAATATTTTTCATTTTGAAAATTGGGCTCTTTAAACTTCTTACTTGGACTTATTGCTCCTTATGATCAGAGTACCTTGTTTGACAGAAGAAAAATGAAAAAATGTGTAAGACGTTCATATTTCCTCCTTAAATTGTGAGGTAATGGGATGAAATATAAAACAAAACCATATCGTTCAGACTTGCTAAGTGGTACTTTCCCTTATTTTGCCATTATTGATGTCAAGTTAATATTTTTTTATGGGATCCCAAAATCTTTAAAAGCGACGCTTGCTAAAAAAAAAACAAAAAAACAAAAAACACAAAACAGAGTGAACTTTGCTAGAGTATTAAACATTCAAATAAGAAAGCCGTGTACAAGACTTGAAAAAATAACTTGTGCCAAATATTACTGCAGAATGTAATAATCTTTTATCTTACTAGGAGGTATAAGTTAAGCTCTATATATGAAGCTATCCTAGAAAATGAAATTCTTGGGTTTCCACTAAGCATTAGTAATCCTGAACAATTAATTCTCTTTGTTCAGCAAGAAATACAAAAAAATATGTCGTACGTGCTTTGCAAGCATGTCCTTTTAAAAACTGTCTTTAGAGTAAATTTGAACATAAATTCCACCACTTACTGGCCAATTAACCATCTAACTTTGCTTTCGTAAAGAGAAGACAATATTTGCCGCCTTGCAGGATCAAGCATGAGAAAGTGCAAAATGTTTTGAAAACTCTAAGTTATACAAACACAAAAAATGGAGGACACAAAAGACATGGAATGGCTCACATCAAATTTACAGGTTCAGTGGCTACAACTAAAGGTCCAAATATAAGTAAGTGGTTTTTATTTTAATATCTGTATCAGATATTTTGGAAGAGAACAGTGTGCAATTAGGGGTTGGGGGATAGGGAGAGGCAGGCTCTCAATGAAATAGCTTAAACTATTATTTCCTACTGTTAAAACAGGACTTTGGTCTCCCAGTTTATTTCCTTTTGTACCCATAGTAAATTTGGGGGGTTATATGAATGGATATAATAAAACAATAGTTCTTTTTTTTTTTAACAGCCTATGTTAATAAAAACCACAAAACCTGACAAACAAGTCCTTCTGATACACTTATTTGCCCTATTCACAATGGCAACGACTACTGACAAGGGATTTATTGTTCATTTTGTGCAATCAGGAAACTAAAAGACCAGGCAGTGACCTAAATGAGACTTTTAGTCTTTTGATTTTAATAAAATGTTTTAGGACTGAGCAACTTTTTAAGAGGAGCACTTTTCTCCATTGATAGCCAGTCAGTGACAAGTTGTATACTGACTTCTTGCGTTTTTTTTTTAAAGTTTATTGATTAGTTTACCAAAATTTTTTTTACCAGCTTTAAAAAAGCTTGTCCTTCTAATCTCCTGTTGCTAATAAATTATAATGAATTAATTAAAACTGATGGATGATCATTAGTAGCTTGAAAAAGTTGGGTATTAACATATTTTATATTTATAACTTATAAGTTTTATCCAGTCTATCATTTTTCTTTTTTTAAAAGTATTTTATTTATTTATTTGACAGAGAGAGACAGAGAGAGCACAAGCAGGGAGAGCAGTAGGCAGAGGGAGAGGGAGAAGCAGGCTCCCCAACAAGCAAGGAGCCCAACAAGGGGCTGGATCCCAGGACCCTGGGATCATGACCCAAGCCAAAGGCAGATGTTTAACCGACTGAGCCACCCAGGCACCCTATATCATTTTTCTATATGTATGAATACTGGCATTGTTTGAAAGAACATAACTGGTAAATGTAAGAATAGTCTTAGTAGCACCGTTTATAATGGACTCCTGAATGTCTGTTAACCAGTAGATTCAATGAATAGTGGAATAGTGATATAACTGAAATTCTATATTGCAGTGAACTGAATTAAATTATATGCAACAACACGGATGATTCTCGAACATCATATTGAACAAAAAAATACTTAACAGTATCAACCAAATAACATACAGTTTAAAAACAGGCAAAACTAAAATACATGTTTAGGAATATACACACACATATTAGAACTATAGTGAGGTGAAGCAGCATGTGATTAGGGAAGGACACAAGAGGATGAACCCACAATGCTGATAATGTTCTTTTGGGGGTGGTTACATGATTGTTTGCTTTAAAATTACTTGTTAAATTGTACATATGTGTTTTATATATTTTTTTAGATATGCTGTATTTCACAATTTTAGAAAACTTAATAAAATACATGACTGAATACTGAATGTCCAGCTAAGTTTTGGTAGTTGAGTTTGAAAATATCTGAGTTCATTTAAAGGAGATGAGATGCCTTCAAATACCTGTGGTTATTCCAGTTGCAAATCACTGAAATTATCACATTAAGCTGATTTTTTTTTTCTTCCTAGAACCTGTTTCTCCTCACAAACTAACTCTTGCTCATCTTCAGAATTCAGGTTAAGAGTTATCACATCCCAGGGGCACCTGGGTGGCTTAGTCGTTAAGCGTCTGCCTTCGGCTCAGGGCGTGATCCCAGAGTCCTGGGATCGAGCCCTACATCAGGCTCCTCTGCTGGGAGCCTGCTTCTTCCTCTCCCACTCCCCCTGCTTGTGTTCCCTCTCTCGCTGGCTGTCTCTCTCTCTGTCAAATAAATAAATAAAATATTAAAAAAAAAAGAGTTATCACATCCCAGAATTCTTTCCAGTATCTCTTTCGTCCCCTCTCCCACTAGCATTTTCCACCACCCATCTGGGTTAGGTACCTTTCCTCTTTGTTCCCTCTACCCAGAACACACACACACACACATTACATGCACTGCAATGGTCTGCTAGCATTCCCAATCCCCTTCCCAACCTCTCCAGCCACTCTCATCCCACTAGACTATAAATATCTCAAAAGCAGGGACAATTGTCTTTGTTCTCTTTCAATATCTAGCACTTTATATATGAGACATTCAGTAAGTTTTTGGTGACCAAACAAATGAATGAAAATATATTTCCATAATTCCAACGAGCAATACTTCTTGCCAATTTTGACTCCAGTGACATGAGAAATATGACTAAAACCTTTTATGTCACAGTACGTAAGTATTCATAAATGGCATTACTAAGAGAAATCTTTGCAAGGAAGGGAAGAGGGTTAAGACACTAACCACAAATTAAAAAGATTACTGCCAAAAGTCAAAAGCTCACTCCTCTTATAAGTAACTTAATTTAATAATAAAGATTTCATAAAGGAGAAGTTTCAAATATCCTAGCAATTTAAACTATTAACTGTCCACAAGTCAATAATATCTATATTAAAACACCTACCAAAGGCAATAATGATAAATAAATAGGATCTTGATTTCGACAGAAAATAAATCTGTATTATTTTGGTCAGGTTGGTGCTCAAGTTTAATTTTCTCAGTTGAGGGCAACGTTGTTGAACTGAGATTTTTATTTTATTTTATTTTCATTTTATTTTACTTTTTTAAGTAGGCTCCATGCACAACGAGGGGCTTGAACTCACAACCTTGCGATCAAGAGTCTCATGCTGTACCAACTGAGCCAACTGGAGGCCCCTGATAACATCTAATTTTAAATGTACTCAAAAGGTTAGACTCTTCAACATATACTTAGATTTCCTGATTATTTTCACAAGACGGTGAAGCTTAACACGGTTGACCCTTAAACAACAGTAGGCTATTTGCAGCTAAGCTAAGCAAAAAGTTACACATGGATTTTCAACTGTATGGGTAGTAGGCACCTCTACCCCCCATGTTGTTTAAGGGTCAACTGTATTTTTTTTAAAGATGTATTTATTTATTTGAGAGAGAGAGAGAGAGGGAGAGTGTAAGTGCATGGTGGGGAGGGGCAGAGGAAGAGGGTCTTAAGCAGACTCTTCGCTGAGCCTGGAGCCCCAAGCCGGGCTTGATCTCATGACCCCAAGATCACAATCCGAGCTAAAACCAAGAGTCAAACGTTTAACTGACTGAGCCACCCAGGCGCCCCAGCCACAGAATAGTTTTAAAATACAGTTGACCCTTGGGGCACCTGGGTGGTGCAGTGGGTTAAGCGTCTGACTCTTGGTTTAGGCTCCGGTTGTGATCTCAGGGTTGTGATATAAAGCCCCACTTCAGGTTTCGGGCTCTAGGCTCACTGCAGAGTCTGCTAGTCCCTCTCCCTCTGCTCCTCCCCTGGCTCTTGCACTCTGTCTCTCTCTCCCTCTTGCTCGCTCTCTCAAATAAATAAATCTTTCTTTTTTTAAAGATTTTATTTATTTGTCAGAGAGAGAGAGGGGGAGTGGCAGGCAGAGGGAGAGGGAGAAGCAGGCTGCAGGGAGCCCGATGTGGGACTTGATCCCAGGACCCCAGGACCATGACCTGAGCCGAAGGCAGACACTTAACGACTGAGCCACCCAGGCGTCCCACATAAATAAATAATCTTAAAAAAAAAAAACAACCCAAAAAACAAAAAACAACATTCTATGGCAGCTACGCTTCAGAGGAATCTCTCTCTCTCTCTCTCTCTTTTTTAAGATTTTATTTATTTATTCGAGAGACAGAGCAAGTGAGAAACAGCATGAGCAGGGGGGAGGGGCAGAGGGAGAAGCAGGCAGCATGAAGCAGGGCTTGATCCCAGGAACCCAGGACCATGACCTGAGCTGAAGGCAGATGCTTAACTGACTGAGCCACCCAGGCGCCCCGCCTCAGAAGAATCTTAAGAAAGGGATGGCAATAATATTTCACAAGTGATTTGACTATATGTGACCTACTGTCATTCTTCTCTAGGCCTACAATTCTTCAAATATTAGTTTCTTTATATTAGTTTCTACTCTATTATTTTCTATTTACGTGGTTTCTTTTTTTTTTTTTTTTTTAGGATTTATTTTAGAGAGAGAGAATGTGCACAAGCAAGGGGAAAGGGAGAGAATCTCAAGCAGACTTCTTACTGAGTGCAGACCCTGACATGGGGCTTGATCCCAGGACCCTGGGATCATGACCTGAAGGCAAATGCTTGACCAACTGAGCCACCCAGGCATCCCATGTTTTTTTTAAAACAGATGTAATTTTAAAAATTATAGTATTGTGTTCTAAACAAGGAATCTTATGGAAATCTTGAGCAAAAGTTAACTTTGGGACTTTGAGATGCAAAGTTTAACACTTAGGATTTTTTTGACGTGTCACAAACCTCAAGCCATTATATACATATTAAAACATATATTCACAAAGAACACAGAACAAAAATATAATTAAGTCCTTAATTTGGACACAAAAATGAAATGGGCTTTGCTGTTTTCATTAGGCTGATCCCCTTACTTAAAGGAAAGAATCTATAACTATAGAGAACAAATTGATCATTGTGAGGGGAGGTGGGTGGGAGGATGGGTGAAACAGGTTAAAAGGATTAAGAGTACGCATCTCGTCATGAGCATTGAGTAATGTGTAGAATTGTTCAATCACTATATTGTACACCTGAAATTAATATAATACTGTATGTTAACTATACTGCAATAAAAATAAAAATAAATAAATAAAGACTCTAAAAGTCTCTGCCTGGCACTCAAAATTTGCCACACTCTAGCCTGAATCTAATTTGCCAATTTTGACTCTCATTGTTCTCCAAGAATACTTCAGTCATAGTGGTTACTTATCTCCCATATTCATCAAGCTCATGATAATTTCAGGTTCCCTCATCCAGAATGGGTTTCCTTCACTCCATTTACGTTAATCCTACCTGTTCTTAAAGGCCCAGCTTGTTTTACTGCCTTCATTCTTTCCCAGATTATTCCAACCCGTTACGTTCTCTCTTCCTTCCGACTGTCTTGGCTCCTACTATTCTAACATGGAAAAACTTGCTGGATTTTTACTGTTATTTACCTCTTTAGAAATCTTCTGAACTGTGAAATATAATGCATACACAGAAGAGTGCATGAAACAAAAGTGAAAAAAGCTCAATGATTTATCTCTAAGTGAATATACATGAAACTTTCCCCAAGTACAGAATCAGAAAACTGTTAGTACCCAGAAAGCCCCCTCATGTTCTTTTCTAATCACTAATACCTTCCTCCTCTCTCACCCCCTACAAAAAGGTAACCACTATGCTAACAGCTATGGTAATCCCTTTCTTGCTTTTCTTTATAGTTTTAATCATCTAAATATACAACCCCAAGCACTATAGTTCAGTTTTTTTTGAATTTTATATACATGGAATCATACAGTATGTCTTTTGAGTCTGGCTTCCGTTACTGAACATTACATGAGAATCACAAATGTTTTTAACTGTTCATTTTCATTCTGTAAGATGTTCATACTCATTTAGATAAATGGACAATTCATTTTTATCCATTCCACAGTTGATGGACCTTTGGATTACTTAACTTTTAAAAAGTATGTATGCCTTGTCTCCCCAGCTGGCATGCAAGTTTCATGGGGGCAGGGACCATATATTACACTATTTTATATTTACATTAGTATTTGCATAATGCTAAGCATGTAATGGTGCCCCCAATCACACTAAACAATGATTAAATAAATCTATGAGTACTTTAGGAGGTGAGAAGAGACAGTTATATTACTGGCATTTTGAACAACACTACTGCTTTAATAAATCAGAAGGTTTGACCTCTCCTACTTATTTACAACTAAGAATTTATCATTTCTTGTTCTTCTTGAGCCAACTGAAAGCTAAAAATGTAATTTATCAACTATTTTCAAAAATAAAATTAGAACTCAATAGGTAATTATTCAAAAGGTTAATTATCTGTTCATCTTTGTATAGTATCTCACCAGAGCTCCTTTACTTCTATTTCCTTATCTTTATATTAACTACTAACTATTATAAATTTAAAAACACATAAAGAGAAGTCCAAAGTTAGATTCTCTACAAAACAGAAGCAAAAATGCTAGTATCTAGGGTCAGCAGGAAATTAATCATTCCCATTCAAAAGTAAAACAAACCAAATAGCTTTTTAGTTCTAATATGCTCTTCTACAGTCAGTGAGCATTTCCTCGGCATTGTGTAAACATCTCAAAACAGTATTTATACTACCTAATCTTCAGACCTACTCTCTTGGAGAGTCAGTTTTGCATTTTCATTGGCTTGATTTTCATAAAACTAGAGCTTCATCAACTTTCTCAGCAAATAGGAAAGTACACCTGCGGGCAAGATTTTCTGATATATCTATGTCTTGGAAGTACGTATGTGCATGTCTTTAATATTAGTTTTAGCAATACACAGGCTATAAGAAGTCTTGTGAGTTTTGTTCAAGTAATTTGACATGACAAAAAATAGAGAACGGAAAAGTGGTAAAGAAAATGTAAAGTCTAAGAAACAAGGATAATCCCAAATTAAGGAATCAATGCAGAAAAAACATATGTTACTAGGTGTCTGTAGTGAATTCATTACTAGCTAAGGATAATTATCAAAGCCAAATTTACTCTTTTTTAATGTAAAGTAACATTTTAGTTTAAGTTTTCAAAACCAAGGCCAATAATAAATGTGACATTATTATTATTATTGTGTGTACTAAAGGCTTTCTTGGAAAAGCCCTGGAAAAGAAGTAGATTGTTCAAATATTAACAGTTATAGTTCTTCATAACCTCTTCATGAAGGAAGAAAGTGAAACACAATGAAAGTTAAATTACAAATGAAGGATAATGTGCTACAGTATAAAAACCAACAAATATGTGATTATACCATAAGACTTGCTATCTCAAGACTAATTCTATTATAAAGTATTCTATTAATAAGGGAAAACTTAGAAAGAGAAATCTGCAATTAATTTAAAAATTTTTCTAAAATTAAAATATTCTATTATCAGTTGTTATTTAGTTTCTAAAGATCCACAGACTAGAATTAAAAAAAGTTATTTCTACTGCATTGTAAGTTGAAACCTATCCACTGTTTATTTTTGTAAAACAGCTAATCATACATGTTTCTTGTCTTGTCATTTAAAAGATTTTCCTCCTCACAGTTCAAGATAATTTCAATGTGTGCACCCTCTTTCTTAGTTTAATAGGAGGCTATTTCACCATTAATCTCACTTGGGAAACTGCAAATACAAAAATTTTACATGTTATACTCTCTCGTATCTTCTAAAATTTTGGAGGAATTTTGTAATTAAATTACACTTCAAGTAAATATACTTCTGGATTTTATCCTCCAAGTATCAGCCACCCTCCCAAACTCCCCCAGCCCCCAGATGGCTAGAGCACAATTCTAAGGCCAATTTAGCATTAATGAAAACTATTTTGTCAGATTACTTCCAAAAAACATTCAATATTCAAGAATCGTTGGGAGAGCCCAGCAAACCCAACTGTGTTACCTCTTTATCTTTTAGTCCCAGGAGCAATACTTCTTCCATAAGGGTAAGGCGAATATCCTTAGAGTCACCAGAGTCTTCGTTGTCTGGACTCCTGTCTTGATTAGTGTCTTCCTCACTTTCTACCTTCTTTTCAGAGTTCTTGCCTACTTCAGTGCGACGGGCTCGGTGAGTTAAAGTGGTCATTCTCACCTGTTTCTGGTGGGGGTGATGAAAGAAAATATCTGTAAGTGAGCTTATGCAAACAAAAACATGTACATATTCATACAGACCCAGTACAAATATGAAATACATATAAACTTAAATAGAAAAAGAAAGAAGCAATGACCAGAAAAATTAGGCGGGTAACACAGTATGTTTTCCAAAGTACAAGAGCTTGAAGGCACAGAAGGCATTGACAGAAAATCAAATCCGTAACTTTAAAGACTGGTACAAGTGATCTTTCTTTCTTTTTTTTTTAAAGAAATGATCATCTTTTAAGCCTGCTGATTTTGTGTGCATAATTTATAATCCAGGAGTATATATACATCATTGTAACTCCTCTTTCACAGAATGAATCCTCCCCAAGTAAATAACATGGGACAGCAAAAAATTGTGAGAATCCAGGCCCAAAATTCATGTAATAATTTATATGTCACTTCTATAAACATTCAATGGCACATCATAAAATATAAAAAAAAGAAAGTAAAAAAATAAGAAAAACTAAATATATATATTCTCATATTTTCTTCCCATAATAACTCATCTCAAGCACTCCCTTTGGAAATCACATCTACAGAGTAACACTCAGAAGATCATGTGTATAATTCCATATAGACAAAAAACTTTCATCTCTATCCCTATCTAGCCATCTTGCAAATACTCAAATAGCTGCCAACAAAAAGTATCAGCAAAAGAATGTTAAAAAGATTAACAATTTCTTTCTCAATTGTAAAAAAAGTCAAAGCACATGCCCTTTTATACCATGTACAACAGATGTTTTAAAAATCTAGTCAAGAGAAATGGCACTAAATCATGTATGATAAAGTTTAAAGTTAGCATACTTTATTTTAAAATAAATCTAAACATCAGTTTTTAAGATGATATACAATAAATCTTTTTAGCCAGCAATTATTTAAAAGAATATCTTTTTCAAGATCAAAAGAATACATTCAAGAGCTTCTGTGATTGGATCCTGTTCTAGCAATATTTCCCATTACGTTACTCTCAATTACATACTGTTAGCAAACCATTTCTAAAACATGTCCCATGCTGCCATTTCTGCTCCTTTGTACATGCTGGTGTTCTCTCCCCTTTCCTTTCCTCTTTATATTCTACCCATTCTTCAAAGGCCTAGTGAGGCTCCAGGTAAAGCCTTAAGTGAATCCCCTTCTCCATTACCCTTATGTCCCATGGCCAGAATTGGTCTCTCTCTCAGCTGTACTTTCACAGAACTTTATTTATACTTACATCCTTTAAAGTATTTATTATAGTCTTTCTTTTGGTATGGCTGTCTCTCAACTGTAAACTTCTTGAGGGCAGGGACATTGTCTTCTCGGGTTTTTATAGTCTCCATAGCAACTAGCACAATGTCTTTAACGTTGTAACTGCTCAATAAATATATACTGATTAAAATGAATACTCAGAAATGCATGTGAACATTTTTAAATAGAAATACAAGTGAAGTGACTTACAAAAGATTCTTTGTACAAGGCTATATTTCAAATACAATTCTCGGTGGGAGGCGGGAAGAAGGGTGAAGGAGAAAAAAAAAACATGAATAAATGCTTAAGGGCATTAACCCTATCTGGCACTGTGAACAGGGTTTATTTCCTAATAAATATAAGAAACATAAGTCCAGAAACATAAGTCTTCAGAGAAAAAAAAAAGGGGGGGGATTTTGAGGAACTGACACCCCCTGGACATTTACTAATTAAAAATTCTATTTGGGAAAAAAAAATGACCAAAAAGTAACTAAATAAGACCTCCCTCTCCCCATAAAATAAAAAATCTGTAGGCTTTTTTTGGACATTAGGAAATGTATATCCTCCGTTGCTTACCTGTCGTTACTCCTGGGTTGCGGCCGGACGCAGGCAGCAGCTTGTGCTCTATTTTAGGGGGACACCTGTTCCCCCACGTCCCTCCCGCCTCGTCCTAGTAGATGAAAAAAACTTCTCAGCCACGCAGAGAGCACAAACTTCCTGATCCTTCGATGCAGAGAAGGAATAACACATCAGCTTCCTTAGGATCCCTAGGCAACCTACCTTGGTGTTTCTTCATTGGACCAATCAGAAACCGCCAAGGTTGAGTTCAGCCAATCGGAGCTTACAAGGGGAGGCTCTCCTCGGGCTATTGTGTTGCGATCCCGACAAACACCACCAAAAGGAGGCAGGTTTGGGTCAACCTGACAGCTGGTCAATCCAATGAAGTAACCTTGATAGAAGAGAGGAAAGGGAGCTGCGCTCCCCACCCCCATGAAACCGGCCAATCAAAGCGTTCAGTGAGCAAGCACAAGCGCCCATCTACAAACGTTTTTGTTGGTCCATCTGTGTAGCAGGTGTGTTAACTGTAGCAGCGCATTCTAGGACAATTAGGTGAGATGTGCTGGGATCCAAAAAAAGCTAAGAATAAATAAACATTTTAAAATTGGTTGTTTTCGACAAGTAGCATGTCCCTAACTTTCCTGTTCCAGAAAAACCTGATCTGGGTCAGTCTGTGGACGTTTACTTGGTTTACATTAAACAGGACAGGTACATTTCTACCATTACACGCACACCAGCCTTCTCTATTAGCACTTGTTACTGGCAAATCTATGGCTAATCTATGTTTTATAATATGGCTGCTGAAACTGCAAGAAGCATACACACCCAGTTTTAAGTCTTCCTTTTTTAAGGCAAAAGAAATGGTCAAAGCTGAAACCAGGTCCCAGGTTTCTCACTGAACGCACAGTACTTTTCACACTACCACTCAAAGGTTCTGGGAAGTGTGCTCAACTCTTGCAAAGTACCATCTATCAAAATGATCTCAAAATTAGTACCTAAACATTTTCTGCTAATTAAATAAAAATTAGAAGCCATGAAAGAGTCTAGATGCGGAACAATATTTTATTTATGCTGCTCAAAATGCCAGACCTTAAAAATCAGTCCTCATTTTGCCTTGAAGTAAAAAAAAAAAAAAAAAAGTTAAAAAAGATAAAGAACCAATTTTTAATGGTATGTTATATATTACCATGTTAAGACACTCTATCAAACTACCGGAGAACATTGTTTTAATGACACAGGGACAAACAGCCAGTTAAGTGTTATAGTTTTAACATAAGTAAAAAGTAAACTCCTACCAAAATTTAATAACAAAATAAACATTATTTTTTTAAAATTGGCTCTAGAGGGCCTTAAAAGTTAATATATGTTTAAAGGAAGTATCCACCAATATGGAAGATAGATCAATATTGAGTAGATAATGAACAAAATCAATTATGACACTGGTACTTTTGGTTTTATTCAAAAGTTCTCTTGCATTGTCTCAGATAAGATAAAGGATCACAATATGACAGCTAAAAATTCATTTTAGTGTACTAACTGCTTAAGCCTACATATAAATTTTCACAGGTAGGGCAAATACACGTTAAAATAGTAATACAGTGTCTTGTAGTTTACACGTTGAGAACTTCGCCAACATGCAGAAGAAAAAATAATTTTTATATATGCTCCTTTGGTTCACTAAACTTTCTTCTTTTTGGCACTGACTCTTGACTAGAAGAATCAAAGTGATGAAGGACCTGTCAAAAGAAAACAACTACTAAGGATACTTTTCAGTTTACATGTCTTTACTTTTAGGTTTTTTTCATGTCTCTGAGGTTTGTTTGCTCCTTCCTTCCCCCCTTGCTTTTTAAAATTATACATAGTGTAACTATTTCTTACTAAGATAGGATACCTGAGTTCTTTAAAAAGTAGGGTAAATTTTATTACTGATATATCTTCTGATGGCTGCTGAAAGTATATAAATTATAAAGTGTAAGGTCTTCATTAGGGTTGTTGGAGAAGTCAAAAACATAGATCTAACATTATGTCCTCAAAATAGTAAAATATTTTGGGGGGATAAGAAGAAAAAAAGATTTTAAAATGAGCTGCAGATAGAGAAACATTCTATCTTGGCACCATGTAAGATTTAAATCATGTATTCTTTTGTATTCCTGATACTTAGCAATGCCTGATAGATACTAGACATTCACTGCACACTTCTGAATGAACGGGAGGACAAATAAAGAAAACCTGGGGCGCCTGGGTGGCTCAGTCAGCTAAACATCTGCCTTCTGCTGAGGTCATGATCCCAGGGTCCTGGGATCAATCCCCACATTGGGCTCGGCTCACTGATCAGTGGGGAGCCTGTTTCTCCCTCTCCTGCTCTCCCTGCTTGTGCTTGCTCTCTTCCTCTCTCTCTCTGTCAAATAAATAAATAAAATCTTTTAAAAAAAAATTCCTAAAAGTATTTCCTGAGTTTCTCAACTTTGATTTTTTTGAAAAAACTAATGATACAAATTGAATGATTTTGAAAAAAAAAATCAAAGCGTAATACGCTGGGAAAAGTTAGACAACTTAATATGTTAATGAAGTGTCAGGTTATTTCATTCCCTTAACTTATATAAATTGAAAATAATATTAACTACATTTTTGAGATTACCCCTTTAACATTAGATTTTTTCAAAGCAGTCTTAGATATTCAGTTGTCTAAATGTTAACCTACTAATAATACTAAAAATTCTAGTTGAAAATATATTTATCTCAGAAATGACAAAAACAAGATCTGATATGGTAAAATAAAGTCCTAAATTTGAAACAACTGTTA
The DNA here is from genome assembly GCF_002007445.2 of Ailuropoda melanoleuca. Classification (NCBI taxonomy): domain Eukaryota; kingdom Metazoa; phylum Chordata; class Mammalia; order Carnivora; family Ursidae; genus Ailuropoda; species Ailuropoda melanoleuca. The sequence goes on from NC_048219.1 coordinate 87,919,183, forward strand.
AAAAAATTAAGGTCAAGAAAATTTTTCTTTCTCCTAAGGTACTGAGAGGAGATGCTATTTTTTAGGGAACAAGTTCATTTAGTAACTTATTTATACTTCACTTTTGTTCTCTAGGAAGCTCAGCTCAAATTTGTGACCCAATTTTAGCTCTACATAAATTAAATGGCCTAAATATTCTTATACTCTCATTTTTTCATTCTACTCATATTTTTCTGGACATACTGATTTTAATTTTTTTATGAATTCCTCCAACTACTTCAAATTATTCATGAAATCAGTAAGTATTTATGTGGAAAAAATTAATAAACATAGCACATTTTATTTTAAAATCACCTCTTTTTTTAGAACAAATTACATATAAACAAGATTTGGATATCAGTACTTTGAGGTAACATCCAGGGATATTATCATATTTATCATTTAAAATTTAATCTAGGGGCACCTGTGTGGCTCAGTTAGTTAAGCATCCAACTCTTGACTTTGGGTCAGGTCAGATCTCAGGGTTGTGAAATTGAGTCAGGCTCTGCGCTGGGCATGGAGCCTGCTTAAGATTCTCTCTCACTCCCTCTCCTGACCTTCCTCCCTGCTCTCTCTTTCTAAAAAAAATAAATTAAAAATAAAGAAAGAATGAAAAATAAAATTTAATCTACAGTAATCATAGTCTGATACTTGCCATTTTATTCAACCTATATATTATCATAAGACTTACTGTTTTCCCAGGTTCGAGCTGACTTCTCTTCCGATTTTCTTTAGAAGATTTTACTGGCTGATTTCCATTAGCCTCCACAAAGATGGAATAATTACTAATTGGTTATTTCTCAAAGAACAACCAACATTTGATTTTTTAACGATAGGCAACTATATGCAGTTTTTTTTAAAAAAGCTTTCCTGAGATATAATTCAGATGCCATACAATTCATTTGAAAGTTTACAGTCAATAATTCTAAGTATATTCGGATTTGTGCAACCATCATAGTAGTCAATTTCAGAACACTTTCATCACTCCAAAAAGAAACCCTGAGATTGGTTGATTTGTTCCTTCCTTCATTCTCTTTCTTTTTAAAATTATACCTAGTGTAAGATAGAATACCTGGGTTCTTTGAATGTAGAGTAAAGCTATCACTTCCTGATTCCCCCCTTCTCCCACTAGCTCTACGACTTTCCCTCGCTATAGAAATCCCTATTCTGGGATGCCTGGGTGGCGCAGTCGTTAAGCGTCTGCCTTCAGCTCAGGGCGTGATCCCAGCATTCTGGGATCAAGCCCCACGTCAGGCTCTTCCGCTGGGGGCCTGCTTCTTCCTCTCACACTCCCCCTGCTTGTGTTCCCTCTCTCGCTGGCTATCTCTCCGTCAAATAAATAAATAAAATCTTGAAAAAAAAAAAAGAAATCCCTATTCTGTACTTTCAGATAAACAGAATCATATATGTGGACTTCTGTGACTGGCTTTTTTCATTTAGCATGTTTTCAAGTTTATCCAGTTGAAGCATACATCAGTACTTCATTCCTTTTATGGCTGAATATTAGTCCATGGTATAGATATATTACATTTGTTTATCCATTTGTCTGTTGATGGATATTCAGGTTTCTTCCACCTTTTGGCTATTGTAAATAATGTTATTGATGTGGTTTTTTAAATGAATATTGGATGATGACACATTATTAGCTGTCATATTATTATTCTCTAAAAGGACATACTTATTTTCTGATGCTAAAAATGTACTTTTTCAATGATAACTTTCTTACTGTATATACTATTAAATATTTTCATTTCTTGCCCTTTCCTAACAATAATTCAGCCATGATTCTCCAAATCAGGGGTACTGTGGCAGAGAGTTCATATTCAAAAACATGGGCAATTTCAGAAATGAATGTCCCCAAAGTATCTTAATGTCATATTAATACCCTAATGAAGGATACTCATCATGACTAAGTAGAAGCTGCCTCGAAGACCATTTTGCTGCTAGTTGTACTAATTTTTGAAATTCTTTTATTTTTTGCTTTCATCAGCATACTAGTTTGAATACTGCCTTCTGCCAGTTCAAACTTCCTATGGAGAATGTAGAAAAAGGGGGCCTGGCCGGCTCAGCTGGATGACTCTTGATCTTGGGGTCATGAGTTCGAGACCCAATTGTGGATAGAGATTACTAAAAATAATAAATAAAACCTTTAAAAAAAAGAATGTGGAAAAAAAGGACACCAAAAAATGGCACTATAATCAATGGTGTGCTGGTAAATGTTTAACAAGTTCTCCAGGAGTAACAAATCCTGAGTTGAGGCATTTGTTGATTTCCATGCTGTAAATATTCTCTTCATGTCCAACTTCAAGCTACCAATATGATGTCACTGAATGAGGAGTTGGGAAAAAATACCACTATACCACTGTTAGAATGTGCTATTTGTTTCCTAAATTTAGATATAATATTTTACAGAATGGTTTTTCTTCATCTCTGAACCTTTGAGTAACTTAAAGGTCTAAAATAAAATATAAATTTCCATTTAGTAAAAATAGAAAACTAAAATAAAGCAGTGGGTTTTTGCTTAAAACATGAGATTCATTTTATACAAAAATATATACAAAACATTCATTTTTAATGTCTTATTAACAAGACAATCTATTTACAGGGTAGAACATGGAATATTTTAGCATTCTAGGCCTAGTCTGGATGATAGTGTCATTTCTCAAATCTTTTTCTGAATTCTCGTCTTTTATGTACCTACAATAAAATTCACCATTCTCTCCTTTGTTCCATGTAGCCTATTCAAACTTCTATCATGGCCCTCTATCACTGCTTGTTGACCTCCAATTACTAAATTTTTAGCTAAGAGAAGGAACTATATTCATGTTATATCTCCAGCACTTAGTAAAGTACCTGACACATAATAGGTGCTTTCTAAATATTGGTCCAGTAAAGGAAGGATTAAGAAGCAAAATAAACTCACATGTGGGAAAAAATTATAAGGTTAGAATGGAAAAAAAAACCTAAAAGTACACTTACCATTTTATTCTGAAAGATTTTTCCACTTCTTGTTTTGCTTTCAGACACATCAAGTTCATATGTTTTACTGACTAACTGTTCAACCTAGAAAATAATAACACAAAATCACATACCATAATAAAAACTTTCCGTAACACAATAACGGGGCTCCAAAATTCAATACCATAAAATCTTGGGTCTTATGTTCACGTAGTTCTTACTGTCACAAAAAGTGCAAAGGTAAAGATAGTGAAACTGACACTGCATATAATTGATCATTCACTGAACTGAAAAAGTCTCAAATGATCATCAGGCGCTACACTACTCTTCCAGAAGATAAGGACGTCAGCTCCCTCCCACTGGAGAAAAGGGAAGTGCAGAGGAAGGTGGACAATAACCAGTCCCATTATTTTCAAGTTCTTTTTATCTAAAGGTTATATCAAGATTTTATTGTCTATGGAAAACAAAATGAATCATGTCTGCTCCAGGCAACAAAAAGTATTATATTCTCCATCTGTAAATACAAAAGGCAGTAGAATAACTGCTTAAAGATTCTATCTAGCTCTGGAATTCTGAAATGCTATGAACAGTATTTAGGCTTATTACTAAATAAACCCAGTAATATACTCAAAACTTTTCAACATATACTTTTCAAATTTTGTTAAAAAGCATTCTTAAGACCTAATTTTCTTCTAAAAGACCTTGGCTCTAATAAGAAAACCTGAAAATTAACTAAATAAGTATATAAGTAATAGTCTTCTGAAAAAAAAAGTTAAAAGTGAGATGAATTATCAAATTTATACCTGAGAATGAGAAATTGAAAGATCTAGACTTTCTTTAGACCTCATAATTTCATCTTCCTCACAAACTAAACTTGGTTCTGTTAAAAAAAAAAAGAGTTAAAATGTTATAAAACTGAATTGGAAGTGAATTAATCTACGTTTTCATTAATTTCTTACCTCCAAGTTCAGAAGATCCAGGGTGTTTTTTCTGCTCTTCCATTTTAGTTTCAATGTCAAAATCATCCTACATAATTACATGAAGAAAAAAATGGACACATTTCAAAAAGCAATTAAAACAACTGGGTAGAAGTATTTATGAACAAATGTGTTTTACGCGAAGGTTAAATATAACATAACACTACAACTTACACTTGCTAGAAATAAAGTCCTATAATTACCATAACAAGGTACCATATTTATCCAAAGTATAAACTACTACTTTACTTTGCAGGGTTGTTTTAAGGACTAATATACAACTTTCTCAAAATATATAATAGTTCTAAGAACCCTTAGTTCTCACTATTGTTTGAGGGCAATGAATTAGACAAGTTTATACAACTACTACTTCTATAGCTCCAGAATTTCTATACAGATGTTATCATCTACTCTGAATACAAAATGCCCCAACCCTCTTCAGGAGGAGTTAGTGAGTAAGCTCAATCACGGTATGATAGAAATAGCAACAAGTTTAATATCTACTTTATAATTATTTTCTCTTTGTGACATACATTGAAGAGCTTTAAATATTTTAAAGAATGCTACATAAATTCCAGCTATACTTGTTTATAAACCATCACTGGGATTTAGGTTTTGAGAAGACTTCTTCTTTGACTAAACTGGTTGAAAACTGAATTTTCTATTTGTTAGAATGTGATAGAACCTAAATTAGAAAAGTTAGTCTCTCTATATAAATACTGAGGTTATCATTTAGAATAAAATGAGGTAACAGAACAACAAAGATTAGATTTAAAAACAATCACGTTAATGTGAAAGATTTCCTGGGAGTGAGGCAACAACAACAAAAAAAGCCTTTTTTATACTTCTGTTCATCCATTCATTCAACCAATACTGAGAATGCACACTGTACACTTAAGTGCTAGGCACAGGAGGATTACAAAAACGAAAGACACTTTCCCTGCCTTTGGGAACTTCCAGGCTGCTTCAGGACAGTGACTCTGCAGGCCCCAAGGAAGTTCAAGAACAGGTCTAAAATGAGCACCTAGTAGGGGTATGTATGGTAGGAAGGATTCCAACATTATTTGGGCAATTGGAGTAGTTCAGTGGTTTTCAAATTATGCTCCAGACCAAAGAGTTTCCTCAGAGTCCACTCTGAGGGTAGTTGAGGTGGTGAGTGGCTGGGCCTCCAGGACATTCCCTGCTTCATTCAGAATAGTTGTGCTTTTACATTTCTGAGAATGCTTGCACCAAGGTAAAAAGTTTTAAAACAAAACGCCGATACCTTCTTTAAGATCCCTACCAACCTTGAGTTTATGAATATAATACAGTATTTGTATAAATATTAATGAGAACTACTAGTCTTCAGAATGGAGTCAAACATTTGTTACTACTGTACTTTGTAACTTTAAAATGTACTGACACTTGTGTAGTGCTCCTGTTCTTCTTCTACGTCATCTGTGTCCACGAGAATTGTTTGAAGTGGTGTTTTTAATTGTTTTGGTGATAATATAGCTGAATCAATATTTTCCATTCGTTCTCTCTCAGTAGTCACTTTTACTTTGAAGGTGTGAAAAGGTGTTGGGACTTCTCCCACATTTAAGTACATAGGCTCCCCTTCAAATATCACTCCTTCACAATCACCATCCTTAAAACCAGGAGGCTGGTAATCTGGAGGTGTAACTGCAAAAAATAAGTATGAACTGTGATGTTCATGAAATTGAAGAGAGCACCATCATCCCTATAATAATAATAATAATAATAAAAACAGATTGAAAACATTTCAAATAGTATAGAAAGGAAACCTTTTTTTTTCTTCACTTGACTGACTATATGACCTTGAATAAATTATTTATCATCCTTGATTTCGTTTTCTCATCTGTGAAATGCGGATAATAATAGTACCTACCCCATGGGGTCACTGTGGGTATTAGATGAATTAAAGTGTGTAAAATGCTCAGACCAGAACTGGCACGTTGTAAGTATTCAATAAATGTTAGTTGTTATTATTGTTGTTGCTTTATGTTCTTCTAGAAGATATTACGCATTTAAAATATATATTGCATATATATGTATATCCTTAACAAAACACAAATAAGATCATGTTGTTCGATACCTAGGTGTTTTTTTTAAAGATTTTATTTATTTATTTGAGAGAGAGAGAGAGAGCATATGTGTGTGCTCACGCGGAGGGAGAGGGGGCTTGGGGGTGGGAAGGAGCAGAGGGAGAGGGACAACCAGACTGGTACTGAGTGCGGAGCCCAAAGTGGGGCTTGATCGACTCTGAGATCATGACTTGAGCTGAAATCAAGAGTCGAGGCTTAACCGACTTAGCCACCCAGGTATCCCTATTCCTACCTAGGTGTTTTTAACATTTCTTTTTAATCTATATTTAATATTCCTTGGATAAATTACCAGCACATTCTTTTTAATAGCTTGCACGGTATCCTCATAAACATATAACATTGCATGTTTGTGTTAAGTATATTCCCAAGATACTTTTCTAGCTAAAGAATTTCTGGATTAAAGAGAACGTGCATCTAAAATTTTGATACTGTTAAATTGTCCTCTAAAAATGTTGCACCTGTATACATTCCCTCAAGAATTTATAAAAGTGCCTGCTTTCCCCCACACCCTTGCCAATAATTGATTTACAAATTTTACTACTCTGGTTAAGTGAAAAGTGGCATATCAACTGTTTCATTTCTATAATTATGAGTGAGGTTGTACCTCACATGGATATGTTCATATCACTGGAAATGTTTGTGTATATTTGAAAGTCTATTTTTTCAAATCTTTCTTTTTTTTTTAAGATTTTATTTATTTATTGGCTAGAGAGAGAGCGAGAGAGAGAGAGCACGAACGGTGGGGAGGCACAGAGGAAGAGGGAGAAGCAGACTTCTCGTTGAGCAGGGAGCCTGATGCAGGGCTCAATCCCAGGACCCTGAGATCATGACCTGAGCCAAAAGCAGACACTTAACTGACTAAGCCACCCAGGTGCCCCTGAATCTTTTTCAAATACTGATATTAAATGAAAATTTTATAATTTCAAAAACTATATTACAATTTAGGTGCTTAAAGTCATATGGGATGGAAACCAATTGTTTCAATAATATAACATATTGACACCAACAGGATGTATTATAAATAGTACCTTCATCGTAGTAAAAAAGTTTCATGGTCAAACAAACATCATTAGGTAAAGGTCCCAGATTTTGCATTAGAATATAAATCTTGCGAATGAGGAGAATACTTGCTTTCTTGGTGTCAGCAGATGACATACTAGATTCACTGCTTTGGTTTTTACTAGAAGAGAATTACACATTAATTTCTTTTATGACACCCATAGCTTCTAGTAACAACTTCACATTTTACTATTTGAGATTCTTATTCCTATTATATCACTAAATTTTTAAGTTGAAAGTTACCATAAAATGTGTTTTAATGTCACTATTATTAAATTTTAATATCACTAATATCATTATTAATAACGTTATAAACTAATAATTTTATTTAAATTAATATGTATTTTATATGAGATGTTTAAAGGAAATGAGTGAGGGATTTTAATTAAATTTCTAATCACTCAAGCATACAATAGCTTTCCTACTCTTTGGCTTTGTTTCACAATTAAAATACTATATAATTAGCCACACATTCTGAGCTTGCAGCTACTCTAAGGATATTTTGTACAGCCGCACCTCAATGGTTAACTGGGGATGTTTGAGAAGTTTCAGAATTAATCCTGAAGTTTAGCAATACAGTATTAATATAAATAAGTGGTAATCTGTAATACGAAAAGAAAATAATAAAATACCTTATGAAGTCCATGATTGGTCCGTTATTAGTATACTTGAATTTAAATTGGTAACATTCTGAAATCGCCTTAAATAGAAAACATTGCAGTTATGTATTTGATATACAGTACTGGTGGCCAAGTAGTTATATATAGCTTTTGTATGATTCTTAACATTGATTTAATAGTTTTTTCTGCCATGTTAATCCTTACTGGTCCACTGAAACTTTCAAGTCCTAACAGTAAATTCCCATGATTTGGGATTTGGGGCTTCAGTCTTAAGAGAGATATATATTCTCCCACTAATTGCAATGTATATCATATACACCAGAGGGAAGGAACTCCTTAGCAGGCAGGTAAGAGGGGCAGTATTATCTCTTACTCAACCAGAATGGCTTTAAGCACAGGGCTTAAATCCTTGCTGTATGTAACCAGAAGCAAGTTATTTAAGCCTTCTAGGTTTTAGTTTCCCCAGCTAATAAAAGGGGTTGAAAATAGTATCTATCTCATTGGTGGTTGTGAATATTTAACAAATAGGATAATTTATACAGAGCCCTTAATAAAGTGCCTGGCACACCAAACAATCAATAAGTATTAGTGAATCAACAAGGTTACTCTTTTACTGAAAGAAAAAATGTTCAACTATATAAAACATCTGAAACTAAATGACTATTTTCTGAACAATTAGTTAGCTTCTGAACAATCAACTAATTCACAGCTGTTGCCCATGAGATTTTCTTTGTCCCCATGGACATATATTAAGCATTAACTGCAGGCATGAGTATCAGAGAGAAGACACACTGCCAGCCCTCTTGAAGCCTTTTTTATTGCTTTCTTTACATTTCAGTGCTCATATAGGAACAGGGATCAGCTCTCTTTAAAAAAAAATCTGCTTCTCCATGATTGAACGAAAAACTATATTATAAATAGTGATACTGTAATGGTTAAAGCACCAAGATCATGGACTGGCCTTCTTAGGTCCGAATTCTGGTTCTGCCACTGTGACCTTAGGCAAGAAAACTTGTATCTAGGTTTCCTTATCTATAAAGTGGAAATAATGGTAGTTACCTCATGAAGGTTATGATGAGTAAATGAGACAATTCAAAGAACAGAGCCTAATAATAGTAAGTACTCAAAAGATCTTTCCCCTTTGTCTCTTATTACTGGTTTTCCCTGTCACTTCTTATAATCCCTTCTTTGTCAGGTGAACAGTTGGATGTGACTGGATTGGGATGAATATTCAAAACTCAAGGATAATATTTTATTTTTGTCAAATTCAACCCCTTTCATAATTTTATAAAAAGAACGCTATATAGAAGCAGAAGGCAGGAGACTTAGGTTATTTCTAAGGGGTTTTGGATTTGTGGCCCAGGATCAGTCACACAATGTCTCTGGTAGTAAGTATATTAATCTGTTTAAAGATAACAATACAAGCCTTGTCTTACCTCAAAAAAGCCTTTATGAGGTTCAAATGTGAAAATACATGTGAAAGTGAATACAATTAAAGGCATAAAATTAAAAAAAAGAAAAAGAAAAAAATAAAAGCATAAGATATTATTATAATTTATGTTACTTTTTGATTTTAGAGATATTATGTTTCTTTACTAACTTAAGCACACCTACCTGAGGGTCTTCTGGATTGGTGTATACCTATTTAAAAATAATTTATAATTGAGTTATATAAGACTAAGTATTCAAGGAGAACTAAATTGGATGCTTAGACTAAACTATTAAATAGATTCAGAAAAACAAAATACAAAATGACCCCCCAAAATATTAATTTGTTACTTTTTTCCCACTGAATAGATCATTTGTTTGAATAAAGTGACATAATCAATGCTGGTTTTAATGTTATTTAAATAAGCAAGGCCGAATTTGACAGTCTTTAAGAAAGAATGTACAATTTAAAAATACTTACAGCTAGAACAACCATCCTTAGCTGAAATATAACAAAGAACAAAAATCTTACTTTTACTTTATAAAATATTTTTTCATGATGGATCACAAGAATTCTTTGTCCTATTTCAACATTTATTCCTAATAAGAAATAATATTGCAGAAAATATGATGTATATAAAGCAACACCTTGGATGTCCTTCCTTATTCCCCCAAATATCTATTTCTAGTTGACTTACTGAAGGTTGACATTCATGTCTTTGATGTAAGCAAATACAGGCATTTCTGCCAGTTACAAGGAAAATATATACTGTGAAATAACACGTTAAACCTTACCAGTGTAAGAACTGATTTTGAAAAGAGAAAAGCAGAGTTCAGGACTCTGCTCCTTTAATAAAGGGAAGAGGTTCTGAAGACCATAGGAATAGAGAATTGCAGGAAATAACCCACTCAGGTAATCTGTCAAAAATCTGAGTCATCCTTGATTTGGATCTTTTCCTTACATTCTACAACCAATCTATCAAGTTCAATCAGTTCTACTGCCAAATATATCCCCAATCTTTTCATTTCTTTCCTTCTCTGCCGTGCTGGTTCAACCAGTACTGCATTAACAGATTATGCACCATTCTCCTTGATTCTAATCTTGTTCTCCTTCTCCTGTATATTGTCTTAACAACAGCGGGAGTGATTTTTAATTTAAAGTATAAATCAAATGATGTCACATTTCTACTAAAACCTTCAAATGGCTTTTATTTGCATTTAAAATAAAATTCAAACTCCTTCGCCTATACAGTTCTGAATGCCCTGGCCCTGCTTATCTCCTCAGGCTCCTCTAGGTTATTCTCCCTCCCCTACTGCTCATTGCATTCCATTCCCATACACACTGGCCTTCTTTTTGTTCCTTGAACTTTCTAAATTCCCCTTCAACTCTGTATTTGCTGTTCTGCCAGGAATATTCTCTCCCAAAGTCAATGCCCGGCTGGTTTCTTCTCAATCAAGTCTCAGCTTAAATGTCACTTACTCAGGACCACCCTATCTAAAGTTACCTCACCTCTCCACCTGTGACACACTTTCTCGCAATATTTTATTGGCAATTAACACAATTGGAAATTATCTGATTTACTTGTTTTATTGACTGTTTTCCCACTACAGAAGGGACCCTCTTTGTCTCATTGATCACTGTTAGTTCACCCAGCTCCTACCTAGAATATGTGTCTAGCACATAGCAGGCACTCAATATTTAATTAGTATTAAATATTTAATGCCTTCATAAGGGAAGTTAGTGACCATGGATAAAATTTTATCTTTTTTACAATTTTGTTTAGAGCTTGACTTCTTCATATATGCTGATATAAACATAAATATATAAAAATGCTTATAGTCTACAGTAAACACTTATTAATTGAAATTTCACTTATTCAGAATTTGTGACAATTTAACTCTCACAAAGAAATAATTTATTAAATTATTAGTATAAACAAAATTGTAGAAGGCATGTAAAATTAATAAATGAATTATTTTAAAAGACTTTTTAATTCATTAAGTTTTTGTAAGTTAGTATGTGTTACTAGAACAAATACATGTTAACAGTTAAAACTGGCTTGGCAAAATCTGTCAAGTATTAATTCTATTGGCTTAAAATGAGTTGAATAATAGTCTTTAAAATATTCAAATGTTCAAACTTTTGAGTAATTTGGACTGTCCTATGCCGAAGTTAGTTTAAATTAATGTTTTACTTTGTGGCAATTGCTGTTACACTTGTAGAGTAGAAACTGTAGGAAAAAAGATAAAGAAATATTGACTTACGTATTTTTTTTGTAAAGCATCATAGCATCCTAGCATCCTAAAAAATAATGAAGGATTCATTTTTAGACTGAATGCATTTCCAGAAAAGAATTCTTTTAATAAGTCTCCATGTTATCTCATTACTAAATAATACAAAATTTTCTTATTAAAGCTCCCTTTTTTTTTAAGATTCTATTTTTTTTTAAGCAATCTCTACACCCAATGTGGGGCTCAAACTTACAACCCTGAGATCAAGAATCACATGTTCTACTGACTGAGCCAGCCGGGGTCCCCAAAGCTCCCTTCTTATTAACCAGCTTAAAATAGTAAAACAAATAGTGGCAGAAATATAAACTGTTGATAGAGGATGGCTCGGGATAGGAGGTAAAATATCTGACAGCTACTCATGGGGAACATTAATAGGAAAATGAATGCTGTTCACATGGAGCCTAAAATAAAGTTTTAAGCAAAAATCCAAAGACCTGCAAAAATGGTATCTAGTGTTGAAGGGGGAGTTACTAAAATTGGGTTAAAAACTGAAAGGCATCCAAGGTATAAAAAAAAAATGTGATTTAAGAAAAAAATTAACATCATTAGGTACTCTTTTACTTACCACTTCACTAACTGTGTAGATCCTGGACAGTTTTTATCTTCTCTCAGAATTTTGACACAAAGATCTAAACACCAAAATGATATAAATATAGAGTTGCTTAAGATTAGTAAGCAACTAGAAATTTAACTGAGGATTATTTTCTTCAGCTGTGTATGAAATATATTATTAAATGGCAATGACCTTCCAGATGATTGGTATTAATATAATTTAAAAGAAGAAAGCTTTTATGGAAACAAAGATTTTTTTATCCTTATTATAAAATGGCATCATAATGATTAGGATACATGTTGATGGGTAGAAAAAAATTAATTTTTCAAAGTTACAAGATATTTAAAGTTAGATATAATGCTTTCACACAATCATTATCCAAGAGTCTCAGACTATTTGCATGGGCCCTTATCCCAATTAAATACTTGTAAGAGACCAAGAAGTTAACTAGCTATCAGAGATAGAAACCTGCAAGAAAACAACAGGTAATACAATGGAAAGGACTGAGATCTCTGTCTCAGGTTCCTTATCTGAAAAATAGGGATAATATCTAACTCAAAGGCCGGTAATATGAATTAACAAGATATAATACATACCATAGCACTTAACATATTACCCAGCATATAGTTAGCACAAAATTAGGTACATACTATGCATTGGGTAATGAATTACTACTGTAGTATAAATAGGTTATATTATTTTTACTTCCTTAAAATAACACAAGAACATATACTACCACTGTACAAAGCTATTAATAATAGAATGCTCGTATCTACTTAGTTTGTCATTATAAAAGTAACGTCAGGTAAAATTAAACTTGAGAAACTGAGGAAAAATTTTATGATTAAGTGCTTCCAAAGGTATTAATATACTTTAAAAAGATTTATTTATTTCAGTGAGAGAGAGCATGCAGGGGGGAGAGAGAAACTTAAGCAGACTCTGGGCTGATTGCTGAGCCCCACATGGGGCTGATCTCATGACCCTGAGATCAGACCTGAACTGAAACTAAGAGTCGGATGCTGAACCAACTGCACCACCCAGGCGCCCCTTGAATATACTTTTTAAAAAACACTTAGTCCACACAAAAACTTGTACATGAATGTGGCATAATTTATAATAGCCAAAAAATGGGGTTCCTGGGTGGCTCAGTTGGTTCAGCAACAGACTTTTGATTTTGGCTCAGGTCATGATCTCAGGGTCATGAGATAAGCTCCACATCAGTCTCCATGCTCAGTGCAGAGTCTGCTTGAGGTTCTCTCCCTCTACCCCTCCCTGGTCCTGCTCGTGGGTGCTCTCTCTCAAATTTAAAAAAAAGAAAGAAAGAAAAAAAATGTAATAGACAAAAAGTGGAAACAACTGAAACAAATGTTCATCAACTGAGAAGGATAAATAAAATGTGGTATATCCATATAATGGAATATTATTCAGCAACAAAAGAGAATGAAGTACTAATTCATGTTACCACATGGATGAACCTTAAAAACAATAAGTGAGAGGAGCTGTTCACAAAGGACCACACATTGTATGATACCATTTACATTAAATGTCCAGAATAGGCAAATCCATAGAGAAAAAGAGCAGATTGGTGGATGCCTAGGACTGGGGAGGTAGGGGAAGTGGAGAGTCACTTAGTGGGTATGGAGTTCTCTTATGGGTTGACAGTATGTTCTAAAATCGACTGTGGTAATGGTTGCACACCAATTTGAATATACTAAAAATCATTCAACTGTGCATTTTAAATGCATGAATTATCAGGTATGTGAATTATATCTTGATAAAGCTATTATTTTAAAAAAATATCTAAACAAAAAATTACAGTATTACAGTTTTATCTATTATTTTTCCCATTTTATTTTTATTTTAATATAGATTTAATTAACATATAGTGTATTATTAGTTTCAGAGGTAGAGTTCAGTGATTCATCAGTCTCATATAATACCCAGTGTTCATTACATCACAACGTGTTCTCAATGTCCATCACCTAGTTACCCCACCTCCCTCCCTCTCCCCTCCAGCAATCCTCAGTTTGTTTCCTATTTAAGAGTCTCTTATGGTTTGTCTCACTCTCTGATTTTGTCTTATTTTTCCCCTCTCTTCCCCTATGATCTTCTGTTTTGTTTCTTAAATTCCACATATGAGTAAGTTCATATGATAATTGTCCTTCTCTGATTGACTTATTTCACTTAGCAGAATACCCTCTAGTTCCAGACGCCTGGGTGGCTCAGTCAGTTAAGCCTCTGCCCTCAGCTCAGGTGATGATCCCAGAGTCCTGGGATCGAATCCCTCATCAGGTCCCTGCTCAGCAGGGAGCCTGCTTCTCCCTGCTTGTGCTTGCATGCGCTCTCTCGCTCTCTCTGATAAATAAATAAATGATCTTTTAAAAAAAAGAAAAAAAATACCCTCTAGTTCCATCCACGTCGTTGCAAATGGCAAGATTTCATTTTTTTGATGGCTTAGTATTCCATTGTGTGTGTGTGTGTATACATCTTCTTTATCCATTCAACTGTCGATGGACATCTGGGCTCTTTTCATAGTTTGGCTATTGCGGACATTGATGCTATAAACATTGGGGTTCAGGTGCCCCTTCGGATCACTACATTTGTATCTTTGGAGCAGATACCTAGTAGTGCAATTGCTGGGTCAAAAAATCACAGTGTTAAAGCAAGCCAAAATAAAAACATGTTAAATAAAGAGTTTTGTGTGTGCGTGTGTGTTTTTAAATGGGCTCTGTGCCTAGCATGGAACCCAACACAGGCTTGAACTCATGACCCTGAGATTGAGACCTGAGCTGAAATCAAGAGTTGGACACTTAACCCACTGAGCCACCCAGGCACCTCTAAAGAAAGTTTTAAAGTGAACATTACATTTAAAAAATTGAAACAAAAAAATATAAACATGACATTACCATCTAGGTATCTTGTTCCATAAGCACATTCCGGAAATATTCCTCTCAAATATGTGATGCAGGATACTGAAACTGCTAGGAGCCTCTTCACTAATACTAAGGACTGTTGTTCTGTTGATATCTTATTGGGAAACACCAATGCACTCTAAATTCAAGGAAAATTAAAACATTTTATTTAGATTAATAAAAAATAACATCTCCCTGAACTTTGAGTAGATCTAATTTTGCATATGCATGTTACTTTCCCTAAGAATCCTAACCATAAAAAAAAAAAATTCCTAACTGTAGTGGTTAGTAATCCCCAGAAAGTCAGGGTGGCTTCTAAGATGTGAGGGTAATTCCAGGGTTTCAGCCTAAAGGTAAAATGCAAAAAGTGGTTAAGAATAGTGGTAAAAATTCTCCTGCAGGTTGACTGTAAGTGCATAATACATGATAGATAGCACTTCTTTTCTCTTGTTTCTCTTTAGTTACTGACTAGGTTTGACACAGGTAACTATAATACAAGAACTGTGCAAAGATGAGAATTTTATCTTTGTGAGGCATAGACATTCATTTCCTAGGAATGGACTGCTAAGAATGATAATTTTATCAAAGCAACAGAATAGCATTTATTAACACCTAATGTAAATTGAATATGAACCAGTTATTTAATGCAATGCATCAAATATCTAATACAATTCTCCACTGACTCTATAAAGTTTAGTAAATATCTTCATTTCTTAAAATATGGAATTTTCTGATCTCATTAAACCCTCAAACAGTTGACTCTAACTTTAGAATATAAAAACAGTTGAGACTTCAAGAAACAATAAAATTAGCTAAATTAAAATATATTAAAATACATGAAATCATACCATGGAAGTTCTTCGCAATTGTGCAGTGGCCATCTTCTGATAAAGTCTTTTCTTCAATTCAACCTTGTGACACAAATACAAGCTTTAACTTCAGATCTTATTTTTATCCCTAATTTTCTAGTTTATTACATGTAAAGTCAGAAAGAACTTTATGTAAATAAATGAAAACAAATTTTGTGAATAATTTCATGTAAATAAATTTTACATTAATAAATAAATCACAGTATTCAAGCATTGACTACATTGCTACAGTTAGGTAGGTATTAGGTATGAAAACTGCCCCTGCCAAACTCTTTAAAATAATCTTAAAATTTTTGTTCTGGATGTGTCTGAAGGTGTTGTGGATGAGATGAACATTTGAGTTGCTGGACAGAGGAAAGCAGATCCTTCTCCCTAGTGTGAACAGGCTTCAACTGACTGAAGACCTGAATGAAACACAAAGCCTACTCTGAGCAAGAAGGAACCGCTCCTGGCTGGTTGTTATGCTGCGACATCGGTCTTCTCCTGCCTTTGGACTCAAACCGAAACTTCGACTCTTTCTTGGGTCTCCAGCTTGCTGACTACAGATCTTGGAACTTTTAATTGTGTCACTAATTTCTTACAATAAAAATCTTTTGTATACGTATACCTAAAACAACAATAACAACAACTGTGGGGGCGCCTGGGCAGCTCAGTCCGTTAAGCGTCTTCCTTCAGCTCAGGCTCGGGTCCTGATCCTGGGGAGCCGCTCCTCTGGCTCCTGCTCAGTGGGGAGTCTGCTTCTCATTTCCCCGCTGTCCCTCCCCCCTGCTCGCGCTCTCATGTGCGAGCTCTCGCGCTCTCTCTGGTGCTCTCTCTCTCTCTCTCAAATGAATAATAAAAATCTTCAAAAAAAAAAAAAAAAGAAAAGAAAAAATCTTTAAATTTTTGTTTTAAGTTTGTAGTTTCAAAATGACTGAATCAGGTAACGTTTCCTCCCCGAACTTCAGCATGGCTCTCGATATAATAACATATTGTCCTACTCTGTGGAACAAGCACAAAAGAGGAACAGAAAATATTCCAGATTTTGGCTGATTCTGATTTCTCAATTAAAACTGATATTTTCATGTAAGTTTCCATTTTTTTGGTCCCCAGTTTCACTTTTCTTAGTCAGACAATTCAACTGGAAGAGGTCCCAGAAGAGACGATTTACTGTTTTAATCGATCCTGACGAAGGCTGGACCAGATGCCATAGTTACCCTCGTCTCAAGAACCTCTTGTGAAAAACAAGTAGGTCCACATTTTCCCGCGTATGTTTCACCATTAAGTCTTTAAGTAACTTAAAAGTAGCTGGGAGGTGTTAGAAAAAGAAATTAAAAAGCCAACAACAAAAACGAACACGAAAGAAAACAAACAAACAAACAAACATATACATTACGGAACGTCTGAGGGCTGGCGCCAGCGACCACGAAACCTGCACCCCGCACTACGCTGCACGCGCTTCGCCTGATGCGCAGGCGTCTTCCTTCAACGGTCGCCCGCAGAGGCGCCACCGCAACCTTGTGACCTCCAGTTGCTTTCCCGCCAAGAGCCGCGCAAGGCTCTCTGGGAATCACGACAGGCTGAAGAGCCACTCTCAGCCAGAGAAATGCCAGTTTGCCAGCAGATTAAGGTTAAGTAATTGCATGTGCCAAGCCTTCCCGAAATACTTAGCTTTCCTACAGTGACGAAAGTATTCTCAACCGCCGTTTAATCTTGTTAATTTCTGATTGTTTTCTAACTCGATTTTGTTAGTGGATCTGCCACAGACGCATTGCATTCCCACCCTAGTCTCGTGTCTTCGGGAAACCAGGTGCTCTGGCAGTCTCCTGCTTAGGTATTTCTGCTATGCTGTCTGTGGGGACAGTGGATAGCTTCGAGGGTAGTTACTGTCTCATTTAGAAACAATAATAAAACCAGAGCTGGTCGGTAGTTGGAGATTGCTAAAGAGTACAAGCTGTTTACAAATTGTTATATATCCGAATAAATTGTGTTAGCAGTGTAAACATATCATAATTGTTCATTAACTTTGATATGTCTGCATCACCAGTTAGGAAACAGCCACCCCAGTATGAAAAGATTTGCCCAGAGTCAGGAGAGGAATGAAGTCTAGAACCTTGTTTTCAGTCAAAAATTGTGAAAATCCCCTGGTCTCATGATTATTTTGCTTTATAGTTCTCTCACGCTTGAAGTTTACAAGGGGCTTTCAAAATTCACTATTTTATTCTTCTATCTTACTCCTACTTTGCTTCTTTTAAGACCTTTGTCTTAGGAGGAAAACACAAGCATTTCTCCTATTTTAGAGATGAGAAAACTGATTCAGGTAAACTTGGTTTCCTGAGACCACAACCAATTTCAGCCCTGCCAGAGGGAGAGCCAGGACACCACAATAATGGACGCGTCAGGTTTATGATTTGGTGCTTCATATTAAATTTACCTGTTGAGTTATTGACAACCATAGAGAAAAAAAAGTAAATAGCTCATCTTGAATCACAGAATCAAAATAATGCTGTAGGGGATGAATAATTTCTCCTCTACTTTCTTAGGGTCTCTGGCTGGACCTATGAATTTAACTGACAGAAAACAGAGTAACAGGAAAATATATACAAATTTTAATTATATCTTCTTTACATGCGCCTGGGAGTCTTCACAAGAAAAGTTAAGGCCCAAGGAAACAGAGTTGAATGCTTATATACTGAGTTGGACAAAGAATAGTGAATTGTGAAAATGTGACCAGGCAAAGGGGCTTGGGCTGGAACAGTTATATGAGTGAAGTGACTAGAAAGATAGGGGTTAGGTTAACAAGGTTTGATAGATTTATCTTGGCCTCGACCTCATGCCCTTGGTGACAAGAAATTCTCTTTCCTTCTAATATAGGGAGGATATCTTTCACATGGGCATTTTATCTCCTGCTTTCAAGAAAAGGAAGGATATTCAGAGTGTCCTTCTTGCAGCTGCTATTTTTCAAGGGCTTTTAACTCAAAATAGTCAGTATGCCAGAGCAGCATGTTTTTGGGTGCTGTGTGTGTGTGTGTGTTTTTTTTAAGATTTTATTTATTTATTTGACAGAGATAGAGACAGCCAGCGAGAGAGGGAACACAAGCAGGGGGAGTGGGAGAGGAAGAAGCAGGCTCACAGCAGAGGAGCCTGATGTGGGGCTTGATCCCACAACGCCGAGATCACGCCCTGAGCCGAAGGCAGACGCCTAACCGCTGTGCCACCCAGGCGCCCCATTGGGTGCTGTGTTCTGAACTCCTTCAATACAATCAGTAACTACTGATTTAACTAACTATATCACTGGCCGTATTTTGAGAATGAGAGTGGAGAAACTGGTGATGTTGATACGAGACCTCTAAAACATCGATTACCATAATAGTAAGTAGATAACATTAAAAAGAGCAATACAATTACATTAGAAACCTGAAGTTAAATACTAAAAGAAACAGCTAAAAGAATTATCATTGATTTAAAAGTATTATTGATTTAAAAAATAATTGGTTAAGGGTGCCCTGGGTGGCTCAGTCAGTTAAGCATCTGCCGTTGGCTCGGGTCATGATCCCAGAGTCCTGGGATCGAGTCCAGTATCAGGCTCCTTGCTCAGCTTCTCCTTCTGCCTGCCTTGCTGAGCTTTTCCCTCTGCCTACCACCCCCCTTGCTTGTGCTCTCTCTCTTTCTCTGACAAATAAATAAATAAAATCTTCAAAAAAAATTGGTTAGGAGAATGGGATGTTACGTTTTTACACATACTCACTATAAAACAACCAACCTTCAGTTATGCATAGTGTTAATCACAGTACCATTTTGAATATGCCTCTGAATTGTTTGATAACAGCTACTAGGTACTTACTGTAGAGAACGTAACATTTTTGCTGTCTAGAAATTCATAAATTCTTGGTTATATTACACAAGTACTGCGCAAATACACATATCTATATACTATGGATCAGTTTTTGTACAATTTATCATTTGCTGTTTGAATTTGTTGGGGAGGAAAATCTTTTCCTGTATCCTTTTCAATTTTGTACTTGGGGACCTGCAATTTAAATGAACAACAGACGGATTAGCAAGAGGGAAAAACAAATTTAAGTATGTATATATGCACAGGAGTTCACAAAGAAATGTGACTCAAGGATGTGGTTAGATTTTGTAGTTTACATGCCATCTTAATAGGGGATGGGGAGGAGCAGAGGGGAACTTATGACAGAACATATGACTTGCAGGAAAAATGAATGGGCCCTCAGGAGAATAGGTGGGATATATGACAGTGTCTCTTTAGGTGATTTCTTATTCAGGTGCTGACTTGTGCTGACTTCTTGTCTTTGGTAATGAGTTAATCGTCCCCTGTTGTAAAACTCCTTGGGAGGGGATTCAGGACAGTTGAATTTTGGGGGGAAGCTTTGCTTTTAAGAAAATAAAAAGAATGGAAAAAAAGCCTTTTCCTACAGTCATGGATTTTCAAATTTCTTCAGTTCAAAATAATCCTTATGCCACTGGGGCATAGTCTGGATCCCTTCAAAATTAATGATAAAAAAGTAACATACATGTATGTTTAAGTTGCCTGTATATGCATAATAAATTCTAGAAAGATAGACAAGAAACTCATAATAGTGATTACTTCTGAGGAGGAGGGATCTAAACCTTTAGGTGAAAGGAGTGGGATAGAAATTTTTCACTGTTTTATATAGTCAATCTTCATTATTCACAGACTTCATTAAAGTGAATTTGCCCAGTTACTAAAATTAATTTGTATTCTCCAAATGAAAAAGCAATTCAAGGAAACCACAAGAAAGTAAATCCATGGAATGGAGCTCTTCTACTGGACTACATGGAATCCCCCAATATCATGAGGACACACTAGAGTTCTGGGCTAATAAGCCAGCACATATCTGAGCAGAAAGAAAATGCCAGTAGGTAACTATTAGAGCAGCCATTTATGTGAGCCCAAGTTGTAGTTCTGACAGCCCAGTTATGAAAAGTGACTTATTTACAAGGTGCCAATCTGTCAAATAAATGGAGACTAAATTTTTAAAAAAAGAGCAATTCAATATGGTGCTTTTGAATTCATTTGCAGACATGTGCAGAGTGGCAAAAAAAAATTAGCATCTTTCTACATACACATTCCCAGCCGAGGTTGAACAAGATGATGTTCCCTTCTTGTTTCAGCTCTCATATTGTAAACAAGTGTCCTTTTCGTGGCCTACTTAGTACCATATTTTTGCATTTTTTAAAATGTTTTTGCATTGCTGTGCCTTTTTCGTTTTTCTTTTTTTTTAAATAGATTTCTTTTTAAAGAAGATTTTATTTATTTATTTGACAGACAGAGAGAGAACACAAGCAGGGGGAGCAACAGAGGGAGAGGGAGAAGCAGGCTCTCCACTGAGCTGGGAGCCCAATGTGGGGCTGGATCCCAGAACTTTGGGATCATGACCCGAGCCAAAGGCAGATGCTTAACCAACTAAGCCACACAGGTGCCGCCTTCTTTCTCTTTCTTCCTTTCTTTCTTTCTTTCTTTCTTTCTTTCTTTCTTTCTTTCTTTCTTTCTTTCTTTCTTTCTTTCTTTCGTGATTTCACTGTTTAAAATGGATAGTGCGTAAGTGCTATCTAGTGCTCCTAAGCATAAGAAAGTTGTGATGTGCCTTATAGGGAAAATACACGTATTAAATAAGCTTTGTTCAGGCATGCATGTAGTGCTGTTGGCTGTGAGTTCAATGTTAATGATGTCAACAAAATATATTGAATAAGGTGTCTTAAACAGAAACACACATAAAGTAAGGTTATATATTAATCAGTTGATGAAAATGTTGTAACCAGGGGCTCACAGGAATGTAACCCTCTATTTCCCTTAGAAGCAATGGTTCAGTATTTGATAATGCAGTGTTCACAGTATTATTTGCACATAACTACTGCAAATAATGAAAATTGACTACTATATACTGGCAAGGTTTAGAACACATTACCCCAAAATACGACACCCTGGCATATTAAATATTTTAAGTTGAAGGAATTGGAGAAATGGCAGGTGCAGGAAGGATTCTCTTATCTGTCCCAGTTCCCCTGAACCAGTTCATAGAGACAGCAGGTGACAGAAGGACTCTCTGACCTCCTTTTCCTCTGAAGCATGTCATGAGACCCTCATGTGAAAGGTGCTCTCCCTGTACCTAAAGGAAAGGAGCATCCTTATCTCCACAGACAAAGTAATGCCAAGAGAAATCCAAATAAATAAGCCTTAGTAAGATACCTGCAGTTTGGTACCTTTAGCTTATACACTTTTGTCCTATCACATTTTTCCAGGACGTTTTCTTTTTCTTTTTTTCTTTTTTTTCCAGATTTTATTTATTTATTTGCCAGAGAGAGAGAGAGCATAAGTAGGGGGAGCAGCAGGCAGAGGGCGAAACAGGCTCCCTGCTGAGCAGGAGCCTAATGCAGGACTCGATCCCAGGACCCTAGGATCATGACCTGAGCCAAGGCAGACGCTTAACTGACTAAGCCACCCAGGCATCCCCGGGACTTTCCATTTTTCATCAAGCGTAGTATAAAAACAGTCAGGTTTATTTCTTCTGGTCTTCATTTCCTTATGACGGCTCCATGTCATGTAAAACTTATATTAAATATGTATGCTTTTCTATTGTTAGTCTACCTTTTGTCAGTCCAATTTACATGGCTCCAGGGACAGAATCTAGGAGGGTAGTAGGAAAAAATATTTTTTTTTCCTCCCCTGCAATCCTTTTCTATTTTTGAGCCATGTGAATATATTAACTGTACTAAGAAAAAAATTAAACAAATGAGTAAATAATCTCAGGAACTGATAGCTACCTGAATATTATAAAATTTTAGGCTACTGTTTTATTAAAGCAATCTCTTTCATTAATTATCTTTATCTCAGTAAAGTAGAAAGGAAGAGGAGCAATATCCAGATCAAAATATAGGCCTAGAAGGAGGTAGGAAAGAGAGGGAAGAAGGAAAAGAAAGTTTTGAATAATAGGTTCCTTTAAATTTTAATAGAAGTTTTAAAATAGTTTCTACAAGTGTTAGATTTCCATTATTGTGAAAGAACTATTAGGGCATAGTTTTACTTCTACCTCTTATAATGTGCTGGTCATTCATTTGCATTCATCCATCACTCCTGTATTTTTTTCTTCCAATAAATAGTGACAGACTACTTTGAGAAAGGCACTGTGCTATGTTCTAAGTACAAAGTGGTAAGTAAACAAGAGTCGTGATCTCTGCCCTAGTTCAACCTATGATCTAATGAAGGAGACAGATGTTATACAAAGAAGTATATAAATACATATGTAATTATAATTTGATATAAGGTTTGAAAGAAAAACACTGGATTCAATGAGAGTCAAAGGAAAAGAAACAATTTACATGAGAAGGTGGGTCATGGAAGGCCTAAGGAAATGACATTTGAGTTACAACCACAAGGATGAGTGGAAGTTACTGGAAGAGTGTGGCCGGAAAGTATCCTGGGCAGAGAGAACAACCCTTGCAATGGTCCTAATTTAAGAAGTGCTTCAAAAACTGAAGGAAGGCCAGTATAGATCAGCGCATAGCAAATGAGGAAAACCGACTCCAGGTGCGATAGGAAAGCCAGGATATGCAGAATTTAATAGTCAATGTTAAGGAATTTGTGTTTTATTTCAGGTGTAATGGGAGCTATTGAATGCTTACAATTGGGAAAGATATTATCAAATTTATACTGGTAAATGATCACCTTGGCTGTTGGTTGGAGAGCGAATTGAAGGTTGGGAAGGGGGGCAGGCATCAGCAAAGATACATTGATTCATCTTGTGTCCTTATGTTCCTTTTTTTTTTTCTTAAAGATTTGTTTATTTAATTGAGAGAGAGAGAGAGAGAGAGTGTGTGTGTGGGGGTGGGGGAGGGACAGAGGGAGAGACTCTTAAGCAGACTCTGAGCTGAGCTCCTGATGTGGGCAATCTCCTGACCCTGAGATAACAACCTAGAGATCACGACCTGAGCAGAAACCAAGAGCTGGACACAACCAACTGTGCTATCCAGGCACCCCAGAGTAGTTATGTCCTTTAAGGATTGCTTTCATTTTAAAAGATGCATGTGTTCTGATTTATGTAGTCTCTCTGGTAACTTAGAGTGTGAATATTTGAGGCATCATCAAGATTCTTATCTAGAGAACAGTAAGAAAATAATTTTATTCAAGGAAATAGTCTCTGTCTTCATATTTTTCTTATATGTTCATAGTGGCATTGTCCAGTGGATTCCTAGTTCTGCAATGTTTAAACCCTTGTTTCTTTACCTTTATTATCCTTAAAAGATTTGTCAACTTTAACTTTATGATGACTCTCAAATTTGCTCCTTGTTTGTTTTCTTTTTCTTTTATCACAGCTGCTAAAGTGGTCCAAGGCTTTATATCACCTCACATATGTACTTACTATAGTACTTTCTAGCTAGTATCCTTTTCGTTTTCTTCCAGTCATCCCTATGTATAAGTTCCAGAATAAGTTTGTTCTTTTCTTTTTTGCTTTGAAGTTTTAGTTTTTTTAAAAAAGCTCTTCATTTCTATAAGTTTGAAATTACTTATTGCTAAAAATTTCCCTTTATGTTGCACATAGAATAGAGATCTTTGTTAAATATTTCCTTACTCTCTTTATTTAGTTCAACAGTTCTTCACCTGGGACCCAGGGTCTATGGATAGAGTTCAGAGAATTTGTATGGGAAAAAAATTACATCTTTATTTTCACTAACCTCTAACTGAAAGTTATCATTTCCTTCAATTCTGAATATAGTTCATAAAACAGTAATATTAGCAATACTTGTAATTTTATCACCAAAAGAAAAAAACAGATATTTATACACATGATATATATATATATATATCATATATATATAAAACATTATAGCTTCTGCATATATCTGTCAAATATCATTTATGCTCATAACTACTTCAAATTTAAGGTAGTTATTAATTCTTGTTATAAAGAAGCACATGTATTACTGTGGCACAGATATATATTTTAACTTTTTTTTTAAAAGATTTTGTTTATTTATTTGACAGAGAGAGAGTGAGAGAGAGCACAAGCAGGGGGAGTGGCAGACAGAGGGAGAGAGAGAAGCAGTCTCCCCGCTGAGCAGGAAGCCAGACTCAGGGCTTGGTCCCAGGACCCCGGGATCATAACCTGAGCTGAAGGCAGACGCTTAACCAACTAAGCCACACAGGTGCCCCCCCCATATTTTAACATTTTAATAACTGTATTTCAATAAAATTGGCTTCCTTTGTATTCCTATATAGTTTTTTTTATGTATTTAAAAACATTTCGAGAAAGTGTTTATAGGCTTCATCAGACTTACAAAAGTTAAAACCTACCTATGTTTTTGTTACATTTACAGTGCTTAAAAAATTGTGGGCAAAATAAAAACTAAAGAATAATCTATTAAATATTTTTTTAATAAACACTTTCATTTTCCTTCTTCTTCTTCTTCTTTTTTTTAAAGTAAGCTCTATGCCTAACATGGAACTTGAGCTCACAAGCCCAGAGATCAAAATCCCATGCTCTATGAAGAGAGCCAGCCAGGCAACCCTTGACTAAATATTTTTTAGTTACAATGTTTCTCTACACTTCTGATGGTAGTCATATATTATGTTCATGTTTTTATAGTTAGCAATTCTTGTTCTTTAAAATGTTCTTTATGGGGGCACCTGTGTAGCTCAGTTGGTTGAACATCTGACTCTTGGTTTCAGCTCAGGTCATGATCTCAGGGTCATGAGATTGAGCCACGTCAGGCTCCCTGCTCAGTGCAAAGTCTGCTTGGGATTCCGTCCCTCTTCCTCTCCCTTCCCCTCTGCCCTCCTCCCAGCTCACGCACTTGCCCTCTCTCTCAGATAGATAAATAAATATCTTTAAGAAAATAAAATGTTCTAGTGAAATTAGTTTAAGTTCATTTTAATATCAACTTATTACATCATCCCACATATTTTTCATGTCATAGACATGAACTGATTAAAATTTGTGTATTTATTTTTTTAGAGGGGGAGGGACAGAGAGAGAGGGAAAGAGAGAGAATCTCACGCAGGCTCTGTAACCAGCACAGAGCCTGTTGCGGGACTCCATCTCACTACCCTGAGATCATGACCCGGTCTGAAATCAACAGTTGGTCATGTAGCCCGCTGAGCCGCCCATGCGCCCCAAAATTTAAAGTTCTTGCTGTGTCTTCAGAATCTACTCTTCTAGAGTAGTTGGATGAAGCTCAATCTGACTGGGATAAAAATATCATTAATGGAATTTTTTTTTTTAAGTGGGCTCCACGCCTAGCATTTATTGACTGAGCCACCCAGATGCCCCAGTAATGGAATATTTTAAGAGATACGGTTTGGTTTTTTTTATTCAGTTCGAAGCTAATTATTTGCTCCCAAAAGGTTCTGACCAAATTGTTAACGACTAGGTAAAAATAGTTTGAATTAGTATATTAATTGTTCATCATTAAAATGATTCTTCCAAAGTGCTTGAAAACAGATTGCGTCTTAAGTATTTGCCTACCTTAAAAAAATTATCAAATCCTTTAATGTGCAAAGATATAATCTGAGCCCTCAGGACATTAATAACCTAGTAGTTCCCTCCATTAAATTTGCCAAAGCCCTTCACCAGCATACTACAATTTTCATCTTCATGAGAGATTGTAATAGTTACCTAAGAATAAGAAAATAATTGTATGTGGTAATGATACAAAGTTGAAAAGATATTTATTAAGCATTTATATGCCATCATGTTACAAAAGGATATTAGGGAACTTAAAAAGACAAAGTACGTAAAATAAGACAGTGACAAAATAAACATGACAGATTTCTTGGGTTGGCCAGTTCTCACAGATATGTCTATAGTGCATCATTAATTTATGTAGCAAAATTTTTCCAATATCTGCAAAGCTAAAAAAATAGAAGAGTCAAACTATATATTCTATTAGTACAGTGAATATACATTGGTCATGACATACTTATTTCTACAGGTTATAGCAGGTAAAATTAAGTTAAGAGAAAGTGTTTCATTTTTTTGGACTTATTATAAAATGAAGAGATCCTCTAGATTTCTGGGTAAGAGGGATAACTAGCAATTCCACAGTGATTTCCACTGTTTCTTGCCATCCGAATATATCCTTGGTCACCAAAGTTGAGGCCCCAGCTTTAGAAAAAGAAATAACACAAAATTACAAATGATTATAATCAAATCACATTATCAACTTTTTATCTCCTAGATTGTTTTTCTCCTAAAGTGATTATATATGAAAAGCTATAAAACAAATTTAGAACAAAATAATATAATAATTTCCCCAGGGCTTTTAGGCAATTTTCAAAGGATATTTTGGAAGGCTTTAGTGCTATATTGATGAATAGACTTAATACCTAAGGAAAACAGTATAAATTCCATCCCAAATCTTTAATCCTACTACTTTGTAAACATGGCTCCTGCAGGAAGAGTGTGTTATTGTCCTTTCCAAGGCCCCATCGCTAAATGTTTTTGCATAACAGGATCATAGGTTATAATTTTCTATCAAACTTAGATTCCTTTAGAGAATCTCAATTAAGAAATATTTTTGAGTGACTACTATGGAAAAGGCATAAGATATGGAATTCCAAGGTAAGCAGTAAGAAGTGCAGCTCCAAAGAGCTCTTCGATTTAGAAGTGGAGCTGAGGTAAGACTTTCTCACAGGAAAAGCTGTGAAAAAATGGAATACACTATCTTAGGACGAGGTGAGCTCACTGGCTCTGGAAGTGTTCAGTGAGAGGTTTGCATAACTTGTTAGAGATGTTTCAGAGGGAATTTGTGGGTCAGGTAAGGGTTCTTGCTTTTTGATTTCATGAACTTTGAGAATTAAAAAAATTTGCAACTTCATATAGTTACCAGTATTTTATAGGCATTTTAAAGATTTTACTTATTGATTGATTTTTAGAGAGAGAGAGCGAGTGAGTAGGGAGAGGGGCAGGGGCAGAAGGAGAGGGAAAGAGAATCTCAAGCAGACTCCGCACTGAGCATGGAGCCCAATGCAGAATTCGATTCCATGACCCTGAGATTGTGACCTGAGCCAAAATCAAGAGTTGGATGCTTAACTGACTGAGCCACCCAGGCACCCCAAAGTTACCAATTTTTAAATTAACAAGTATGGACATAACCCCCCCCCCACAAAACATGCTGTTTATATCACCATCATATTGTAAAAGAAAGGTGGTTTCAACACTGAAACAAAACTTAAGAGGACATAGTCTCTAAGGATAGTCCTTTGAGCCAACTAAATTTATATATTTATGAAGGATACACCAAAACATTCTTTTTTCTCA
The DNA here is from genome assembly GCF_002007445.2 of Ailuropoda melanoleuca. NCBI lineage: Eukaryota > Metazoa > Chordata > Mammalia > Carnivora > Ursidae > Ailuropoda > Ailuropoda melanoleuca. The sequence continues at coordinate 87,947,255 of NC_048219.1, forward strand.
ATTTGCCACAGACTAGTGAAAAAAACTGATAAGATTTTTGTAAGAGAAATATTTTCTTAAGTTTTTTATGATTCTGAGATTATGTAATTGTAGATATACAAATAATTATAATATGAAGTGAATTCATTAGGTGCTATAAATAGGATACAAGTAAAAGTGTGAATTTGAGAAAATGCCTTACTGTGCTTGTATTTGGAGAACAGCATTTAGTTGAAAGGAAAATTGGGTGTCTTTACGGTAGTAGGGGACAAAGAGGATAGAAAGTTGATTTGAGGCTATGTTGTGAAGAGCTTAGAACAACAGGATAAGGAAGCTGTCGTTTTAATTCCATAGGCAAAGGGAAACCGTTGCAAATTTTTGCTTGGGACTCAAAGGAAAGGTTGGTTGTGTCTTTGCGTGCAGTGGAGAAACTAAGAAATGTTGCTTGATCTCCAGCAGACAAATTGGCATCATTTAAAATGGCTGTGCTGTAATAGGCCTTAAATGTTCTCTGTATCAGCCATTCAGTGGACACTTTGCAGGTCTTACTTTTCTCTCTTGTATTATTTAACAAGGTTGTCCTCACTTCTCTCCTGGCCTTAAGATAATACATGTCCTGATTGTTCCCTTCTCTCTCTGTTCACTCCTTATTAAACTCTTTCATGGGCTTCTTGATTGTTTCCTTTCACTTATTGCCACTTTGCTGCTTAAAATCCTTTAGAATAAAATCCAAACTCCACTGTCACCTCTTATTGATGGATGCAGTATTCTTTTAGTTTTCAAAAACAATGATAAATTCTGGTGAAGCTCTTATTAATATTAATAGCCATCATTCACTGAGCACTTAGCTCTGTGCTAAGCACCATAACGTATACCACCTCACTTAATCATCACCCTGTGAGGTGGGTAGTATCTTCCTCGTAGTGAAGAGGAAAATGGCCAAAGTGGTAAAATCGCATGCTCAGATGGTTAATTATGAAGCCAGGGCACAAGTCTAGGATTGTTTTACTCCAAAGCCTACTCTAACATTTATACTATCCCTAACCCTACATTATTCCTGTGAGTGAGGTAGCATGAGGGATGAAATTAGACCAGGACATCCAGGACCTTATATAATTGATAACTTACTATATCTTGCTTTGTAATTATTTCACTGCCTTAAAAATATAGGTAAAAAAATTTTAGACAAACTGAGTTTGGACCTAAGTTCTGGTAACGAAAGTTGCATTGAGTTGTAATTACTAGCAGTATGAACTCAGTCAGTGAGGTCCTATTCAGAATCTGGATATCTTACTCTTCCCAGCTTCATAGACCAAGATCAACTGTCCCAAACTTTGTAGAAATCCCAGACCTCTTGTTGACTGAGTCCTGCTAACCTTCCCTTAAAGAATAAAACTGATTAAAAATCTCAAGCTAAATAAATCTGAGGACAAATTATTTCCTTCAGAGCTGTGCAAGGTCAGCTCCAAATGTTCATTTTGGTCCTTACCAAGTTGTTTATTTTTACTGGCTCTATAGCCCTTTATTCAAACTTTCTTAACTCTGTCAGTATCAGGAGTTTCCTATTCTGTATTATGGAGATAAAATGCTTATCTCATAGATTACCTTAAAAATTAAGTGAGAAAATGTATTGAAAGCACTTGCACAGTGTCTATATGTAGTAAATACTCGGTAAGTAGAGGTGGCTATGTCTGTTACTATCCACATATGAGTCCATTTGATTGGACTCAAGTAGAGTCCATCTCCTTTAAAAAAAATACAGCCTTTTTCTTAGGGTAACCAACAGTCCAGTTGCCAGGGACTATTCTGGTTTAAAAAAAAAAGTCCTGGCCTGGGAAACCCATTAGTCTTTGACATGGTGAGATGGTTGGCCATCCTACCTTCTCCCTGCATATTGTAGACTACTAACTTGTTAGACATTCTTTCTAGAATGTATGCCAGCTTCCTTGTAATAAACTGCAGTTCTGAGTTTCCTAGGCTGTGCCAGGTACTATTCTAGGCATTAGGATTATGGAGGTAAACAAGATAGACGAAGTCTTTTCAAAGCCTACATAGGAAACATACAATTAACAAATAAATAATATGATAAAATATAAGTACTATAAAGAAAAACAAAGCAGAGTAAAGGGATATGGAATGTTGGGAACCAGGGCTACATTTTAGAAGGAGTAGTCAGGGAGTGTTCTCTGAGGAAATATTTGAGCAAAGATACTAAGTGAAGATGCAAATGATGCAAAGATCTGGAAAAAGATCAGAATAAACTTGATGTGTGAGAAATAGCAAGTGTAACTTGAGAAAAGATACTGAAAAAAAGCTAGTGTTCTTGGAGCTGAGTGAGACAGGTGAATGTAGTGGGAAATGTTGGAGAGACAGGCTGAGGCCAGAAATTGTTATGGTTTTATGGGTCATGGATTTTAGTCTGAGTGTGAAAGAAAGCCATTAGAGCCTTTGGGACAGGAGAGCAACATAATCTGCTTTATGCTTTGGAAAGATCATCCTGGCTATTGTGTAGAGGGTTGACCATAAGTAAATAAGAGGAGAAGTGACTACCAGTTAGGAGAGTATCAGTAGACCTGGAGACGGACGGTGACTTGAACTAGAGTGGTAACAGTAGAGATATTCAGAAATGGTAAGATTTGGGAAAATTTAATGATGATAGAAATGACAGAATTTGCTGATGGTTTAGGTGTGAGGTATCAAATGAAGAAAGAAAGGATGGTTCCAAGATTCTGACCTGGGGTAAATGTCGTTGGCATATACTGAGATGGGAAAAATTGGAGCAGTGGCAGGGAATCGAGAGTTCTGTTTTGGACGTGTTAAGTTAAAGAAGCCTACAGATACTCAGGTGGAGAGGTCAAATAGTAGGCTTTTAGACGGAGTCTGGAGCTCAGAAAAGAGGTTAGGGCTGAAGGTACAAAGTTGAGAGTCATCAGCTGCTCGTTGTTTAGAACCATGACACTAAATGAGATCATCAAAAGAGTATAAAGAGAGGGGCGCCTGGGTGGCTCAGTTGGTTAAGCGTCTGCCTTTGGCTCAGGTCATGATCCCAGAGTCCTGAGATCGAGCCCCGCATTGGGCTCCCTGCTCAGTGGGAAGCCTGCTTCTCCCTCTCCCACTCCCCTTGCTTGTGTTCCCTCTCTTGCTGTCTCTCTCTCTCAAATAAATATTTTTTTTAAAAAAGTATAAAGAGAGAGAGAAATTGAGGCCTGGGGCATTATAATATTTAAAAGTGAGGAAGAATAAGAGGAATGACAGAACTCAGGAGACTGAGAGGTAAAAGAGGATGAAACCCAGGGGGGTATGGTCCCCTGAAAGTCAAATAAAGTGTTTCAGAAAGTAGAGAATAACCATACATCAAACGTTAAGAGTGCAGGAAGATGAGGCCTGAAAATTATTTAATGAGGCAAGATGGAAGTGATTGCTGATCTTGACAAGAGTGATTTCAGTGGAGTAGTGGGAATAAATATCCTATTTGAGTTATAAACCAATATGCACATTCTTAATCTCTTTGCAGAGAAATCTCTGAGAAAAATCGTTAGATTATAACTTTTTCCTTTTTTAACTCTTTTCCAGCCTTTGATTCCATGGAGAGGAGGCAGTACATATGAGTTTAATGTAGACCCCTATGATGTTTAATGTAGAAAATTAACTCTAAGAGTTCATCTCTTGAAAGATCGGACAGTAGCTTTCAGTGAAGGAAAATGGAATATGTTCTTTTTTCCAACTTGTATTTTACTAACTTAATCCATTTATGGATGAAAAGGAGGCATTTCAATCTCCTATCCATCAACTCCATCCACTTACTTTATTATCTAGAGGCCCATCTATTTTGCAACTATTTATCTTACAGAGTTCATCAGATATTGCTTAAAGGTGTTCTGGGGGCTTTCTTAGTTTTTGGGGAGTGTGTGTGTGTGTGTATGTGTGTATTTAAGGTTCTCATGAGCTTATGAATAGTTAATGCCTTAAATTTTTTCCCCCAGGCTAAAATTATTCTATGCCCAATAACTTTGGGCCTCCATTACTCATTGATCTATAGATTAGATTAAACTCCTCCCTTTAAAAAAAAACATAATTGACATACAATATCCCATTAGTTTCAAGTGTGATTTCACAGTGATTTGATATTTTTATACATTACAAATGATCCTCATGTCTAGTTACCACCTGTCACCATACAAAGTTATTAACATATTATTGACTATATTCTCTGTACTGTACATTATATCCCCATGACCTATTTATTTTAACTGGAAGTTTGTACCTCTTGAACCCCCTTACCTATTTTTCCCATCCACCCAAACCCTTCCCCTTCTGGTAACCAATAGTTTGTTTCCTGTTTCCAGGAGTCAGTTTCTGTTTTGTTTTTTTTTTTTAGATTCTACATATAAGTGAAATCGTACAGTATTTGTTTATCTAACTTATTTCGCTTAGCATTATGCTAGGTTCATACATGTTGTCACGAATGACAAGATTTTATTCTTTTTCTGCAGCTGAGTAACATTCTCTTCCCATCTTCCTTATCCATTTATTTATCAATGAACATTTAAAGATTTTATTTATTTGAGAGAGAGAGAGAGAGCAAGTGAGAGTGCATGCACACAGGAGGGAGGGGCAGAGGGGGAGGGAGAGGGAGAAGGAAAGAATCTCAAGCAGACTCCCCGCTGAGCATGGAGCCTGATGTAGGGCTCGATTGCATGACCCTGAGATCATGACCTGAGTGGAAACCAAGAGTCAGAGGCTTAACCCACTGTGCCACCCAGGTGCCCCAAGGGAACTAGTATTCTATTGAAGGTCTGCCTGGCTTCCAAGTTTCTGCTTTTACTCACTGTACTATACTGTATTATATAAAGAAGCTAAATACCTATGTCCAGAAAGAGGAGGAAAATTCAGGGACATGGATCAATGTTATACACCTACCAGAAAGATTAAGTATAAACAAAAGGAAGATGGAAAAGAAGCCAAATAGAAGAAGACTCACATTCTTTTACTTGAGGTTGACTTGGTAGCATTGAAAATGACATAGAACCTTTTAAGAGATCAGTAAGAGAGACCTGATGACCTAAGAGGATTTTGTTTGAGTCAACTTCTTGTAGAGTCTGGAATTCACGTCCATGTCCAGTCTCTCCTTGTTAGTACCCAGTGCCAGCGGTCGCTGTGGTCTCTCATAATTTGGTCCCTTTTGATCTCACTTCTCTAACAGTCACTTTATACTACAACCTTTATAAAAGAACATGCGGTTCCCTTAACTCATTTATTTTTTTCACCCTGAGCTTTGCACATTTAGCTTCCTCTGCTCTGATTGTTCTTTTTCATGTGGCAAATTCCTTCTTGCCTTTTAAGAATTCGTCAAATAACCTAGCTAAAAGGCCTTCCCTGACTTCCCAGGCTAGTCCAAGTACTCTTCTGTGCTTCTACCCTTTATCTTAGTGTTTATCACATTCTATTGCAATGGTCAGTACATGCACATACTATTAGGCGATGAGTAATTTGAAGGATGATAGAAAGGCTGTATTTTTCATTGCCAAATCTGCTTGGCACTCTGTCATTTGATTGGTACTCAGTATATGTTTGTTGAATCAAGGTATGAATGAAGATGCAAAAATGAATAAGAGACCATTCTACCTTTAAGAAGTTTACATTCTAGTGATGGAGCATACTTTACAGAAATAGCTAGGATTTCTAAAGCATTTCTAAAGCTTTGAAGTTAGAGAAACAATTCTGAGTAAATTAATGGCGTATGGAGGGGATAGCATGGGAAGTAGGTTTTGAAGAATGAATAGGATTTTTAGTGAGGTTTTTTTTTTTTCATTTTAAAAGTAATAAGGTACTTGTTAAAGACTTTTGAGAATACATAAAGGTAGACAGAGATAACCATTATTAACATTTGGTATAATTCCTTCTGGACATTTAGTATAACATAAATCAGAGAAATTGGGCATACTATTTTAAACTTAACGTTTATATTATATATACATTTTATGTTTATATGGATTCTCCATTTAAAAACATATTCCAAGTATTTTATAGGGTTATTAATAATAGTCTGAGTAAATATAATTTCTAATACATGGTCTTGATTGTATAATAGTTTAATATTGTCCCTATTATTAGGTATTTTCAGTTGTTTACTGGCTTTCACTATTAAAGAAGAATGAATGCTACAATTTACATAAATTGGGTATGAAGCTTTCCCCATATTTAGGATTATTTTCTTCATATAGATTCTAAGAAATGAGAAAAAATTGGACAAAGAATGTGAAAATTTTAAATGGTTTTGATTCCTATTATCGAATTGCTTTCAAGAAGGATTGTAACAATTTATTCTTCCACTGGAATGTATGAGAGTGCCCATTTCACCATAGACAGGTGGGATTTCTGTAGGCAGCAATGGGCTTTAATGCCATTTCAGAAAGATGAAACAGCACAAGCAAAAAAATAGAAATAGCTAAGTATCTATACACTTAGGGAATGATGAGTAAGTAGTTCACTGTGGCCAGAGTATAAATATGGGTGCATGAGAACATAGGGGAGGAAAAGTCGAGAAAGGTATGTTGGAAACTAGATAATGGAGAATCTTGAATGCCTGGCTAGGACTTTGTTTAATGTAGAACATCATTATGACAATGATAAACTATTTAGAATTTTTGGCCATGGGTTTGCATGATCTATATTTGAAGAAGGTACTTCCATAGCTGGGTGAGAATGGAATCTGAATTAGAGCAGGAATAGAAAGAAATATAAAATACGATTCAGAGGCTGAATGGACAGGGTTATGTGTACTGAAGGAGGGAAAGGAGAGTCCAAGATGATACCAAGGCTCTGATAACCTGAAGATTGTGATGCATTACTCAAAATAGGGAATTATTTTCCCTTGGGCTTATTCTAAAATACTTTTCAGGGACAGAGGATGGAAGGGGAGTTTAGATGGAAGGAGAGAGGGAATTCGAATTTAGACATGTTGAGAGAGAGAGAGAGAGAGAGTGTGTGTGTGTGTTGAGAATAGCAGTAGGGTAGGCAGGTGGGAAATTCGGATTTTTTGTAAAGATTTTATTTATTTATTTGAGAGAAAGAGTGAGCGTGCAAGAGAGAGAGAGAACACAAGCGAGGAAGGGCAGAGGGAGAGGGAGACGCAGACTCCCAGCTGAGCAGGGAGCCTGGCATGGGACTCGATCCCAGGACCCCGGGATCACAACCCAAGCTGAAGGGAGATGCTTAACCAACTGAGCCACCCAGGTGCCCAGAAATTTAAAAAGATTTATTTATTTATTTATTTATTTGAGCGAGAGCACGCGTGCACGTGATGGGAGGGGCAGAGGGAGAGAATTTTCAAGCAGATTCCCTACTGAGTATGGAGGAGGGGCAGCTGGGGGCCTAACCTCGATCTCATAACCCCTGAGACCACAACCTGAGCTGAAACCAAGAGCCAGTTGCTTAACCGACCGAGCCTCTCAGGCGCCCCGGAAATTTGGATTTTTAGCAAAGCTGTCAAGTTGGAAGTTGGACATGGAAGTCTGTTGCTTAGTAGAGAGATTGCTTTCTAGAGATTGTGAATTGGCTACCATCCACATAATGGTAATAGTTGAAACTCATGATGCAGATGACTTTGCTTTAGTAAAGCTAGAGCGTAAGGGACAAGTGGAAGAAAATAAGAAATGAAGCTAAATCTGATAGAGCGAAATGAGGCAGGAGAGTGTTATGTCTCACGTTGTAGATGCTAAGAAATCAATGCAGTAGAGAGTTTATAAAGCAGAGAAATTTTCACATTTCTGTGCCATTGCAAATCCTTTTTTAGGTGATTGGGCCATTTATTTTCCTCCTCTGACACATGAGCAATTCCACTTATCTGAAAACTTAATGCAAGTAAGTAGTGCCTTCTCTGTGAAACTTTTAGGCAGTTAGGCATCTCCTCATCTATGGCCCCATAGCCATTGAGACATGTATCATTATACCCTGATGTGTTGTATTTTATTGTTTAATTCCCCACTGGACTATTATGTGAGCTCTTTTAGGACAGGATGATTTCTCATTAATTTTTGTATTTCCAGGGCCTAGATGATGCCCATCGCATTACAGATGCCTTGTAAATGCCCAGTGAATAAGTGCTGAGGAGGGGTTTTGAATTTAAACACTAAAAGATTTAAATGGTCTTCAAGAAGGGCAGTTTCAATAGAGAAGGGAAGTTAGAATACACTGTAGAAAGTCAACAAGAAAAAAGATGTAAGTGAAAAAATTGCTTCACATAAAAACATTATCACTGGTCCAGGCCCAAGCTGATCAGTGGTGTGAATAGGTTACAAGAGAACCAAGATGTTATTTTCCTCAACTACTTTCCCAATAGACCATACAAATACTGCCATCTTCTATGTGTGCCATGTGTTGTGCTAAGGATACAAGGACAATACAGATCTTTACCCCAAAGGTGCATACAGAATATTAGAGTGATAGACTGGAAAACATATAATTTAAATATAATGTATAAAATACTCCAGTACGCATCAGACATTTTGGGAGCATAGAAAAAAGACATTTTACCCAGCCCAAGGATTTAGAGGGAAATTTCTGGTATGCCTTAGCTGGTTTTGAAGGAAAAGGAGAAATAAACCAAGTGAGGAGAAAGAATGAATGCTCCCAGCAGAGGGAACAGCATAACCAAAATATGAAGGTATTAAAGATAAAGTGGTATGTATGGGAACTCTGTATAGTTCAAGGTACCTGGAATGAAATGTGTAAGACAAGTGCCAGCAACTGAGCCTGGCAAGGCAGACAGAGACCACAACATAGATGACTTGTCTTCTCCGCTAGGGAACATTAATTTTATACCAAATGGTACTCTGTAGAAGAGTTGTAAGCCCAGTTTGTCATATTTGAGACACACCAGTTTGGAAGCAGTAAAGATGGATTTGAGAGTAAAGGAGATCAGTTTGAAGGCTACATGGCTAGTCCAGGCAAGAGATGTCTGAATCGATGCAATAACGGAATAAATGGAGAGGGGACAGAAGCAAGGACAGATGTGTGGAAGATTAGATTGACTTGTTGCTTGATTAGATCTGGAGGGGCCTACAATAAATCCATAGTATCTAATTGGGTGGGGAGGACAAAATGGTAGAGAGGGTACTGAATTTCTTGGACGTACTGAGTTCAGAGAAACTAAGATACACGGAAGTCGCTATGTCCAGATAAATAAGTCTGAATTTCAGAGCAGAGGATAGAGCTAGAGCTTGAGCTCTGGCAGCTATTAGCATATAAGTTATAACTAAAATCATAAGAAAATGTAGGCTAAGAAGAGTAATGGGCAAAGGATGGAGGCCTGAAGGAAAGACCAACATTCGGGGGCTAAGCAGAGGAATAGATATTTATAAAGGAGACTGAGAAGGAATGATCAGAGAAGTATTCTAGAAGATAAATCATGAAAACAAACTGCTGAAGCTGGAGTAGGAAGTGAAGAAATGGGGACACTGAGTAATTAATTTAGAATGTCACTTAATAAGAAGCTATAAATGTTTATCACTGTCATTATCATCACCATCATCATCATCATCACCACAGGAAAGCATTTGTTGAAGCTCCATCGAATTCCTTATTTTAATTAAATACACACTAAAGTGCAAATATTATACCTGTTTTTCACAAGCCAGTAGTCTTTCCCATTAAGGTTACCGTAGCCAACCACTAATACACCATGATTCACATTCTGAGTACAGGATGGGTCATAGTAGACACCTGAGAATAAAATACGGGTGGAGAAGAAGAGTGAACAGTATGTGGCAATGAAGGACATTTGCAAATGCTATTGCTTTTAGTGGCCTGTTTTATATACATGGCAAGCAAGTTGAGTCATAATTTTAGGAACGTATACTCTCATAAAACTATGTAGAGTTCATAATTCTTCGCCATCAGTGCTGTATTTGTCAGTTTTCTTGCCAAGTGTGGCATCAATTCAATCACAGTTCCCTCAGAAATCTTTGAAAACGGCTACATTTTTCTAATTATTTTTAAAAAGATTTTATTTATTTATTTATTTATTTATTTATTTATTTGAGAGAGAGAGAGCGTGAGTGAGCACAAGCAGGAGGAGGGGGGGGGTGGGGTGGGGAGAGAGAATTCCAAGCAGACTGAGCTGAGTGTGGAGCCTGACACGGGGCTCGATCTCACTACCCTGAGATCATGACCTGAGCTGAAATCAAGAGTTGGATACTGACTGAACCACCCAGGAGCCCCCTTTTCCTAATCATTATTATTATTTTTTTAAAAAGATTACTTATGTATTTATTTGACAGAGAGAGACAGCGAGAGACGGAACACAACAAGGGAAGAGGCAGAGGGAGAAGCAGGCTTCCCGCTGAGCAGGGAGCCCGATGTGGGGCTCGATCCCAGGATCCTGGGGTCATGACCTGAGCCGAAGGCAGACGCTTAACGGCTGAGCCACCCAGGGGCCCCTCCTAATTATTTTTAACTTATATAGAGTCAGTTATACTGTATTTCTTTGTATATAGTCCTAAATTGTTTATTCCGCATATTTTTATCCTTTACTAGATGAGATGATCTTTGGGTGAGTTTTTTTTTTTTTTAATAAAACAGTATAGCCATTTACTTGGCTTAGCACGATGTTTTAGCACTGGCAGGCGCCCTCCTTGTACACCGCAGAGCTACACCAATGGCACATGGTGGCTCCAGGGCTTAGGAGCCCGGGCTCTGGAGTCAAAGCAGCATGGTTTCTGATCCTAGCTGACCACCTCCAGACTGTATGACTTTGGGCAAGTTAAGCATCTAAGACTTGTTCATCTGTAAAATAGGGTTACTGTGAAGATTAAATAAGATAATGCATGGAGAGAATTTATCACAGTCCTTGGCGTGTAGTATTAGTAAATTTTAGAGTATTACTTTACTAATTAGAACTGGATTTAATTTATATACATGAAATGGAGGATTCTGTTTAACCTGAACATTCAGAGGTGGGGTGATAGGGAAGGATAATATTCTTTCTTACGGCGCAGGTCAGCATATAACAAGAAGAGAGCATATCTGAGTTTTTACCACTTCTGTACAGGAAGAAAGAAGAGTGTCTCGCATCAATAGCAACAGACACAGGTCCTTTATTGGCCACAGCTTCTTTCAAGTCATCTTCACTGCCAGAGGGAAGTTCAGTATACTTTGAACATGTGGCAGCTCGATTTTTTGAGTCATACCTGCACTTTCCATCCTGCAAAAAAAGGTATAAATCAGAGAAAGAAGTATACTTCAACTTCCTTTATATCACCAGCATCCTAAGTCTGGATTTCAAATATGTTTTCTTTCCTCATTTAGCCTTTCAAATGTCTAAGGTTCCTTCCTCCTTTTAAAGGAAGAAAAATCTAATCTTCCAAAACCCTAACAGTTCCGTGTTTCACCAGTAACAGAGGAAATGCATAACGATTATACTGTTTTAAATTGTGAACACCTTCCTACATCCAAAAGTTGCTGGATCATGTCCCTCAGACTCTCAGGTGGACTGTGTGGTATACTGTGTGAAGACCATAGACTCTGTACCAGGTCTTGAAAATCTTTTTGATGATATAATGCCTGCAAGACGATCTTCGGTCTAAACGATGGCTTATAAAGACCATATAATCTGCAAAACACTTGGAGTGTATATTTTAGGAGGAAAAGAAAGGTTACAAATTCACTTCTGTTGTGCATATATCTATGGTTTTTTAAATGCTTAATAGGACAAAGAACTTGAAAGAAATAAACCAAAATAATGGTGGTTAAGGTAGGAGGTTTTGGAGTGGTATTTTTATCTTTTCTAAATTTTCTGTAATATGGCTATATTAATTCATCTAACAAAACATGTCATGAACTTGTGGGGAGGAAGAAGAGAGCATTATTTAGCTTTTTAGTAAGTAGGAGAATGATGTGGTTGAGCATGGGAGGCCGTAGGAAAAACAAGTTGAAATACCAGGCAGATGGACAGAAAGAATGGTTTTACATTGTGTCACTGATGAATTAAGAGAACCATTGAATAAGGAAGTGAACTCTTGAGAATTTAAGAGTTCCTGATCAGGATTTTCATACACTGCTTCTCAAGTGATTGGCTTGGTTGTGAGTTTAGTTCCGTTAGTCAAGGGCTAGCATAAGGTCCCAGGGTAGCACAAAAAGTTTGTCTGTGACACACCGTGGCTTTGTAGGGATAGGAAGCTTCTGAATCGATGCCGTTGTTATCGATAATATACTGGAAAGCCTCCGTCATGAAGCCACCATTGCAGCCTTTATTCCCATATTTTTCAGTTGAGCAATCTACCAGGTTCTGTGCACTCAGAGACACCAGCTTTCCTGTTTTCAGCTTCAGCTGTGCTTCCAGGGCCCCCACAGCACTGAAAGCCCAACAAGCACCACAAGCACCCTAAAACAGAGACGAGGTCACAAAGGTAATCATAGAGAGTCTAGAAGGAGAACTTCCATAACACAAAATGGGTACCTCCCAACATGTCAGCCCTGTCGGTTGTTATAGGAACAGCTCCGCCACTACAATTTCTTCATTTCTTAGACAGGGACAGGAAGACTAAATACTTGGTTGTTCTCTGAGCAAGGTCTAATATTGATAGAGATTTGCAAATGGCTGAACTCAGAACATAATTGCCATAGTCAAATATATTAAGAAACAGTGCCTACTGACCATGCACCAGATTCCAGCTATCTTCACCCGTAAAAGTAAGGTAGACGGGCATCTACAGTACAGTGATATTGAGAGGAGCTAGGATGATTCTTTTGACCTAAAATACCCTTTCTCCTGTCAAATGAGGCCTGAAAATATAAGGTTAAAATTTTTCAAACATTTTTAGCTTCATAATTTTTTGATCAAAGACAGATTACAGGGAAGCATAAACAAACAGAAAACACGAAGCTGCTTTAGTTAAGAAAGGTCCAGAGCCCTATTTTTCTCTCTCTTCTTCGTTCTTTCCACCTTGCTCTCTACCCAAAGGAAGCAAATTGAATTTGCTTTTGGTTAAAGCAAAATCGCCCATTAAAATGCAAGCATCCAGGGAAAGGAGCTCATCGGATTATTTATAGTTAACACCTAAACGTGTACTTTGGTGGGTCTCCCCAAACTTTTATTTTATTTATTTATTATTTTTAAGTAGCCTCCATGCCCAACGTGGGGTTTTAACGCACGACCCTGAGATTGAGTGTTGCATGCTCTACTGACTGAGCCAGCCAGGCGCCCCCAAACTTTCATTTTAGACAAGCTTTAGTAAGAAACACAAAACTAATTGCAAGAAAAATATATAGGAAGAAAAGAATAAGATATTAGCAGTACCAGTCACTTCTTAATCTTTACTTTTGGGGCACCTGGGTGGCTCAGCCAGTTAAGCATCTGCCTTCAGCTCAGGTCATGATCATGCACAGGGTCCTGGGATTGAGCCCTGCATCAGGCATCCTGCCCAGCGGGGAGTCTGCTTCTCCCTGTCCCTCTGTCCCTCCTGCACTGTGCTCTCTCTTAAATAAATAAATAAATAAATAAATAAATAAATAAATAAATAAATATCTTTTTAAAAAATATGTTTACTTTCTTCATTGGTTACCAGGTGGGGCTGCTGCTCATGACACGGCTTCCTCTCCCTTACCCTGACCTCTAAGGTGATACATATGTTTTACCCTTAGTTATCCCTAACTAATTTAGGATTTTTGCTGCTTTTTTTAAGTAGTCTCCATGGCCAGTGTAGAGCCCAGTGTGGGGCTTGAACTCATGTCCCTGAGATCAAGACCTGAGCTGAGCTCAAGAATCAGATGCTTAATGGACTGAGCCACCTAGGCGCCCCTTAAAGTGAACTGAAGGAAATACAAAAACATAGGAACAAATTTATAAAACCCATAGTGTATTTCTTTTTTTCTTTCTAAAGATTTTATTTATTTATTTGACAGAGAGACAGCCAGCGAGAGAGGGAACACAAGCAAGGGGAGTGGGAGAGGAAGAAGCAGGTTCATAGCGGAAGAGCCTGATGTGGGGCTTGATCCCAGAACGCTGAGATCACGCCCTGAGCCGAAGGCAGATGCTTAACGACTGAGCTACCCAGGCGCCCCCCCATAGTGTATTTCTTATCGTAACAATGCAAACATAGTCATCAGTTAACTTGATTGGTACAATTTATAGGCCACTCTGAGCTCTAGGTTTTTCCTCTCCTTCAACCCTGAAATGAAGGGAAAAACTCCTGATTGATATTCGCTCACGCACACAATACTGTTTCTCAAGCAATTGTCTTGGCGGAAGACCCAGTGCAGTTGATCGATAGTATGAACACTAAACATTTGTCTTCAAGAAACATATTTGCTCAGTTCACAGTTTTGTTTAATGTGGCTCTAACCATTGGTATTCTAATTATCAATTTAGATTTACATAAGTATGGTAACTTACTCTAAAAGGTTGTGAGTAATCTTTAGACAATGCTTTCTAGAATTAATAAAAAAAAAAAAACGAGAGCAATAGTAGCCTGCAAGTTTCAAATATTCCTCTAAAAAATTTGTTGAGGAAAGTGGTCACAGTAGGACTAAACAAGGACTAAACTATGGAGAATACAAATAAAGTATGATATGTGGTCATTGTCCTCAAGGACCTTACAGTTTAATTGGGAAGACGAGAATAACAAAAGTCATTAGAAATAACATTAGGGAGATTCCACTGCCAGGCTAAGTATTGACAGAAGACAGAGCTCTTCCTGGGGTACAGAAGCCTGGGGTGACAATACTCACCTGGTACTTCACTTTAGTAACACACCCCTTCTCTCTCCAGTCCACAGAATCAGGCAATTTCTGATTCGAGTTTGACTTGTAAGTGACATTTCTCGGCCATTGGCTGGGAACTCTCAGGGAACTCATCAAAGATATCACTTCTTCACTGGTCTGCAAGATAAACAGATATATATATCCTTTCACTTATGACCTTCTTTTCAATATTCTAATAAGTGTAACTGTGAATATATTTAACAACTGAGAAAAAACTAGTGGTAGCTGTGACCAACACAGGTACTGCTAACTGATAGGTGAACCATCTGGGTCTCTTTCACACTCTGTCTCAGCACCCAAGTAGGCATTGGGCAGAAGAAGAAAGTGGTAAAAACTAGAAGTAATAGGGTGGCAGATTTTTGGTTTAAAACAAGGCAGAATTTTAAACAGGGGTTGTCTAAAAAGTGGACTGAACTCGTTTTCCTTGTGAGAAAGAATTACAAAGGAGAGCCTACATTTAAGTAGAAATTTAGTCTACCCCAGGTTCTCTTCCAAGAAGTACTATGATTCTTAATTTTGGCCTCAACAGTAAAGTTCTGTAGGGTAGAAAAAAATTTAAGAACTAACGTGAGAGTATTTGTGATATTAAATACCTACGCTCCCTCATTAAGAAAGCAGGTGGACCATATTGAATTATCAGTTTAGAAGTACGTAAGTATGGTAATTTACTCTAAAAGATTGTGGGTAATTTTTGGGCAGTGCTTTCTAGAATTAATAAAAAACAAAAGCAATACTAGCCTGTGAGTTTCAAATATACCTCTAAAAAATTTATTAAGAGAAGTGGTCACAGTAGGACTAAACAAGGAATCTACAAATTCTTATGTCCTTAAATTCCACTGTTTTCTAACTTTGTGCACATCTATGCGTGCGCGCACACACACACACTCCTTTGCTGTTTACCTTCAAATTGCTTTTGGGGAGATGGAAATCATGCATACCCAAAGATAAAAGCAGGATTATTTGTAACTTACTTACCATGTCTCCCAGATGGTTCATACCTAGATCATATGAATGCATTCCCATTGAGTGTTCCAGATTGTGAAGCGTCACAAATTTTAGATTCTTTTCCCAGATAAGACGCCGGGCTACTTCCTCATTCTAAAATGTAAGCAAGAAGAACATAGTCACAGGCATATCTTAAAGATACAGTATGTTCAGCTCCGGACCACTGCAGTAAAGCAAATATCACAGTAAAGTGAGTCAAATGAAGTTTTTGGTTCCTCCACGCATAAAAAGTCACGTTACACGTACGATAGGTTTATCAAGTGTGCAACAGCATTATATTACTTGAACTTTGAGATAAATTATAAAGGTAGAATACTAATCAAAAGTAATTTTCATTCCTTCCAAGGGACTGGAATCATTGAAAAGAGAGTATTCATTTAACCCGATAGTGGTGCTAACTGAACATCTTACTCTAGTTAACCTTGAAATGAGAGGTTTGTTTCTAAAGGGGATTGGATGAGGGTAAAATTCATCACTACTAAGAAAACAACTCAGTGCACATCCTACTAAAAGTGTCATTTTTATACAAAAATAATGTATCAAATTAATTCATAATTCTTGCTTACAAAGTCAGGAATATATATATATGTGTGTGTGTGTATTTATATATCTTAAAGATTTTATTTTTAAGTCATCTCTATACCCAACATGAGGCTTGAACCCACAACCCTGAGATCAAGCATTACATGCTCCACTGACTGAGCCAGCCAGGCACCCCCAAACTCAGAAATATTAGTTACAGGACTTAGTTATTTGAAGCACTAGGATTAAGGTCTTTTTTTTTTTTTTTAAGATTTTATTTATTTATTTATTTATTTGACAGAGAGAGAGTGAGCAGGGGGGGAGGAGCAAGGGGAGAGGGAGAAGCAGACTCCCCGCTGAACAGGGAGCCCAACATGGGGCTCCATCCCAGGACCCCAGGATCATGACCTGAGCTGAAGGCAGATGCTTAACCAACTGGGCCACCCAGGCGCCCTGGTTAATGTCTTAAAAATCAATAAGTATGCGCTGATAAAAACAAAAGTACATCAGGGGAATTGAGTCAAAAAACAACATTTTGTAGGGCTTCTATACACCAGGGACTGAAGAGGTCTTCTTGTCCTCAAACTTGTACTCTATCCCCCTTGACCTGGAAGCTGCATTCCAACAACTTTGCTTGCTCCCTGGCTTCTGTGAATTCTTGGCGCACATGTTGCCTTTGATGAGTGTGCTTCCCTGAGCATTCCATCATGTATCAAGAAGAATCACTCCCAGGGGCGCCTGCGTGGCGCAGTCGTTAAGCGTCTGCCTTCGGCTCAGGGCGTGATCCCAGCGTTCTGGGATGGAGCCCCACATCAGGCTTCTCCGCTGGGAGCCTGCTTCTTCCTCTCCCACTCCCCCTACTTGTGTTTCCTCTCTCGCTGGCTGTCTCTGTCAAATAAATAAAATCTNAAAAAAAAAAAAAAAAAAAAAAAAGAATCACTCCCAACCCCTCACCGCCGTCTCCCAGAGCCCTCCGGCTCTCGGTCTCGCTAGGCCGCTATGCCTCGCTTTATTTTTCTCTACTGCACTTGTCACCACCTACCACACTATTGACTTAGTTCCTATCTCCCCTGCTAAACATGAGCTCCACAAAAACAGGAACTTTGCTTTGTTTCCTGCTGTATCTCTGGGTCCAAGAATAGAATCTGGCAAGAAATGAGTGCGTAAGCATTTATTGAAATCTTTGCTTGTAAGAATATAATTTGGAGGGGCGCCTGGGTGGCACAGCGGTTAAGCGTCTGCCTTCTGCTCAGGGCATGATGCCAGCGTTGTGGGATCGAGCCCCACCTCAGGCTCCTCCGCTATGAGCCTGCTTCTTCCTCTCCCACTCCCCCTGCTTGTGTTCCCTCTCTCCCTGGCTGTCTCTATCTCTGTCGAATAAATAAATAAAATCTTAAAAAAAAAAAAAAAGAATATAATTTGGAGGTGGGGAGGGGAGAGAAAGCATAGGATCCTTGAGCAAAAGCGAATTGCTCAAGTGACAATCGCACCTACCTTTTCCTTGTATTGTTTGCCATAGGTTTTCTTCCAGAGATTCCAGTGATGATCCAGAGCGGGGTCTCTGTCTACCGGCGCCGCCGCATAGGAACACGCCAGCAGCGCCCAAGCCAGCCATGTTCTTCTGGTAGGGGACAGGTAACACGAGAAGAATAGTTACTGGCCGCATATATCGTGGGCAAATGTTTACATGAAAAAATAGCACTGTGAAGTCTGTCAAAAGGGCAATACAAATCAGAATTACACAGGAAACCTTCTGGGATTTATTGTCACAGGGAGTAACTGTAGATTTAATGACGGGACTACCACTTCCAAGACTTAGTAGCACTTCAGAAAGTGATTTTCAGAAATTTCCTGCTACCTGGTATACCAAGCTTTCATCCAACGTAGGGGGAACTGGGTAAGGGAGGGGACCTCAAAAGGAGGGCAAACCTTTGAAAAATCAGTTTATCTTCATAATTTTTGAATACATGGCTCTTCTTAACTGGTCTATTTAAACGTCCACAACATTTAGAGATAGTTCAAAGACAATTCTCATGTTTTGCTTTCAAATCCCAGAGTCATTTTATTTTTTTATCCAGTTCTTCCAATAATCAGAATATCTATTTCAAAGGAAGCACTTAAGTACTTTTGAAAACACCACCTCTGTATTTAATACAAAAAGACTCGGACAGTAATTCAGTGCCTACCTCCCTCAAACTGGATTCTACTTCCTTTTCTGTTTCTTTTAAATTCTAAACAGCTGGAATTTTGGACATGTAAATCTTCAAATTACATTCCAATGAAAGCTACGTTTTCAGCCTCTGGTTTAGATGCGCAAGCATACATTAACTTTTCAAAAATAGATTCTTTTTAGTCAAAAAAACAAGAGGCAAATTGAGCAGCACAATATTTTAGCTTACTTCCTGAAACCAAAGCTTTTTTAAAGCCTGGCAGGCGCAGCAAGCTGAAGAGGCACAAACGGAGGGTTTAAAGACCAAATAGTAGAAAAAGACCAGAAAGTACATACATGGTAGAACCGGCAGGTGCTCCCATACTAAGAAAGCCGGGAGGCGAGCCCTCTCCACGGGTTTTAAGGCAGCAAAGAGACTTCACTTAAATAGACTTTAAAAAGATACCGGTCTTGTCACATGAGGTATCCACAATGAGGAAGTGAACTTTCATTTCAGTTTCATTTAAAATCTAACCACATCGGCTATCTCTGGCCCCCACCCTCATGGTTTTGGAGACAAAACAAAGTGGGTACAGTAAGCCATGAAAAAGAACCCCCCGGGGAGCCAATCAGTGGAACAAACGCAACAAAACGGGAGCAGCGAAGGTTGACCTTTTAATCCTTCATTTTGATAATTCACTTTACCTCAAAACACCAACTTTCAGAAGGAAAAATTTAGTTATGAAGAGGTTAGGATTAAGCTCCTGAAATCCCAGTTTCCTCCAGAATTTCCTGCAAAAACTTGTGACTCTCCATGATTACTGTTGTCTCGTTCTTACTCAGCTATTCCTTGGTTCATCAATTTAAAATACCTTTTTTTTTTTTGAAAGATTCTATTTATTTATTGTTTGAGAGAGAGAACAAGCGGAGGGAAGAGACAGAGCGGGAGGGAGAAGCAGGCTCTCTGCTGAGCAGGGAGCCCAATGTGGGGTTTGATCCCAGGACCCTGGGATCATGACCTAAGCCCAAGGCAGATGCTTAACCCACCTAGCCACCCAGGCGCCCCTCAAAATATCTTTATTGATAGTAATATATGTTAGCATATTCATGGAAAGAAAATATGCCTAGGTATATCTAAGTGCTAGAGCGGTTAGCTGGGTGGGGCAGGGGCAAGATGAACTAGCATTTTTTATAGCTTGCATATCCCTAATTACCAATGAGGTTGAGTATCTTTTCACACATTATGGACCATTGGAGTTTTCTGTGAAATGCCTGTTCATATGTTTTCGTTCTTCTATTGCGTCATTGCATTTTCTTAGTGTTTTGTAGTAGTTTTATATATTTCTATATAAATATATATAAATACATAAACAAACAAACAAATATATGTATATACACATATATATATATTCTGGCTACTAATCTTCGACAGTTCTATATACTAATGTATCTTATTTATAGATACTGTATACTAAAAATATCTTCTCTCAGTCTTCCCCAGGTGTCTAGCTTATATTAACTTTTTCTATATGAAATTTTACAACTTTGGTGTAGAAAAATTCACCTCTACCTTATGATATATGCTTTTTTTTTGTTTCATTTAAGAAAATTCTTTTCATTCCAATATAAAAAAGATACACTCACCTAATTCTCATAGTGGTAGAGTATTATGTTTTTCTTTTTTATAGTCATTGCTTTTAGGTCTTTATTTCATCTGGAATTTAGTTTTTGATTATGGTGTCTAGTAGGGAGCTTACTTTATTTGCTTTCCCATTGTCATGGGAAACCTCTATCATATACCAAATTCCCATATATACATAGGTCAGTTTCTGAGCTCACTGATCTGGTTTTTTTCTATTGCTCTTTCAATACCACACAGTTTTAATTAAAACAGCTTTGTATATCTCTTGATGTTTAGAAGGACAAGTCACCCCTGCGACTCTTATTTTTTTCTTTTTCGAAGTTGTTTTAGCATTTTGTGCATGTTAAGTTTATCATATGAATTTTTTAAATCAGTTTATCAAGTTTTCTGAAAAATTCTGTCAGAGCTTTATTTGAATTGCTATATTTATATTTATATTGAATTGCTATGAATATAATTGAATTGCTATATATGTAATTATGTACCTATGTATATAAATTTGGGAAGACTCAATGTCATAATGTCGAATCTTCTATTCTGTACTAGACATTTTCAGGCTTGTAGTCATTTAGCTTTAAAAGAATCTTTTTTACATATTTTAAACATATATACAAATAGAGATCATAGTGAACTGAGCCTCCATAAAACCATTATCCCGCTTCAAGTTATCGCTGCTTCAAGTTATCGATATATGACCAACGTTGTTTTATTTACACTCACAGTACCCAGATTATGTTGGAGTAAATCTTAGACATCAGATTATTCCCTACAATAAATAGTATACTGTGATTCTCTAAAAGATAAAGATTTTTTTTTAAGATTTTATTTATTTATTTGACAGAGAGAGACAGCCAGTGAGAGAGGGAACACAAGCAGGGGGAGTGGGAGAGGAAGCAGGCTCCCAGCAGAGCAGGGAGTCCGATGCAGGACTCCATGCGGGGCTCGATGCGGGGCTCGATCCCAGGACTCTGGGATCGCACCCCGAGCCCAAGGCAGACGCTTAATGACCGAGCTACCCAGGCGCCCCTAAAAGATAAATATACTTTTTTTTAAAAAAGATTTTATTTATTTATTTGACAGAGAGAGAGACAGCCAGCGAGAGAGGGAACACAAGCAGGGGGAGTGGGAGAGGAAGAAGCAGGCTCCCAGCAGAGCAGGGAGCCCGATGTGGGGCTCGATCCCATAACGCCGGGATCACGCCCTGAGCCAAAGGCAGTCGCTTAACCGCTGTGCCACCCAGGCGCCCCAAAAGATAGATATTCTTAAACAAACATAACTACAATACAGTTATCACATCTGAAATAAATTAAACAATACTTGCTTATTCCCATCGAACGTGTCAGTATTCACATTCTCCTGTCTTAATACATTTCTAAAAATAGCTTGTTTGAATTGAGACCCAAATCAGATTCATACATCACAAAACATTGGGCTACTTTTGTATCATTATGAATTCGTGGATTTAACCATATTTTGGTGTTTGGATCCATTACAGTTTTATCTTTATTGATACTCATATTGTCTCATCTTTGGGCAGTGGAAACTTACGCAAACTGGCTCCTGAGTTCTTGAGTCTCAGTATTTGGCATGACAATAATACTCTATAATAGGTTCTTTTCTTTCTAGTATGACAAGCCATTGTAGGCTTATTTTGAATAATTCCTGCCCTAGACCTGGAATCAGCCATTTCTCCAAGGGCATCTGTTTCCTTTTACTGGAAATGATGTTTAAATACATAATCTAGACACCAGGAATGTCACTGAGCCAGACTGACCATTGTTTCTAAGCCTTTCAGTAGACGGAGCTAGGGAGTTTTATTTATATGTCATTGAATAATATATCAGATATTATACAACTATTATGTATATTATATATAATTATTATATAGATTAAATAAATCCCAAGCTCCCACTGATACTTCAAATCCAAATTCAAGGCTATGGAGTATTTACCTAATTTCACCAGTCTTTCATCTGTACCTCTTTCAAACATGCTGAAAATTTCAGTTCTCTAAAATATCAACATAAATACTCATTTAATTTATCCCATAATATTTCATAATAACGATACCTAGCCTACAACCAATAAGATTATTACTGAGAATAATTTTAAGATTTTATAGGGGGACAGATTCCCCCCCACTTAGGCCATATTCTGCTCAGGATGTAAGTCAATCATTTTGCTTTAAGTCACCTGCAATAATGTCCTGTATGGTTTTGCCACCACCTGTATGCCCCGTTAGGTTCATTTGTTTCATTTTACTTCTGATTTTTTCTCTTTTTGAGAGAGAGAGTGTGTGTGTGCACACACGGGGGAGAGGGTCAGTGGGAGAGGGAGAGAGAATCTTAAGCAGGCTCCAAGCCCAGGGCAGAGCCCAACATGGGGCTCAATCCCATGACCCTGAGATGAAGACCTGAGCCAAAATAAAGAGTCAGATGCTTAACCGACTGAGCCACCCAGGCGCCCCTCATTTTACTTCTGATTTTTAGAGACTCTTTTAAAATTTATGTAATTTTGTTTTTTAATTATGTAAAACATGTGTGGATCCAAAGCCAAATCAGCAACATGAGGTAAATTCAGAGAAGTCTAGCTTGTAGTTCTGTCCTCTCTACACTCTTCCCTTCCTCCCTTGATAACAGGTACCCAGTTAAACAATTTATGGTTTATCTTCCCATTTTAAAAAATTAGAAAACATGCAAATATATTAGTATCCCTCCTTTCTTAAGTGAAAGGTAATATAATACACATATTTTTCTCCACCTTGGTTTTTTCCACTTAACATTGTGTTATGAAAATTTTTCGGTACTGAGAAACAAGCAAGAGTCTGGACACTGTCTAGTAGACCTTGAGGCAGGATTATCTGATTTTCTGAGTGCACAACTCCGATGGACTTTACATTGACTGGCGATTTACAACTCTGTAGGGAGAGTTAGGTCGTAAAAAATTAATAACTAGGGATGCCTGGGTGACTCAGTCAGTTAAGCTTCTGCTTTCAGCCCGGGTCATGATCGCAGGGTCCTGGGATCAAGTCCCGCATAGGGCTCCCTGCTCAACAGGGAGCCTACTTCTCCCCCTGTCTGCCTCTCCCCTGCTTGTGCTCTCTTTCCTCTCTCCCTCTCTCTGAAAAATAAATAAATATAATCTACCAAAAATGAATAACTCTGCAGATGATTCCTATCATAGCAACGCAAATGAATTTTGTCTAGTAGATTCTACTGAATAGAGAACGTAAATAGCTGTCACTTTATTTCTTATTTAAACCAGCTTAATATCTTACTAAGATCCCTTATCAATTGATGACTTGAATAAAATGTTGACACGTGTTCATTTTTTATTTGTATAAGTCATACTCTCAAAATTTTGGAAACCACACTTTGGCAATTAAATCCTGAAATGGCTCTACAGTACTATATATAGTCCTCATTTATTTTTATGGCCATTTAGCAGCTTTTGAACAATCTTGTTATGTTTGTAAAATTTCCCATACTATAATTTTTTTTTAGCCTCTAAAACTGTGGGAAATAAATTCTGTTGTTATAGACCAGTTTGGTATTTTGTTATAGAAACCTGAACAGACTAAGGCATCTGTCCTCACATATGAACCTCATACTTAAAGCAACTAGTTTTCTTCATGTTTCCAGAACATCTATGCTTATCATCCTGTGCACTTTATACTCACTTTATTATTATAACAGTCCCGGCTAACATTTGTCGGATGGCAATTATGTGCCAATGTATGTGCTATACTCTTCATGTATGATTATTCAATCTTTACGACACAGTGAATTAGATACAATTATTGTCCTCATTTTACAGAGGGAAAATAAAAGTTCTGAGAGGTTATAAAACTTGTCCTCTGGCAAGAGGACAGAACTGGTTGCTGACCTGGGATCAAACCCAGTTGTAAAAGTAACGCTTTTCCCACTGTTGTTTTGCTGAGTAGGGAGCCCAATGCGAGGTTGCCAGATGTGGGTTAGATGCCAGGACTCCAGGATCGCGACCTGAGCCAAAGGCTGACACTTAATCGACTGAGCCACCCAGGTGCCCCTAGAACACATCTTTAACTCTCAGCCTCTGCTCTAGTCAAGCTGGTCCCGTGGGCCTCCCACATCGTGTGGTCGCTCATATCTTTCTGAAATGGCTGTCTCCATTCCTTGACCTCTATATCTTGCAAGACCTACCTCAACTGTTGCCTTTCAATGGAGGCTTCTCTAATCATCTCTCTCATCTTTCTTTTCTATATGCTTTTATGACCCTTGCAAATTATACCACCCAGTTTGAACTTACTCTGTATCTTTATGAGATAGTTTCATCTCACTAGCTAACTGGAGAATACAGAACCCTATATTACTCATCTTTGTATTGTTCTGTGGCTTAACACACGTTTAGTCTATAACACTTATATTTGTTGGATTGATTTTCATAATTACATCTTCTGTGTGTTTTATCTTCATTTCTGATTCATTCTTATTTGGCAATGGCTCCTGAGGCTTTTTTTTCCCGGAGGCTTTTAGCCTCAGGTTTCTCTGCTGCTTTTGTTCTCCTGGTATATAAAAGTCTATAAAAATGGAGTATTTATTTATTATTTTTAAAAAAATACTTTATTTACTTGAGAGAGAGAGAGCACAAGCAGGGGGAGGGGCGGAGGGAGAGGGAGAAGCAGGCTCCCCGTAGAGCAGAGAGCCCTATGCGGGGCTTGATCCCAGGACCCTGAGATCATGGCCTGAGCTGAAGACAGACACTTAACCAACTGAGCCACCCAGGTGTCCCCCCAAAAATATAGTATTTAAATACATCGAGGGAACATGTTATTTCATAGTCTAACCCATGTACACTTAATGCATTTTATGAAATTAAAAATCATCCTGTAACATTCAACAGCTGTAAATTGGGTTTTTGTATGGTAACTTCCTTTGAAATGGGGCACCCTTGCTGTTGCAAATTTACTTAACTACCGATGGTCCCAGACTTACAATTTTTCAACTTTATGATGGTGCAAAAGTGACAGGCAATCAGTGGAAAACTTGCTTCAAATTTTGAGTTTTGCTCTTTTCCTGGGCTTGCGATATGTGGTGTGATGCTCCCTGGGGATGCTGGCCAGCTGCAGGGAGACACAGCTGTGTGTCAGCCACAGGGTCACGAGGCTGAGCGACCAATGCACTTGGAACTACTCCGCACCCACACAACATTTCATTTCTCACTTTCAGTACAGTATTCATTAGGTATCCAACGCTTTATTATAAAATAGGTTTTGTGTTAGATGTTGCTACCCCGTTGTAGGCTGATACGAGTGTCCCGAGCGTGGTGAAGGTAGGCAAGGCTAGGCTGTGGTGTTCAGTAGGTTAGGCTATTAAATGCATCTTCAACTACAATGTCTTCAACTTATGATACGTTTATGCGGATGTTACCCCATCATAAGTTGAGGAAGATCTGTAGAGAGATTAAAAACAAACAAAACCCAAGGAAATCTGCTGTAGTACATTTCTGTATCTTACCTAGAATGTTGCCTCCCTTCTATCACAGATGATCGCATATGAAGAAACATCTGAATGATACGGAAAAGGGAAATGAGAGCAGAATAAGGAAGCTTAGTGCCTCCTCCAGGTTTTAAAGTTACCCTTTTTTTTTTTTTAAAGATTTTTATTTATTTATTCGACAGAGATAGAGACAGCCAGCGAGAGAGGGAACACCAAGCAGGGGGAGTGGGAGAGGAAGAAGCAGGCTCATGGCGGAGGAGCCTGACGTGGGGCTCAATCCCATAACGCCGGGATCACTCCCTGAGCCGAAGGCAGACGCTTAACTGCTGTGCCACCCAGGCGCCCCAAAAGTCACCCTCTTTTAGCCTCACACACCCTCCAAGTTAGCTGCTTCAGGTTTCTCTGAGGAACTGTCTTACTAAGTCTTAAAGAAAAGGGCTCTGAATTTTAGGATCATACTGATGTTAATTTACCCTCAAGTGATTAACTTTGTGCTGGGAATTTAATAACAGACATTATTTCCATAGTTAAAATAGCTCACTTATGGGGCGCCTGGGGGGCTCCATTGGTTAAGCATCTGCCTTCGGCTCAGGTCATGATCCTGGAGTCCTGGGATCAAGCCCCACATCGGCCTCCCTGCTCAGTGGGGAACCCACATCTCCCTCTGCCCCTCACCCCGCTCATACTCTCTCACCCGCTATCTCTCTCTCAAGTAAATAAATAAAATCTTTAAAAAAAATAAGTAAAACAGCTCACTTATCACTGACCCTTCTGCCCAAAAAATACACAAAGATGAGATGAATACCCTTAATAGAGTATAGGAGACTAAAAAATTAATTACCTTTATGTTAAAATTATCCAGTTTAAACTTTGAGGAATGAAAACAGGCCTCTCAGCTCCTCTCCATTCGACAGACAGCTGCATCTTCTCGTGCAGTGCCAGCTGCGTCCATCCCCGAAACACAATGCGTAGGTCAGAATAAATGGATTTGGCTCTATTTGGCACCTGGTCACCAGGGCTGCTTTTAACTCTGGCAAATGGGTATTGTTGCCCTTAGTGAACCCTTCATTGATCTCAACTACACAGTCCACGTGTTCCAGTATGACTCCCCTCCTGGCTAATTCAACAGCACAGTTAAGGCTGAAAACGAGAAACTTGTCATCAAGGGAAAGCCCATCTCCTATCTTCCAGGAGAGAGATCCACCACCATCAAATGGGGTGATGCTTGTGCTGATCATATTGCAGAGTCCACTGGGGTCACTGGGGTCTTCACCACCATGGAGAAGGCTCACTTGAAGGGTGGGGCCGAGAGGGTCATCACTCTTCCCCTTCCTGTTAATGCTCCCATGTGTGAACCATGAGAATCATGGGTGTGAACCATGAGAATCATGAACCATGAGAATCATGGTTGATGGGTGTGAACCATGAGAATCATGAACCATGAGAATCATAGTTGATGGGTGTGAACCATGAGAATCATGAGAACTCTCTCAAGATTGTCAGCAGTGTCTCCTGCACCATCAACTGTTTGGCCTCACTGGCCAAGGTCATCCAGGACAACTCTGGCATCATGGAGGGACTCATGACCACAATCCATGCCATCACTGCCACCCAGAAGACAGTGGCTGGCCCCTCTGGGAAGCTGTGCCATGATGGCCGACTGCATCTCTGCTTCTACAGGTGCCGCCAAGGCTGTAGGCAAGGTCGTTCCTGAGCTGAAGGAGAAGCTCACTGGCACAGCCTTCCGTGTCCCCATCCATGAGGTGTCAGTCATGGATCTGACCTGCCTCCTGGAGAAAACTGCCAAATACAATGACATTAAGAAGGTGGTGAAGCAGGCATCGGAGGGCCCTCTCAAGGGCGTGGTGGGCTACACTGAGGACGAGACTGTCTCCTGCGACTTTAACAGTGACACACCATCTTTGATGCCGGGGCTGGCATTGCTCTCAATGACCACTTTGCCAAGCTCACTTCCTGGTATGACAATGAATTTGGCTACAGCAACCGGATGTTGGACCTTATGGTCCATATGGCCTCCAAGGAATAAGAGCCCCCTGGACCACTAGTCCCAGTGAGAGCAAGAGAGAAAGGCCCTCAGCAGTTGGGGAATCCTTGCCCCAACTCATCCCCCAACATGCTGAGAATCTCCCGAACTCTACACAATTTCCATCCCAGAACCCCTGAAGAAGGGAAAGGGCTTGGGGAGCCCTACCCTGTCATGTGCCATCATCAATAAAGTATGCTGTACCCAGCCAAAAAAAAAAAAAAAAAAAAAAAAAGGAAACAGGGTTCTTGAATCATTGGGAAAAATAGATATGTTCTAAATTAAAAATATACATTAATTCTAATACTTTCTGCATAGATTATATGCTTGGTGCATTTTTCACTGGAAATATTTGATCCCAGTGGATACACCCCATTATCCTGGGTGCTTCTTTGCTTCTTTCTGTCACCTGGCAATGTTTTCTCTAAGGAAGAAGGTTAATTTTACCAAGAGACCATCTTCTTTTTTTTTTTTTTAGTTATCTCTACACCCAACGTGGGGCTCAAACCCACAACCCCAAGATCAAGAGTCGCTCGCTCCACTGACTAAGCCAGACAGGTGCCCCAATTTTACCAAGAGATAAAATAAGACATAACTAAGGAGAACTTGGGGTGCCAAAGTTAAGATCCTTCCTCCAAGAGTATAATGGCTGTGACATACTTGATGTGTCACCAGTTAATTGGAAGGTAAGTCACAGTAAATTTGTTAGTAGTAATAAAGTACCACAATTTGCAAGTGATATATTTAAGAATTAGAGCCTATTCAGGTTATCTCTGAATAACATCACTTTGATATAAGTGCATTTCAATATGCCTTCTGGGAGAGGAAAGGGGAGAGTTTATAGCTAGCTACCAGAGACTGACATTATTTTGTGAATATGTCATGAAAATGTCTTAAATGTGAACAGCATCTGTCTTCTCTGTAGTGCTGAAGAAAAGTTGAAAATACCTGAGCCAGGGGCGCCTGGATGGCTCAGTCCATTAAACGTCTGCCTTCGGCTCAGGTCATGATCCCAGAGACCCCAGGCAGAGCCCTGAATCAGGTTCCCTGCTGGGCAGGGAGTCTGCTTCTCTCTCTCCCCCTCCCCCTGCTTGTGCTTTCTCTCTCTCTCTCAAATAAATAAAGTCTTTAAAAAAAAAAAAAAGGAAAGAAGAAAATACCTGAGCCAAAGGATGTCTGACGGTGTAAATTATTTTTGTCAATTAGCTTCCATTTCCCCTTCTTGTGGCAATAGAAGGGGATTTTAAAATGGGGACCATCCCCCAAAACACACACACTCCTGGACTTTAGAAGCAAACTACACCCCTAGTTCCAAGGATGGGGTATGTCAAGATTAGCCTGTCAAAGCTTTGCATCGCTTTGGCTGGGAAAAAATTTTTTTTGGCTGTGGTAACTAGCAGGAGGAATTGAACCTTTTATGGAAACTATGTTGCCAAAGAAACCCAAGCCTAACTGTCTGTTGCTTGTCCAGGCTCCCAGCTTGTGCCACAGCTGGAGTTGAGTAGTCTCCAGAAAGGGCATTTTCCCCATGCCCCCCTCTGGCGTAGCATCAAGAATAAGGACAAGCAAGATCATGTAGCAGGAAGAACCAGAGGTCATGGTGGACAATAAGGAAGATCTTTATAGACAACAGACCTGGAGATTCCCAGATGGCTGGCCAAGAAACTCACTCCACCACCACGGAGAATCTTCCATATGCCTGCCTGGCAGGATATAATATATGCAGTAGAACAATGATATCTGTATGCTATTTTCCATCCATTCTCCCTTTTCTAAGTTAGACTTTTCATCGTAGTTACCCTGTTTCTTCTTCATCATCATTTTTTAGATGTGTTAGATATTAGATAAGGTTTAAGTTGCCAGGTCTCAAGGGGCCATTCCCAAATTGATGAAGCAGACTATATATCAGCCAAAATGCCCCGGTCTTATGTCTGAGCACAGTAACCAGATAAAGCCCTGGGTTTTCTCACTCGGGAGGGGACATTGGTAAGTATTTTTTTATATAGGCATGAACGCTTAAAATATTTTATTAAGTAATCTCTAACGCCCAATGTGGGGCTTAAACTCATGACCCTGAGATCAAGAGTTCCATGCTCTTCCAACTGAGCCAGCCAGGCACCCCTAGACATGAACATTTTTTTTTTAATATTACACTTTTTTTTTTTTTAAAGATTATTCATTTATTTGACAGAGAGAGAGAGGCAGCAAGAGAGGGAACACAAGCAGGGGGAGTGGGAGAGAGAGAAGCAGGCCTCCTGCTGAGCAGGGAGCCTGATGCGGGGCTCAATCCCAGAACGCTGGGATCATGACCTGAGCCGAAGGCAGACGCTTAATGACTGAGCCACCCAGGTGCCCCACGAACATTTTTTAACAACAACTATTTACCCCTTATTTCCTTTTCAGCAGAATTCTTATTTTGTTGAGAGAAATGCTCTTCATAGGGCCATGGGCTGAAATGAAATCAGAGAGGTAGCCTAAGACCAGATCACATTTGCAGCCACTTAAGAATTTTGTATTATATTCTAAATTTGCTAAAATATAAGCTCCATGAGGTCATGGATTTTTGTCACTGCTGAATTCCCAGAACAATGCTTAGCTTCTTAAATGAAAGTGTAGTGGGAAGGCTTTGCACACGGAAGTGATATGATCTGTCGTACAGAGAATAGACTACAGTGTGGGCTGCAGTAAAGCAGTGTTACATGGGAGTGGGGGGTTAGTGGGGCTACCACAGAAGCTGTGGGGAGAAAGGATGGGGTCTTAAACTGGGACATCATGGTGGAGGTAAAGGAGTGGCCAGATTCACATATTTTGAGGATGGAGCGACAGAATTTGCTAATAGAGGCCATAAGTAAAGTAGAGAAGACAGAAATAACAACAAACAGTGATTGAGCAATGTTCAGTTCAAAATTACATGGCTGGAGAATAAAGTTTTCAGTAGTCACTAGAAATTCTTTGATTCTTTTTTAAAAAAATTGATAAAATACACATAAAATTTACCATTTAATGATTTGTAAGTATGCAATTTAGTTACATTAAGTACATTCATAATGTTGTATAACCATCACCACATCTATTTCTAGAACATTTTTTAAAAATAGATGATTCTTTAGAGTTTTAGATTTACGGCAAAACTAAGCTGAAAATACAGAGAATTCCAAAATATTCTTTTTTGAAAAGGTTTTATTGATTTGAGAGAGAGAGCACAATCGGGAGGAGGGGCAGAGGAAGAGGAAGAGGGAGAAACAGACTCCCTGCTGGGCAGGGAGCACAATGTGGGGCTTGATTCCAGGACCCCAAGATCATGACCTGAGCTGAAGTGAGACACTTAACCAACTGAACAACCCAGGCCCCCCCCCAATACATTCTTTGTCCCCATAAACCCACGACCTCCCCAACTTAGAACGCTTTCATCATTCCAAAGAGAAATGCTGCACCCATTACACGATATCTCGTTGTTTCCCCCCCACCCCCACCGCAGCCTCTCCGAATAGCTAGAGCTTATTTCACTTTCTGTCTCTAAATGGGCCTGTCTTAAATGCCTCATATTAAGTGGAGTTGCTAGTCCTTTTGTGCCCGGCTTATTTCACTTACATGTTTTCAGTGTTCTTCCACGCCATAGCACGTATCGGTTATCATGTTGTGGTATGTAGTAGATACCATTTAATTATTTTTGAAGGCTGAATAATAATCCATTGTATGTATATACCACATTTTCTTTATCTTTATTCATCTGTTGGTGGAGACTTGGTTTTGCTTTTTGGCTATTGTGAATAATGCTGTGAAGAACACGGGTGTACAAATATCTGTTTGAGTCTCTGATTTCAATTCTTTTGGATATATATCTAGAGTGGAATTGCTAAATCATATGGTAAATCTGTTTGAGAAACCATCATACCGTTAACACAGCAGTTGCACCATTTTACATTCCCACCAGCAATGTTTCAGAGTTTCAATTTCTCCACATGCTTGCCACACTTGCCGCACACTTTCGTAATAGCCATCCTACTGGGTGTGAAGTGGCATCTCATGGTTTTGATTTGCACTTCCCTAAAGACTAGTGATGAGCACATTTTCATGTGTTTATTGACCATCTCTATATCTTCTTTGGAGAAATGTCTATTTAAGTCCTTTGCCCAGTTTCACATTGGGCTGTTTTGTTGTTGTTGAGTCGTAGGAATTCTTTATATATTTTGGATATTAATTATTAGATATCTGATTTGCAAAAATTTCTCCTGAGGGTTATCTTTCACTCTCTTGAGTGACAGTTTGATGCACACTTTTTAATGTTGATGAAATCTATTTATCTGTTTTTTTCTTTTGTTGCTTGTACTTGTGGTATCATGTCTAAAAAGCCAAGATTTATCCCTATATTTTTTCCTAAGAGTTTTATAGTTTTAGCTCTTACATTTAGATTTTTAAACCATTTTGAATTAATTTTGTGAATGGTGTGAGGTAGCATTCTGACTTTATTCTTTTACATGTGGTTGGTTATTCATTTGTCCCAGCACCATTTGTTGAAGAGACCATTCTTTCACCATTGAAATGTCTTGGCACCCTTATTGAAACTCGATTGAACATGAATCAAAGAGTTTATTTCTATATTCTTAATTCTGTTCCACTGATCTGTAGCTTCTTGGCACTAATACACTGTCTTGATTACTGTTGGTTTGTGGGAAGTTTTGAAATTCGGAAATGTGAGTCCTCCAACTTTATTCTTTTTCAAAATTGGTTTAGCTATTCTTGGTCCCTTGGGTGCCCATATGATTTTAGTGTCAGCTTGCTAATTTCTACAAAGAAGCCAGCTGGAATTTTGATAGGGATTGTTTGAATCTATAGATCAGTATGGGGAATACTGCTGTCTTAACGATATTATCTTCCAACTGGAACGTCTTTTCATTTATTTAGCTCTTCCGAAATTCCTTCACCAGTGTTTTGTAGTTTTCAGAGTATAAGCTTCGCACTTTAGATTTGTTCCTAAGTATTTTATTCTTTTTTTTTCTAATATTTTATTTATTGGACAGAGAGAGACAGAGTGAGAGAGGGAACACCAGCAGGGGGAGTGGGAGAGGGAGAAGCAGGCTTCCCGCCGAGCAGGGAGCCCGATGCGGGGCTCGATCCCAGGACCCTGGGATCATGACCTGAGCCGAAGGCAGATGCTTAACAACTGAGCCACCCAGGCACCCCTATTTTATTCTTTTTGATGCTATTGTAAATGGCTTTTTTTTTCTTTTTTAAAAGATTTTAATTATTTGAGAGAGAGAGAGCATGTGCGCACAACCAGGGGGAGCAGCAGGCAGAGGGAGAAGCAGGCTCCCCACTGAGCAAAGAGCCTGATGCTGGGCTTGATCCAGGGATCATGACCTGGGCCTAAGGCAGATGCTTAACTGACTGAGCCACCCAGGCACCCCAATGGCATTTTTTCTTGATTTCATTTTCAGTTTGTTCTTTGCTACTGTATAGAAATAAAAACAATTTCTGTTTACTGATCTTGAAACCTGCAATTTTGCTAAGCTCATTTATTAGTTCTAATAGTTTTTTTTCCTTAGAATTTTCTCTATAAACAATCTTGTCTTCTGCAAAAGCATAGCATCTTTACCCTGATAATCTATATATAAAGAGAGTCTCAGGAAACCATGACTTCAGGCTTAGGTTTCACCCAGAAGTGAAGAACTAGGTTCCTGAAGTCCTTGGACAAACTCAGCTTATAAGTATTATAAAGCCCGTCAATGACTCAAAAAGACGTTTCAAGAGCTGAAGAGCCTGAGCATTCAGCCAAAAGGATATGTACTGTAAAAGAGTAAAACTGCCCATGATTTCTAGAATATCTGTACCATTAAAAGTTTAATGGGCTATCACTTATAAGTTTACATTCCTCATCACAACATCTCTGAAGGAAAGTGAGAAATGGGGCATATTGCAGTGGTTGAGCACACTAGGACCTTAGATTCAGAAAGAACAAGCTATCAGCCAAATCTAGAATATGAGATATTCTACTGGGCAAATGATCTGGCTTCTCCATGAAATCAATTATAGGAAGAAAAAAAAAAAGTACGTGTGTTTGTGCAGGTAGGGGTGTGACTGTCAAACAATACAGTACACTTAATAACAACCAAGGGCAGTGTGTAAAACTGTTTGGATACTGAGTTGAATAAACTTAACAGTAAAAAGATACCTTTAAACAATTGGAAAATTTTAAAAATGGACTGAATAGTAAATAATAAGAAACAATTGTTATTTTTGTTTGGCATGTTAATGGCATGGTGATTATATTAAAAAAATCTTCCGAGATGCATAATGACTATGAGTGAAATGATATCTGGGGTTTGCTTTAAAATGCTAAGTTTAAAAAAATGGAAGTGGAATGGATGACATAAGATTGGAAAATGTTGATAATTGTTCAAGATGGATAATGGGTACATGAAACTTCACTCTGCTACTCTCTCTCCTTTTGTATATGTTTAAAATGTTCCATAACATAAATTTAAAAATAATAATAAAGTGTATAAAAGGAGACAGAAAAACAAACGACCTGGGTATGAGTCCTGGCTCAGCCATTTACTAGCTAGCTTATCTTGGGCAAGCTATTTGACATTTGTAAAATGCCAATAACAAGGGTACTATGTGTAAGGCATTTAACATGGTATGAGCTGCATAGTAAAGCTCAATAAATGTTAGCTAATATTGTTATTATTAAAGAAATAAAACATTCTATACTGACAGATTTAAATGTATGATCACTTTAAAAGTTCTTTTGTGTGTTTTTTTTTAAAGATTTTATTTATTTATTCGACAGAGATAGAGACAGCCAGCGAGAGAGGGAACACAAGCAGGGGGAGTCGGAGAGGAAGAAGCAGGCTCATAGTGGAGGAGGAGCCTGATGTGGGGCTCGATCCCAGAATGTCAGGATCACGCCGAGCCGAAGGCAGACGCTTAACCGCTGTGCCACCCAGGCGCCCCTAAAAGTTTTTTTGTGTTAAAATATCAATCATTCATTGCAGTCTTTTCTGTAACTGAGAACATTGGAAATATAAATTTTGACTTATTGGGATTCACTTAAATTAATTGGAATTTCATGCATCTATAAAAATAATAACAATTCTAGGTCAGGGTCTATTAACTCTAGCATCATTTTGAAGTTTTATCTAATGCAAACAGACAGGAAGAAATTAGAGGTAAAAATCAGAAAGAAAGGGGTAAAATTTACCTCTGTGGGTGATATACTTGTGTATTAAAAAAAATCCGAGAAAATCAACTGAAAAATGTATAAACAAAAAGAGAATTCAAGGTAAGGTATCTGAGCATAAAAACTAACATAATAGAAATCAACAGCTTTCAAATATACATCTAATCAGAAATTATGTTGGAAAAGACCCCATTTAAACTGCAAAAATATTTTTAAAACCTGCAATAATAATAATAACAATAATAATAAAAGGTAAACATCCTGGGTTGCAAAAAACGTTAGCAAGAAATGAGCAATATCTTTAAGGGCACAAACAGTACTTAAAAAATTTAAAGGCACTTCTTATTCTTAGATAGGAAAAGTCACTAGTATAAAGAGGTCAATTTTCCCTAATTAAGGTATAAATTTAACGTGATCTAAAAAAAAATACTAGCGGAATTTTTGATAAATTGACAAGCTGATTCTAAAGAGCACATGGAAAAAAGTAAAAAGCAAGAATATTCAGGAAGAATTCTAGAAAAGGAGGGTGATAAGGGGAAGACTAACCCATTAGATATGAAAACACAGTATAAATGTGTGATACTGGTCATGTATAGATATACAGATTAATGTACCAGAATAGAAAATCTAGGTATAAATTCAAATACATACAGGAACAGAGTAAATTTGTTGTCACATATCTGTACAAAAGGAAATTCTGAAGGATGTTCTTTAGGCAGAAGGAAAAAAAAAATCCCAGATCAAAATAACAGAACAGTGTCGATTTGCCCAGAGGGGAGTCCGACATCTCTCAAGCTCATCTTTAGCAATTTGAAAGCTCAACAAAAACTACTTGCAGATTGCTGAAAGTTCTCTCTCACGCCTACACATTTGAATAAGCTATTCTTTGGGCCTGGAAGGCCTTTTCCCACCTTCCCATCTGCCAAACTCATACTTAACCTTCAAAAACGTTCAGGAGTCGTTCTTCTGTGCAGTATTCTTTCTTTGAGAAGACACAGAACATGTGCAGTGTCTCCTAAATGTTGACTTGTCTCCAATTTCTTCTATTTCCATTTTGTTCTCCATCTGTTATTTGTTCCTTACAACACTGCCTTGCGAGAGGGATGTTGCGAAAATATAGATCTGATCATGTCTCTCTCCTGCTCAAAAATATTTGATGCCTACCAACTGCCTGTGTATCTATAAATTAAAGTAGGAACTTTTTGAGACATGGAAGGCATTCAAGGCCTTCCAGGATTTAACTCCCATCCACTGTACTCACCTCAGTTCTACTATAGACGCCTTTGCACCTCTTCGGTCACACCAGCCCTCACCATTCCTTCAGCTCTCTAGGCGCCTCTGTTCACCCAAAACATTCTGCCTGATATGCCCTCCCGCCCTCTACTCCATCCCCACACCCATCTTTTCTGCCCATTCAGATCTTTCAAAGCTCTGTTCTCACTGAAGCCTCATCTGAAATCCCATTAAGAATTAATGATTCAGGGGTGCCTGGGTGGCACAGCGGTTAAGCGTCTGCCTTCGGCTCAGGGCGTGATCCCGGCGATGTGGGATCGATCCCCACATCAGGCTCTTCTGCTATGAGCCTGCTTCTTCCTCTCCCACTCCCCCTGCTTGTGTTCCCTCTCTCGCTGGCTGTCTCTCTCTCTGTCGAATAAATAAATAAAATCTTTAAAAAAAAAAAAAAAGAATTAATGATTCATTCCTGAGCTTGCATAATTAATATTTATTTCTTATGGGTGGTGTTATTAGTTGTTTATATGTCTGTCACTAGTCTATAACATTCTCGAAGTCAGAGCCATGTCTTACTAATTTGTTGCATCCTCCTAACCTTAAATACACTGCTTACCACAGGGTAATAAATATTTACATACAAAAATAAATAGTTTTGTGTAGAATGAAATAAAATAGTGCGTGACACCTGGTAAGTATTGAATAAATGTGAACTCTCTCTGGTGGTGATAATAGGTACTCAACATTTTGTGAAAAATGGCAAAACTGGTTGTGCTGATTTATTATTAGTCAGCCACTTTCCTTTAGAGTTACTACTGCTTGGAAACGATAATAGAGTTTTAGTTTCCTCTTTGATGACAGCAAACGTTTAGATCGTAGAACCTCAGGAAGGGCCTTAAGACGTTTGTCTAGACCTACGTTTACGTGTCACTTAATCTGGTTCCCTACAGATAGAATTAACTGTCGAAGTCTCCTTATATCCATGGAATCCCTGAAATTTAGAAAGCTCTCAGTACACAGTAAGCACTTCATAAATGTTGAAGAAGTGAACAAATACATGAATTAGGATAAAATGTTTACGTGAGAGACTCCAAGCAAACTGGGAGCACATCAAATATAAGGAATACATATTTTTTTGGTTTTGTTTTAAAGTTTTATTTATTTAAATAATCTCTACACCCAACATGGGGCTCCAACTCACAACCCCAAGATCAAGAGTTGCACACTCCTCCAACTGAGCCGGCCAGGCGCCTCAGATAGATGGGGTTTTTTTTTCATCTTTCTGTCTCCAGCACCTGGCACAGTATCTGACACAAAATGAATGTTTACTAAATAGGTATTTATTAAATTAGAGACAAGAGATAAATACTTGGTTTACTTTAAAAATGCAAAGAAGGAAAAAGAAAACACATTTCTTGTATCACATAAACTGGTACCAAAGATTTATGAATAGGTTTATGAATTGGGGTAGAAAACATAGAAATTTCTATCTTCAGGATACAGAAGAAGTGAACTTGGAGACTGAGAAATCAGGTCACCTTAGTCCTCTAGGTGGTTAAAGCTAACTAGTCACTGTGAATGAGAATCTACCTGAAGACCTCTAGCCTCTGACTCTTCACAACAGTCCGGGCAGGCTGTGGTCACATCTTCTAGCCTAAGAATGTACATCTGCTAGGGAAATTCCTACTGCAGCCACAGTGAAAAATAGAGGCATTGGGTGGAGAGAAGGAAAGTAGTGGGGGTGTCACTTGACGCACAAACAGGGGAACTGAATGGACAATCTCTATATTGCTACATCCGCTTTCAAAAAAGGCACACCAACTCCCTTCCGAAGTACATCAGTATGTCGCACCATCGTGGAAGGAATGGAAAAGCAGGATAAAGTTGGCTGGCTGAAGTCACATCTTGGGGAAGCTGGCCAGGTTGGCAATGCCACAAGCGTTGTTCTTATTCCGAGCCATGAGAATATAGCCTTTGTTTCCCCAGTTTTCTCCCCAGCTGTAGGACCAATTAAGGAAAACACTTAGTACCCTCAGTTTATTTATTCATTAAACACTTACTATTGTGCTAGGTACTGATGGTATAAAAAATGAATAAAACAGTTTTTACCTTTGAAGAGTTTAAAGTAAAGGAATGGAGAGAAGGAATAATGCTATAGGCCTCAAAGGTAAGAGAGACTGCTTGTGATCAAAGGATCAAAAAGGCTTAATTCAAGAGGTAGCATTTGAAGTGAGCCCAAAGACTGGGTAGACCTATGCAAATGGGATGCCAGCAGAGGAATATGAAATGAATACTAGAGGCAGAATAGCATGGAACATGTGTTAAGATCATGTGGCCGAAAAATAGGGTGCCTGACAGGTTATAGTAGGAGATATGTCTGGAAAGGTAGATTGAGATAAGTTTGAATTATCTTTACTGCCAGGGTGAAGAGTTCGACTCTGTGGCCCATCGTAGTGGAGGAGACGCTGAAAGTCTCAGACTGGGAGTGTAACATGGTCCAATTTGTGTTTAAGGAAGAGTAATCTTGAAAACATGAGTCTAGAGCATAAGAAAGAAGTAAGAGAGGCTGAAGCAGTGCGGGAGGGGAGACTGGTCTATATAGCTTCCTAAACTGTTTTCATGAGTTTTCTTTTTCCCCAATCAGCGAATTCTCCAGTTACCCAATACATTTACTTAAGACCTGTACCCCACTCCTATTCCCTTCTCTATGGGTCTCCAGTGATCCTGATCCTAAGTGTGTCCCTTATTCCTCCCAGAAATCTTGGGTGCAGGCTCCACCCTTGGCACCTGACCAGGGAGGACAGAGTAAGTCCTTGGGACTGGGAGTCGAGAAAGGGAGAACATAGGACAGAAGCTGTGGGAGAAGGAGCACCTTCCTAAAAAGGTGCTTGGGTTCAGCCTTAGTTGGGACTGTGACCTATACTGTCTACCCTGTCAGTCCTCTAGGTAGCAGCCCCACTTGCTTACAGCACTGTTTTGGCCTGTGAACTCGCCAGCATCTAGGACTCCTATTCCCTGGAGCCACCAAGGACAGAAAGTTTGGTTAGTGCTGTTGCCAGGCTTGTACTGGCCAATGGGAAAAGGAAAAGTATAATTCTCATTAAGTCTACCCCCCAAAGTCACAAGGGGCTAAAGAGAATGGGGAGCCGAAGTACTGTGTAGTTTTATTTACTCCCAATAATAGGGAAGGAAACACTAATTGTTGTTGTTGTTGTCATATCTACTTTCCAAAAAGTGTTTCTCTTCACAGTTCAAAATCTTTGGCCAGTTTTTATATATGTTATCCTAAGTATATCTGGACAGGCAAAAACTTGCACAAGAGGGTACTAAACCTTTACACTGGTTCCCTACTGCTTTCAAACAGACTGATGATGGAAAGCTTCCTAAGAAATTGATCACATTATAGAAAAAAGAAAAGAAAAAACTATATAATTAAAAACCTCCTGCTGGTTTCTTGGTGTTCCTGTATGTTCTGGCTGTAGTTAGCTCTGTCTTTCTTAGGGGGCTGTGAGATCACAGAAGGCAAGCATTCTGTTCATTTCTGTGTAACTAAGCACTTTGCATGTGGAGCACCCAACACAGACTCTGAGTACTGCTGTCTGGCCATTACATGTTAGAATTAAGAGCCTCTAGGGGCGCCTGGGGGGCGCAGTCGTTAAGCGTCTGCCTTCGGCTCAGGGCGTGATCCCAGCGTTCTGGGATCGAACCCCACATCGGGCTTCTCCGCTAGGAGCCTGCTTCTTCCTCTCCCACTCCCCTGCTGTGTTCCCTCTCTAGCTGGCTGTCTCTCTCTGTCAAATAAATAAATAAAATCTTTAAAAAAAAAAAGAAAAGAAGAGTCTCTAATTAGGAAGAGAGAACTAAAAAGTCTGAAACAACTTTCTCTTGAAGTGAGAGAAAGAAATATTGGGGGGCGCCTGGGTGGCACAGCGGTTAAGCGTCTGCCTTCGGCTCAGGGCGTGATCCCGGCGTTGTGGGATCGAGCCCCACATCGGGCTCCTCTGCTGTGAGCCTGCTTCTTCCTCTCCCACTCTCCCTGTTCCCTCTCTCGCTGGCTCTCTCTATCTCTGTCAAATAAATAAAATCTTTAAAAAAA